>NC_057801.1:605011456-605346243 GCF_018294505.1 Triticum aestivum
GCTCGGGTTCAGTAATGCGTAGCCTGCAATGCAATCGCTCAGGTTCAGTTAGGCGACGCCTTGCTCGGGTTCAGATAGAGCCCAATGCCTCGCACACACGCGCATACGTGTATGAGAGAAACGCGCATCGCTCGACCCCCGACCACCCACCGTAACCGGGAAATCCTCGAAATTTTCCTCGCCCTCGCTTCTACCACGGTTTTTTCCATCATGGGCGGCCCAAAGAATGTCATGCAGCTACGTCTCTGGCCCGCCCAGGACGAAAAGCCCATTTTCAGTCATGATTTTTTGTCATAGAAGTAGGAGCCCACCACATTTATGATGATATCGGGTTTTGTCACAATTATCATCATAGACGTGTCATAAGTATGACAGAAAAAAAATCGTTCGGCCCAAAATGTCACAGATGTGTCCTTTTTTTGTAGTGTCTGCCCCTTCCAAGTCATCCTGATTTAATCCCTCCGTCTAGATGTATAAGGGCATGGTTAATACTTAATAGTATAGCCAACGGTTGACTACAAGAAAGTGCCATGTCATCTGTAGCCAACATGTATAACAATCGATACTCAAAAACTAATTCTTAAAGATCATTTCTTGCAAAGCACAATAAGTGTTATTTCTTCACAAGTTTTGGATGCAGGTTGAAACAATTGAACGCTTTTGTTTGCAAAAGATACCTTTTTATCTATTTCACTCGGATGTTTGTGAGATCTAGAGATGAAATAATATCCGAAGAAACCTATCGATACCCATTACACATGAGATGACCCCCACATCCTTTGTCAAAATAAACAACTCCCCGATCAAGGCATTTCACTCTTCCATGCAACGCACGGGCACCTTACTTCTATAGATTAGTACGATCAAAAATTGAACTAACATTATATATAGTACGATAAATGTTGATGCATGTCACCTAAAATTATATCATTGAAAACTATGTTCAAATACGAATCCAACAATATAGTTTTTGTTGACATGCACTAACATTTTGTCAGTTAAATCTTCAGTCAAATTCAATGGGGGACTAATAAACCACGACCGATGTAGTACAAGTGTAGAGGGCGACGCTGCACGGGAGTCTCACTCCGCTCGTGGCGCGGCAGTAAAGCCGTCATATCACAAAACCCAACCACTGCGAGTAATAAGTGGCCTGGTAAAATAAACGGACAAGCAACCATCACATCCCTTCATCTTTTTTGCATTTCATCTCTCTGCATTTACTTTCTTCGGTTCATCTCGCACACTCGATCCCTAGCTGCTACTCCTAGTATCCCTAGCTACTACTCCTAGGGCCAGTTCTTTTGGCGGCGTAAAAAATAAGCCGTCTCTTCCCCAGCTTTTCCCATAAGACTAGTCACAGTGGAGAGTAACATTAAGGCACCTCACTCATTTATTTGGGCTTCTAAACTACTACTAGTACTCCCTTCATTTTTATATACAAGGCCACAAACTCAAATTACATGTGCCAAGATAAAAATCAATGTGTGCTTTACAAGTCAATTTATTTTCTCGTTTACCGGGTTAATTAATAGGGTGCATGCACATTAGAAGAAATTGAGTGGCCGTGAGAGAGGAAGTAGATGAGTTTGTCATTATCATCCACTACATGCATGCTAGTAATTAAGCCATGGGTTACTAGTACGAGGAACCATCATTAATATTTGTCTCGATTACTGTTGCTGGCCTTGTATAGATGCAAAATGTATTTTTTATAGTGGCCTTGTATACAAAAATGGAGGGAGTACCTCCGTCCTGGTTTATTCGTCACCATTGTAATTTGTGGTAAATTTTGACCAAAGATTTAACTGATAAAATGTTAGTGCATGTGACATCACAAACATTTCATTAGTTAAATTTATGATCAAAATTTGACACAGATTACAATGGGGACCAATAAACCAGGACGGAGCTAGTATTAATGGGATTACTACTAATATAGAAGCCTAAACAAACTGGCCCCTGGTACTCCTACAAGTAGTACTAGTACTCAAGTTGGAATTCCAATTACACGGCACAACTTGTTAGGCAAAAAATTCGATACAGGGTGTAGGAAGCGGTTTGAGAATTTGCATGCCTTTCCAACCAGTGAGATACTCCATACAAAGTATGACAGAGAAATAACCACAGAGAAGGAAGCTAAAATTAAACAATCAAACGAGCATTTTTGCATTTGTTTTGCATTGAATCGTTTCACAAGCTTGACTAGTGTTGTTTTTCTACTTTTACAAAAACCGCATTGTAATGTTAAAACGTGCATTTGCCCATACATAAGTAATAGTAGTACTCCCTCCATCTAGGTGTATAAAGTCGTCCCTCCTTCTTGGTCACGGTGCACAACCAAAGATGACTTATTCACCTGGACGGAGGGAGTGGCACAGTCTGCAAGCATATAGAGAGAGAGAGACGTGTAGTGTGATAGTATATAGTACTAAAGTTTGTCTTGTATGCACCTACTTACAAAATGCGTCCGGATACACAAGGTTTCCAAACTTTCCCTCTTACATACTTAATTAAGGACGCTAATAATTCCCGAACGTTCGGGATTTATCATTTGCGCCCCAAAACTAATGAGATCACCTTATGAAACTAAATTATACTCCTACTAAAAGCCACGGCGCTCGCAGGAGCGCTTGCGGCGCGCCACGAGTGCCCTGGTGCACGGCCATTTCCTAGCGCGCCGACACAACGCGCCTCGCAACTCGCGAGGTGCTGATTGGCGGCTTGCCGGCGGGCGAGCATGATCTCATCGGTGTGGTGATCCAGTGCTAGCTGGTACTCCTCCTTGCTGGAAGCATGCACCCGGCCCATGTACCGCCAAGCGTAGATGAGGCGCTTGGGCCCGACTGCACTCAGGGCTTTGGCACGGGCGTCCTCCGCCACCCTCACGGCCCTTGCATGAGCCTTCTACCAAAGAGCCAATTGCCTGACTCTCTCGGACGTGACATAGACCTGTCAGGCAGCTTGCCCCGTGGCGCGCTTCTCTTCCTCGGCCTTCTTCTCCGCCTCTATTTTGGCGTGTTGTGCCGGTGGCAAAGCCTCCCACATGGCGACATCCATTTCTTTCCAAAGCTCCTCAAGGCTGGAGGGCTCGGCGGGCGGCGCGGCATTCTCCTTGTAGTGGGGAGCCGACGCGTCATCCGGCGCGCGTGGTGGCGAGATTGGGAATGCCGACGCGTCCACCTCGACCTGTCGCGGTGAGGAGTGGAACACCGACGCGTCCTCCTCGACTAGTGGCGGAGAGGAATGGAACGGCGACGCGTGACCGTTCGGGTGGTGCAGCGAGGGGTACCTAGGGCTTGGGAGGGTCGATGCCATGGTGGTCGACGTGAGAGGTAGGGGAGGAGATGGCGATGAACATGAGCGTTCTTCCGAATGCCGTGGGAGGCGTAGTATTTATAGCGAGCAATGGCACACCTACTTAAGATATGGACTGAGCTGCACTGACTTAACTGCAGGTCCAGTTGCGTCACTGACAAGTGGGCCAGACCCTTGTTGGGCCCATATGTCAGTGACCCAATGCACCTGCAGTTAAGTAACTGAAGCAGTGTCTCGGAAGATATGTTGTGTGATTAACGTAACAGCTACGTGGGCATATTTGTTGGAGTAATTTACGGGGGGAGGGTTGGAAATATTGCTGGTCACAACGGATTGGACGAGCGTGGGGGAGGAGAGTCATGCATGCAGATTTTTTCCACACGGGGTGGAGTGGTGGGACCGCCGGAGGGGGAAGGAGAGTCTGGCGGGCATATTGTTTCCACGCATGGAGAGGAAAATATTTGGAGAGGAACGGGCTTCCTGCAGGTATGGGGAACGGTGCATAATAAGTCATCTTGCATGCCGGGCTAGGTATAGTCTCAAGTCATTAAAAACATACACGCCCCACAAATGTTCATATTTCAAGGTGCACTAAATTATTGCATGCGATGATTAAGGCTGGCCATAATGGTGGTATCTTAGTTGGTATCATGCACATGGGAATAGCAAACATGCTGATGTGGCAAAGAATTAACGAAGAGAGGGGGGTTAGAGTAACTAGTGTTCATGTAATCATTGGTAAACACATTTTTTGTGAAGAACGACAGCATTAGTTGAGTACTTTTGCAGACTACAAAAACTATTCCACCGCCTCTATCTTGCTAAGAGTAGGTGAAATTTTTGAATCGAGCCCTTTAAACTAGAAGGGGGTAGTAGTACTCTAATAGCTAACCTTGTTGTGATGACAAGATAGGACATGGCACGCACCTGGATAGAGGAACTAGTCTGCATTGTGCATTTAAGTTTTGTCTGAAGTCAATGTACCTCTACTTTGACCAAACTTATAGAAAAATGTATCAACATTCACAATGTCAAATCAATATTTTTATACTCATTATAAAACGTACTTCTTATACTCATTATAATCAGTATTGTAGATATTGATAATTTTAGTATAAATTTGGTCAAACACTTTGCAAACGGTTGATGGAAGTAAAAAGGACCAGAGGGAGTATCATGCATGCGGAGTAGGCAAAAAAATATAGCCGGTCGAAGTCACAAAGGGCGCGACCGCGCGAGGGAGGAGAAGGTCGTGGGAGGCACGACGGTTGATGGAATTAAGTGAAGTTACATCCACGCGCCGGCATGGCGTGCGAACAGGCAGAAGCTATACCGTCAGGCCTATGATATGGGTCTAGTAGACATGACATCTAGTGGGTCCCGCATAGTTCTCGAGAACTCTTTGGGGGCTTGCAGCCGTTTATCCACGAGGCAAGCCTGCAACCCTACGCCGTTCGCACGCCCTACTTGTCCCAGTCTTCTACCTTACAACAGTTCGCTCCCAGTCGTCCCGTCCTTTCACATTAGTTCGCTCCCAGTTTTTTTTGCGGGGTACAACAGTTCAACTTATCCTAACCCTCCTCCAAAATCCATGGCATCCGAAATCTCCATGGTCGCCGCTGAGTACCAGGTTAGAGCCATCACCGGCAATGAGTTCATCGTCATCTACACACGTGGATCCGTGACGGTGAAAGCATGGCTTGCTTGCTTCCTACACATGTTCAACATTTCAACGGATGAGTGGGTCGCTGGGCTAGATGTTGAGTACACCACAGTCCTGGAAAGAGAGAAGTTTCTAAAGGAGGCAGAGAGGAAGAAGCCCGCCATGACCCAGGTTTGCATACATAACGTTTGCTTGGTCTACCACATATGCCATGCCAATGTTGAGTGCCAAGATTTTAAGAACTTCCTCAAGGAAGAAAGAGTGAAATTCGTTACTGTAGACTTTAGGAACAACATGGATGTCCTGCGTCGGATAACTCTCGTTGTAGTCTAGCTCTTCGATCTCCAGAAGGCAAGCCTGGTGTCCTCCTCTCAGCCTTCAATGCTAACCCTGGCAGCAGCCATGATTGATCCTTCGTATGCTAAACTGAAGAAACCTCATCACGAGTTTCATCATGCATGGGAGTCGAGGACATTAGATGAAGATCACATCATGTACGCAGCAATGGATGCCTACCTTTGTATAAATATCTACAAGGGTTGGATGAAGAAGCAGAGCCCAGTGTCCGGTTCAAGCAAAGAAGCATCGGCGAAGAGGAATAGGAAGAGGACGAGGACGAAGTCGAGGACGTGGACTCGGACTCCGAGTAGGTGGCAGTGCCATCGCTCATGCTGGTTCTACTGCAGTGTCAAGCAGACTAGCTGCTTAGTTTATTTTCAAGCGTGTGTTGTGTTGAGGCCCCAGCAGAACTATGTTTATGTTCTTTCTCGTTATTTGAACTCTTTAGTACGTACAGTAGTACTAGTACTATGTCTTACTACTGTTCTTCTTGTAGTTGGTACTACTTCTCGAATCTTCGTGTTCCTACTGTACTTAATACATTTGTACTAGTAGTATAATTTGGGTCAGTCAATTTGTGAAAGAAGTTCGACGGAGCGAAGGAAGAAGACGACAGAAGAGGTGGAAGAAGCCCTTCTAGCCATCCATGTTGTATCAAACGGCTCACAAGAGTCGACTGACCTAAATTGCTCCTTCAGATTGCAGGATCCACGTGGCATTCAAGGTCTCGAAGGTAGATTCCGCGTCCGCACCCGGTTTGCGGGCTCGACGCGTGCGCGACCGGTTTCCTCCGCGACAACCACCATGTGTGCCTCCTCCGCGCGGGCGGAGACGATAATGACATGCTAGTTCCTCCTCGCCGGCATGCTGGAGCACGCGCTCGTCCTCCTCTTTGTACGTTGCATGCATAGACGCGGCCCCACCAGCTGCTTGCGTGCTTGGTAGCGCGGCGGCATCACGAGGAGGGACTGCAGATGCTGTGAGTGGGCAAGCCTTCGACTTCATGGGACAGGGATGGCGGCGACACGGCGGTGATGGGCGAGAAATTGTTGGCCGGAGCAGGCGGGCACCGGCATGCACAACGGCGGCGGCATATTGATGAGTGTGCGTATGGGATCTTACTTTAGTTTTATATAGGGTTGGTCAAACTTAAAAGAAAACCATATTAGTACACGTAAACATTAGACTTAGGCAGTGCTTTTATTAGTTAGTACCACAGCCACGATATGAAATCCTGTGCAAGCGCATGAACTGCGGCCGCGCGGTCGATCGAACAGTGTGTCACCGTGTCGCGCTCGAAGGACATCCACCGAACCTTTTTCTGTGTGTGAAAACAATCCCCGAATATTACTCAACTTTTTCTCCTGGAAAAGTTCTGATGCTACAATATTTCCATATATTTGAATTTAGCTCCAGTTCGTGTTTATTTGGATTTGGACGTTTTAGGTGCGCCCTAGTTTTTTTAATACTGATTTTGCGTGTGTGACTGAGAGAGAACATGTGTGTGTTTCCATATGTGTGTTGTGGCAAAAGGGCAATGTGGAGGCGGTGTGCGTGTGATACAGACATAGAGAGGTGTGAATGTGCAAATGATCATGCATGAGTGAGAAATAGACAGATCCCGATACGTTGTGTATACATGAGAGAACAGTCTTCTAGTTTACTTATGTGTGTGTGTGTGTGTGTGAGTGAGAGAGAGAGAGAGAGGGGCATCCGTAACACAACAACCATCTCTCTCGGTTCGTCCGTCCCTCGCACGATCGCATGTAACACATGCATCAACGCGCACATTTTGACACCCTCACCCGGCCCCTGCCCATCTCAAGGCCCGCACAATCTCTTTGTGAATACCCATTTCTCTCCTTAGGTTTGTTTTCTCTCAATATCTGACACACACACACACACACACACACACACACACCCTCCCCCGAGCACACAATTCATCCCCATCCAAGGTTATATGGCGACCACTCTCGCTTGTGCTTCTTTGCACCCCCAGCATGCACAACACCTCAATCTTCAAAGAGGGCATCGAGGAGATCGAAGACGGCGACCACACCCCGCTAGAGATTGCGGGGCCATTTGGAAGCAGGATGATGTGACGACGGCTGACTGACTCCTCCCCCCACCCTCTCTCTCTTGCACAAAATAACCAATCCCTCTCTCCCCCACACAAAATTATCAATCCCTCAACCCACGAGATCATTCCCCTCTTGTCCATGTTTTTCCAGCTCTCTCATCAAACCTGTTGTCTCTTCTCCTTCCACGTATACAGAATCCGGATGCACACGCATCTCACGTATATTACATGTCTCCATCTTTCTCACAGACCTAACTTCTTCCTCTCTCTTTCTCTCTCTATCTCTCTCTCTCTCTGTCTTGTTAGGTTTGTCTCCTACGCTCTCGTCCACATACATACAATCTTTCCGCCCTATCTGCTCCATCTTCGCAAGCTCTCTCTGCACGTTTCATTCACACATTGGGATATGCTTAAAATGTTGCTTCTATAATGGCTGATGTAGAGTTATGGTTGGTTTTGTTGCATCCTACAAAGTAATAACTATGAAATGCATTTAGATTCTCATTTGACTGGGATTATGTGAGTTTGAGCAAGTTGTGAAGTACTATAGACCTTGTATACATCTTGGAATTCAACAATGATTGTAACTATTGAATTGTATAGACCATTACATTTGAAGTCAGGAGCTAATATATTTATTTCACAATTTCAACAAATGATTAGTTCACTACAAACTAAGAAAAAAATGTGTACTCCCTCCGTTTTTATTTAAGTCCGCGTATTAGCATTGGTCAAAGTCAAGTTTTGTTAACTCTCACAAAGCTTATAAAAAAGTATTAACATATACAATAACAAATATATACCATTAGATTCATTACTGAATGTACTTTCACATCATACATATTTGTTATGGTAAATGTTTATATTTTTTCTATAAACTTGGTCAAACTTTAGGAAGTTTGACTTCGGTCAAACCTAATATGCAGAGTTTACTAGTACTACTCGCTAGTTGCTTAGCCGAATCACTCAACACGCCACACGGGGAGTTCAGTGTCACAAAATTTTGTGGTCGGCGGGAAAATCTCCCGCGACCCTGATTTGAGCAGTGGGAAGTTACCATCATAGCCTTCAGAACAGGCCTATGGATGATGCTTGGTAGGGAGCTGTTTTCGTAACTTTAGGTTCATCGTACCCAGCCAACCCCACCCGGCACCCAGAGTAGTACACCTGAATACTCCCCATTTTCTATCCCCACCACAAAATAGACTTCTCCACACCACCGCAGCCTTCGTGCTCCTCCCCTTCTACATCGGCGCACTTGTCCACTGCAGTGCATCTGCCTCATTGATGACCTCATACGCCGCACTGGAGCCGGTCCACCATCTTCGTTGTACACGGAGCCTCTTCCCCGGCACTATCTTCCATGGTCTCAGATCTGCTTCCCGGAAGCCGATGCCAAGCACAGAAGCACCACCGTCGTGGACAATGAATTGACTCTCGTTGCCGACCATGACTCATAGAGGCCGCCGCGACCATCGTTCTCCTCCTTGATTGGTAATGTGTGTATTGAATCACTTAGCAGTACACGTGCAGTTCCAATTTTGTTCATACCTACCCTTCAAATTTCTTGGGTGCTATTGTTCCCGTAAAAGTAATTGGTTATAGCCTCCATTGTCCAACAGAATATCAGCTTGTAATTGTGTGTCGCTCCTGTATCGTGTTGTGCTTGGGTTGGTTTTTCATCTGCAACCGGTAGTGTGGCAAATGACGGAAAGTTTTTTAGAACTAGCAAGATGCCCATGCGTTGCACGCATCAAGATGTATTTGTATGAGTAGTTTATCTTGTGGGAGCAAAGGATGAATGAGGGAAGGCCTTATTTGCAAATCTGGAGAGGGGTATGGGTATCTTTTTGCAAAATTCCCATTGTTTCCTTCCTATCTGTTAGATATAAATCGGACGGCCTATATTGCAGGATGGCAGGCACACCATCATCACCAACTCTGTTTTTTATAAGAAAAAAAGTATAGAGAAAAAAAGTAGACAGTAGAGAAGTAGAGATAAATATAAAATATAAAATGAGTATAACAGTAGAGAAGAGAGTAGAGATAGTAGAGACGTCGGGAAAGGATCATGTGCGCGCAGGAAAAAGCGGTCGGGCGTGCGCTAGTTTTGGCGCGTGGCGTCCGGCGCGCTTTATAAAATCCAACGCCCTCCCACCGCTCTGTGCCTTGCCACCGCTCTCCCCTGCTACGTGCCTTGCCACCGCTCTTTCTCGTGTCGCCGCCACTGCGCCACCATGCCGCCGCGTCGCTGAGAAACTTGGGGATACCGCGACATCTGCGTGCGCCCCTTCGGCGGCTTCTCTGCCGAGATCCGGTTCCACGGGATGCGCCTCGGCCTCAGCAATTTCGACACCTCCAATGAGGCCGCCCACGTGGACGACGCGGCGGCGTGGCGCCTCCGGTGGCCTCATAGAACATTGAACTTCCCCAACATGCCGACGTGGGAGCGGGCGTAGGAGCTCACGCCTCTGCCGCGGCTTAGCACCAACGAGAATCGTTGCGACATCCGGAGGCGGGAGCACTGTCTCGGCATCGCCGAGATGGACGAGGAAGCCATGGCGTTGTGGTGCCAATGCTTCCCGCAGGACATCATCAACGAGCGCGAGTTCTACACGCAAAGGAGGGTAGAGAGGGATAAGAGGAGGGCGGAGCGAGCTGCCTATCGCGAGGACAATCATAGGCGAAAAGCGGATGCTCAATTCAACATGAGGCTAGGAGCAGCGTTGCCCTGGGAATCCAACGACAATCGGTATCTTCACGCCTACAGTCAGGCGTCAGAGGAGGACATCACTAAGGAGGAGTCGGACGACGAGGAGTAGTTGAATTATATTTTTTTTATCTATCAATGTTGAGAACTATCCTCTACTCTCTAGTCTCTCTACTTCTCGATCTCAGCACTGTAAACGCTTTTTTAATGCGCCGCGTGTTGCGATTTTGTTGGAGATGCTCTATGGCAAACGAGTGCTTTAATGTTGCCCACAAGATGAGCTATTATTACTAGTAGTATATTTTTCTTGTCATGTTGAGATTTTAAAACCACGAGTGCGAACATGCAGAGTAGCAATGAAGACAAAACCCGGGATATTGGGGACATCTTCAAGGAGCGTGGCAAGTGAAAGAGGAGCTGCACCGAACCTGTAAAACAAGCTTTCGTTAGTAACACCCTTTCAATTACTTTCGTTTAGCCTCGTGTTCTTCAATGTGTATATGTTGTAGTTTCTATTTCTCTTAAGCCTCGTGTTCTTCGATGTGTAATAAGAAGAGTCTTAATCATCCTAATGCTTTCGTTTTTAGCTTGATGTAGGAAGTGGATGTTCTCACCTTGTAGTCTGTTTTTATATATTTTTTCCTTTTGAACTCAATTCTCTTAGTTCTATTTATCTGGCTTCTACTAAATGGATCTGGGTTGCTCTGAGTATTGATCTAAAAAAGAAGTAACTTCATGTCAGGATGCAGTTCCTGCGAGGAGGGAAGTATGGTAAACCTCGAGATCATGTTTCCAAAATGAGGCTGGATTACACACAAGGTGCTAGTTCCCTAATGATGCTGGATTAGACACAAGGTGCAAATTCCCAGATGATGCTGGATTACACACAAGCCAGGTGGAGTCGTCAGCTGTCCGTGTCCTCGTTGCTCTAGTAAAGGCTGAAAGAAAGCGTGCAACAGCCCTTGAGAATGTAGCTGAGTTCCTGAAGAAGCAAAAAGAGCAATCAGATGCTCTCTTCACCCAAGCCAAAGAAGAGATGGAAGAAGCCAGAAATAAGCTAGCTGAGGCAAAGCAGACTAGGCGTCTCCTGCTATCTAAAACTATTGTCAATACAAAATTTCCTTATTAATAGGTAGGCTCAAATGTTTATCCACTAAGCATGCCTGTTGTTATGTCTGTGCATCTACTGATGTGGCACAAAATATTTTTTTTGGGTCATGTAATAACAGTAATTACTTTCCAAACAATAACAGATGAAGCATTGGACATGGTATAGTTCACGCGCAAGCCCGACATTCCAAGTTCAACTTCCACATCAAACTCATGTTCACAGATATCTGCACATTCATACATAATGTCCACAACCATGATTCACTTCAAAGCCAAAAAAAATGTGAGGAGAGTTATAAATAAATAAAAACCTCTACTAGTTCCTGCTACGAGTGCGAGCACAACAAGTCAAGACCATGCGTAAATTAATTATATTTTAGTCATTTTTTCTGTTCTAAAATGCCAGTCGGCTCGCGGAAGGGCGTGTTGCTGGCACACGCGCAGATTCAGTGAAGGCAGGAGGGGCAGTCTGAAGCTGGTTGCATGCGGCAAGGAGGCGTGCTCAGCTGGGCCTGCAACGAGTGGGGCCCTCTTGGCCGGTGCGCCGGTTCAATGCCTGCTCTATGAGAGGTCACGTCCGTGTCAGAGCAATCACTCCCTCCAGTCCTTTTTTGTTTGGGCATAACAAAATCTCATTTTCCATTCACATTTTACAAGTATAATTCAGAGACAAACTTTGACCCAAAATACTATGGGGACTAGTAAACCAGAATGGAGGTAGTAGTTTTTTTTAATCAAAGAAGGGTTTCCCCATTCCGATTTTCATTACTGAAAACCAGGATCTAAATCTAAACTATAGTATTTGCCCCAGAACTACCAGGTTCAACATCTCGCAACATAAACCCATACAACCATACGCCAAGGAGATACGTAGTACTATGAATTCCATTTTCGCTCCATACCAATCGTTCTAAAAACTACTTAGTACTTATAACACGCCATTGAAAATCGGAACTCTTAACCCCGCTAAAAATTGATATTTTAAACATGGCTACTCGATCTGTGGCAACTGGCGAGCCACCGCCTCCAAGTCGTTCACTTGTGGTCCCGACCATCAACTCCTATAGATCAAATTATCACGCGAGCTGACTATTCCTACAAAGGTGCTCCACCACGTACCCGGTACCCGCGAATGCAGCAATTGTGAACCTAGGGTTTTAGGGTTTATTTGTTAACGTTGCCTTTACGTAACACTCATGCGTGCGAGACAGCGAGAGACCGACTGTGTGCGTGCGCCTCTTCTCTTCGTATATGTACTCCACCGTTTGTCTGGTGTCCAAAAAATTATAATAACTACTAGCAATGTGCCAATGCGTTGCCACACAATCAAAGTAGATTAATACATATTCATCGATTTGATAGAAAAAAGTATAGTTTTGAAATACGTATATCACTAAAAATATGTTATGTTTCACTCAAAATATATTCCTTTGGCGGTTTTGATGAGATAAGGGAGGAATGTTTTTGGTTTCAAGATTCGAGAAGTGGTATATGTCTAATTTCTACTCTTACTAGCAAGATGCCCGTGCGTTGCACAGAACATCAAGATCTTGTGAGAGAAAAGGATGAACGAGGGAAGGCCTTATCTGCAAATGTGGTGAGGAGTGCGGGTAAATTGCCATATTTTCCTTCCTATCCGTCAGATATAAATCGGACGGCCTACATTGTAGGATGGCAGGCCCACCATCATCACCAACTCTGTTTTTATCCCTAATCTTATAAAAAGTATAGTCGGTGATGATCGTGTGCCTGCCATCCTGCAATATAGGCCATCCGATCTATATTTGACGGATAGGAAGGAAACTATGGCAATTTTGCAAAAACATACCCATACCCATCTCCACATTTGCAAATAAGGCCTTCCCTCGTTCATCCTTTCCCCCCACAAGATAAACTACTCATACAAATGCATCTTGATGTTCCGTGCAACGCATGGGCATCTTGCTAGTTGTTGCAAAAAGCCCATGTGTGTGTGAGAGAGAGGTAGAGTGGAGGAGGACGGAGTGCATGTCTGACAAAGACACAAAGAGTGTGTGTGCGAGAGGTATCAGCTTAAAATGAGGCGATAGTGTGTGTGTGCACGATCGGGAGGGCGTGTCTCAAGAAGGGAAGAAAAATCTACATAGATACTAGGAGAGGGAGAGAGACATGTATGCAATAGTGGAAGCACGAGTGTGCGGGTGTATAAACCTATCTAGAGGCTAGTCGATAAATGTTTGTGAGAGAAATACGAGTCGGGGTGCAAAAGCGAGAGTTTTATGTGTGTGAGAGAGAGACGGTAGTCGGGAAGGGGAGTGGAAGCATGAGTTGTGTGTGTGTGTGTGAGAGAGAGGGGGGTTGTCTGATCAGTAAACAAATGAATAATGTCAGTCTGGGATGGAGACAAAAAGGAGACTACAACAAATGTTGTGTCTACAGGAGAGAGAGAGAGAGAGAGAGTAATTTTAGTGGTATGAGTCATATCTAGAGACATATAGGGTGTGTGAGAGAATCCCATAGAGAGAAAGACAAAGTGAAAGACGAGTGAAGACTGTGTGTGTGGCGGTGAAAAATAAAGCTTAGGTATGGAGTGATACCAGAGAACAGTAGAGACGTGAGAGATAATGAAACCCGTGTAATGTATAATGATAGGGAGAGTGTGACACTTCTCAAGGGAGACGTCGAGAGACCATGTTTGCGAGGATAGGAGAAACATGAAGTGAGCATGCGGGTGAGCTGGAGAAAAGAGAGTGATAGCTACATGAAGGAGCATGCATGCGAGAGAGATGGGCGTGGAAGGAGTGAACATAAAACGGATTCAAATATTTGAATTTGAGATGATGATACATGTAATACATACTCGAACCAAAATTGATCTATCAAACATGCATACTCATATGAATTCACGCGCATCTATGTTATTTAATATGTAGATATACTGATCCATACATTTTAGTAGAACATAATTTGGTTTAAATTTTTTCAATTCAACCTTATGATTTTGAGATCATTGTATTTGTAGATCATATTATACATATAAAGGAGCAGAATTCTTTGTTGTGCTTTTGAAAGTATATATAAAAAACGATGTATATAGAATTTAATTCCAATAAAAAATGGATCCGGCCCGAAAAAAATAGAATACGAACGGGATTCAAATTGAGTTGGCACGGTAAACGTGCACTCTGCAAAATTTGAACGAAGCGGGGAAAGTCGCATTAACCGCCCGAAACCAAAATCTGCGAGATGGAAATTACTACTGCCTATCCCTGCCACGCAAAGCCTATCTGCTGGATTTCTATAGGTTTTGATAGGGGTAGGTTTGTAATTTCACCCAAACGTGATATAACCACCTCTTACCCGGATTCATACACGGTGGGCGCCAAAACACAGTGTGTCCTCGGCCAAAATCGACTCCCTCCCGGATTCATACACGATGGGCACCAAAAACAAACTCTCGTCAGCAAATATTCAGTGTATGCGAGATTACCATCCTATCCCCAACCGACTAGTATTGCTGTGATGGAGGAAATTTGAAACAGGGGCTAAGTTTGTAAATTTCCTTGCATTTGATACAAGCGCACCCTGAATACATGGTTTCCCCCTTCCTCTCTACCTCCCTTTTCCCCATTTGTACTCCGCGGGCGCCAAAACACCCTCTCCACCCCAGCCTCCTCCGTCCGCCACCCCATCCATTGCCGTCCTCCTCCACCATGCCGGAGCTGATACCCCGATGCCGCCGTCCATTACAAGAGATCGACCTCTCTCATCCACGGCTTCGGACCGGGATCCTTGCATCCCGTCCCCTCACTTCATCCCCGCCGTCGTCCACCTTGTCGGCGCCGCTCCTATGACCGTCTCGTCCACCGCGCCCCGCTGCCACCGTCTACCCTCCTAGATATGCTTCCACGCCGCCGACAGCCATCGCTACCGCAGCACCGTCAAATTCTCAGCAGATGCATACACGGCGCCGCACCAGAGGCGGTACTCTTTCGTATCTGCTCAACTTATTTATCGCAGCAAGAAAATTGATCACCACTGCTTTACTCTGATTTCTTGTCTTGGTTGTGAAGTTGCCTTTGTCCGGTTTGCACCTTCAGATCCGCCATGGCACGCTCAACACTATACTCCCAATGCTTATGGTTTTCCCCTTTTATATTCCACACTAGTTAAATCACAGTAGACTAAATTTCAAAATTGGGTCAGTCAATTTTTCAGAGCATGCCGGAGTTTGCCGGTGCGAACGAAGGGGCTCGGGTGGCTGTGGGGCCTCGCCGAACAAAGAAAACTCGACATGGGTGGAGGCCGGGGTGGGGATGGGGGTGGCGGAGGAACACAGGTGGTGGGGGCGGTGGTTCGGCCGGCGGCCCGTGCGGTGTTTTGTATGGGAAGAATCAGAGACGAGGAAGAAGAAGGGTTAGGAGACGTAGGATCTTCATCCAACCGCCTAAAATGGTCGACAGACAGCTGGGAGTTGCATTCTTAATGCGCTCTGGTTTATCATTTGTGGGCACTGCGCAACCAACATTTTATTATCCAAAACCTACTTGCTCTTCTTTACCATGTTCCTCTTCCGTTCTACTTTAATATGTACTCTCTCCTTCCTAAATACAAGTCTTTGTATAGATTCCACCATGGACTACATATGGAGCAAAATGAGTGAATCTACACTCTAAAATGTATCTGGATACATCTATATGTGATCCATAGTGGAAATCTCTACCAAGACTTGTATTTGGAATGGAGGGAGTATGATAGTAGTACAGTATGTTCCTTGTACTAAAGATGAGCAGGGACATTTACAGTGTAGAGGTCTATACGGTCAGTTGAGATGGACACTTTGAGCCTCTTTGATTCATAGGATTGTGTAAACATAGGAATAGGATTTGTAGTGGCCTGCCCACTTGAATCCTATAAGAATAGCAAGGAAATGTGGGGGGTTGTGTCGCCTTTGAGAGTTACACTGATATTAACAGTACCGCACCTTTAGTTGAAGAGAACTGGTATCCGAAGCCTTTCTAGCCGTACCGGCAGTACTAGCACATATATTCCTGCAAGTTCCACTTTGCTGATTTTACTCTGATGCTTACAGTTTCCCCATTATATCTACAGTATGATCTGTGTAGCTGCTTTGTGTCGCACTAGCAGCAATCCACTCTTGAAGCTACACACTGCAATGACTTACAAAATTGGCACCAAGGCATTGAGTGCCATTCTGGATGCAATGAAACTCATACGCTCCCCACCTGTTGATTCTTGTTCAGAATATGATCCTAATGACTATTCTAACCTCGAGGAGTCAAAGGCAGATGGCTTGTCCTGTTCACCCATCAAGGTGCATGTTCTAATTTGGCAAGGTTTTATTGATTGCGCGTATCTTGCATATGTTGTCTTGCATTTCTTCTACTTTGTTGCACCACCATTCCAACTACAGAGACGGCCAATTCCTGCAGATTGAACCTCATTCCAGTTATTCCCAATTTAAAAGACAATTCTTTCAATGTTGTTAGGTACTACGTGCATATATTCCCATCATGGGAATATTATAGTGAAGACAAACACCATTTTCACATCTTCCTGTCCAACTTACGTGTAAGTGCTATTATTCATGGTTATTATTTTCCTGTTTTCTGCTGATTGAACACATCAATGATTTACATTACATTGTTGTAACTAGGCGAGGGTCAATCTGGATAGTCATGAAGAGCAAAGCTTGCTTGTGCTTTTCAAGGAAGCATTGCAGCAGTATCAGTGTTACCTGAGGAAATCACACTTTGATGACGAGTCTATAAACGAATTTCCGATGAAGTCTCCTGTGCTAAATTTAGAAGACATTGAATGGAAAAACCTTGTTATGCACTGGTCTCGTTCCCAGGATGAGGTACTGTCTATGAAATCACATGACAATTTGAACTTCTACTTTTCTGCATGTGCCTTACGGATCTTTTTTGCAAGAAATCTGCTTGAAGAAGAATTCCGGTCTGAAAAGAACGACAGGATATCGCAAATATGCTGCCCGCTGCTTTGCTCTTGTTAGTACATGTTGTCCTGTATCACTGTACTTGCATACATACCTGGTTCATTATGTGACAGCAGTATGCATGATAGCTTGCTTATCAATTGTTCACTCCAAATTATCTGATATGTATGAATGGTTACATTAGTGTAGAATATATCCAATGCCAATGAATTTTTTAGCTCTGCATTGTTCTTGTAAGTACATGTTGTCCTTTATCAGTGTACTTATATTGATAGGTAGTTGTTCATGTACCATCACTCTGCAACTTATTTTCCTTTGCCCTCCATTTTCTACACATCAGATCTATATTTACTCTTACCATAAGGTTGGATAACACCGATGGCACTGAAGAAGTTTAGCTGTGCATTGCTCTTGGCTATACCTTTTGCCTATATCGCTGCACTTACATTTATAGCTACTTGGTTATGTAGCATCACTCTTCATCTTATCTTAAATATTCTCCATTTTTTCGTATATTATCACATCTATATTTACTCTTAACAAAATGTAGATTAAAGGCAATGCTTATGAAGAAGATTCTGTGGTAAACTTCTTGAATTCCCCCCCCCCATTAGCATGGACAAGGGCTTTATAGAGCCTGTCCTCACCAATAATGTAAGTTTGTCCTTCTCAAGCCTTCAAACTTTGTTGTGTATATTTGGTTAGGCATGACTGCAATAGCTGTTTATTTTTGGTGTTTACATCAAATTGCATGTTTAAAGTTTATTATGTAGTTTAGAAACAAAAGTTTGTCCTTCTCAATTTAAGTTTCCAGTTGTACAACCAAGTTCCTTCTTCATACCATGTAAATTAAACTATACAGAGCAAGTGATCTTCTTTTGCACTGCATGTATGCTTCTGTTCTTCATCCATAATCAAGTGGTGTGGTGAACCTACCCACTACAGCACAATGTCAAATTCTGCAATGTCTTAACTATGAACAATGTCATATCATTCTACTATTATTTAAACCGTCTCTTTATTTGCTAATCTGAAATGCGATAAATTGACAACACACTAACCATTAATACTTATGAGTTCTTGATCTTTAATCCAGTGGTGTCATGAAGGTGCCAACTCCTTCACAATGTCATTTCCTGCCATGTCTTGACCTGAACAATACCATATTGTGTTAATGCAATTTTAAACTGTGTCACTTTATTCGTCACTAAGAAATGTGATGAATTGTCAGCATTGATACTTTTATGTGCAAAACCTGTCATTTGTCTGCTTGTTTATCTTTCAGAGTGAGGAAGATATAAGTGTTAAACAAGCGCAGTCTCATCAGCTTGCTCAGCTGCTTGCGCTGCAGCTCCCCAGCAGGGCTAACCTTTCTTGAACTCTATTGAAGTGCTGTCGGTTTTGTATATTATTTTGTCGGCGTGTTTATTTGCACTGGTGGCGATCTTTGATGCCCAGTATATGTAATCTGTTGTCTGCTTGTGCTTTATTATCATAGTGGCGCACTTTGATGCCCATTGGATGTAATATGTCGTAATTTCTTTATTGTATAGTCTAGGTTTTTTCTTATTCACGATGCTGCAGTTATTTTACTGTATATATATCATGTCTTCGCAGTAAACCGGCCAAACCGTAAAATTACGGTACATAATCGGGCCATCATGCAATCATGATGTATGATCTGCATCATGGGCCCCGTCATCTTGGTCTGTTAAAGGGCCAAAAGTAAACTGGCCCACTAGTAGATTCGGTCCTTTAATAGGCTGAGTAACCGCCGGCCCTCTTTTCGCAAGAAAACTCAATGGGCTTTTAGGAGGCTGAGAAGTAGGTTGGGCCTGAAACGTGCCGAACAGCTCACGGGCCGGCAGCAGCCCAAAATGGACCCCGGCCCATGATTATGCGAATCAAATCACGGACTTTTAACAGGCCAAAATTGTCTCGGTCCTTGTTTGGCCCAATCAAATTATCGGCTGCGAGCAGGTCGGATGCAAACCGGGCCGTAGTTAGGCCCAACTATATGACGGGCTTTTAACAGGCCGAAATTAATATAGGGCCGAAATGTTAAACGGGCCCTTAACAGGCTAAAACTAATATCAGGCCGAATTACTAAATGGGCCTTTAGCAAGTGGGCCCAAAAGCATAGCGTCTAGTTGACGGGCCGAATCTGATATGGGCCATAATTTAGCCCAAAGACTCTTAAAGGGTAGGACCTGATCTGCGTCGTAATTTGGCCCAGAATGTGGTAGGCTTTTAACGGGCTGGATCTCATATGGGCCATTATTAGGCCCGGAACGTGGCAGGCCATTAATGGACCAGATCAAATATGGGCCGTCATTTGGCCCAAAACATGGCAGCCAGTTAATGGGCCGGCCTACTAGGGTCCTCAAAATCTTGTGGGCCTACAGCTAGGCCGGCCCATTAATGTCGGTGGAATCTCATGGGCCTTTAGCTGGGCCCGCCCATTATGATCCACAAAAAATCTTGTGGGCCTTTACCTGGGCCGGCCCATTATGGCACACAAAAATCTTATGGGCCTTTACCTGGGCCGGCCCATTATGGCCCGTAAAATCTTGTGGACCTTTAGCTGGGCCAGCCCATTATGGTCTGCAAAATCTTGTGGGCCTTTAGCTGGGCTAGCACATTATGGTCTGCAAAATCATGTGGGCCTTTAGTTGGGCCGGCCCATTTAAACTTTATGGGCCGGTCCACATGTCAACATATCATAGGAGCATCTCGCCCATTGTATGAGTGACACCTGTGCCAATGCGGAGCTAACACATGTTTCCTCCAGCCAATGATGATTTTACACATGGAAAATCCTCATTGGTCCGGGCTGTTAACGAGTTACCGGAACCAAAACCGGACCCGATAGCTTAACGGTGTTCCGTTACGGTGGATTCCACGTGTCGGTCACCCTTGACGAAAGCACTTCTGTGATGCGCGATTTATCATCATGGAAGTGGACACTTCCATGATGATAATTTTGGTAATGTCATGGAACACTTCTACGACAGCACAAGTATGACTATCTTGATTCTGTCATAAAATCATCATGGATGTACATGCATGACAAAAAACGCGACCTACTGTGACAAACACGTATCATCACGGAAGTGTATTTTTTTAGTGTTGCAATACCTTATGTGCAGTTCTATCTCCTGCGTGGTGTCCTCCGTAAGCCTCGGAGTGACACTTGCGTAGGATCTATTCATGTTCATGCTCAGGTACACAACGTCTAATAACACCATCTACTCCTTCTTTATAAAGGTGTGGGACATCCCAAAAGTAATGTCTTAAATCATAGAAAAAGTTTTTCTTTTGCTGGTATGTGAAACTAGGCAGTATAAATTTAGCAACAATGTAATTAGCATAATCAGCATACCATGGAGCAGTACGAGAAGCATTTATGTAAGATAATTGTTCATCAGGAAAGCTATCATCGATGGGTAGTGGGTCATCAAGAATATTTTCTAACCTAGACAAGTTGTCTGCAAGGGGGTTCTCAGCTCCATTTCTATCAATAATATGCAAATCAAATTCTTGTAGCAAGAGAACCCATCTAATAAGTCTAGATTTAGCATCTTTCTTTTCCATAAGATATTTAATAGCAACTTGATAAGTGTGAACGGTTACTTTGGAATCAACAGTATATGGTCTGAACTTATCACAAGCAAATACAACTGCTAAAAATTCTCTGTCAGTAGTAGCATAATTTCTCTAGGCACTGTCTAGAGTTTTACTAACATATTGGATAACATTTAATTTCTTATCAACTCTTTGTCCTAGAACATCACCTATAGCATAATCATTAGCATCACACATAATTTCAAAGGGTAAATTCCAATCAGGTGGCTGAACAATAGGTGCAGAAATCAAGGCTTTCTTAAGTACTTCAAATGCTTCCACACAATCATCATCAAAGACAAAAGGGACATCTTTTTGCAAGAGATTAGTCAAAGGCCTAGAAATTTTAGAGAAGTCTTTAATACACCTCCTATAGGAACCAGCATGACCAAGGAAGCTTCTTATACCTTTGATATCTTTAGGACACGGCATCTTTTCAATAGCATCTACTTTAGCTTTATCAACTTCAATACCTCTTTTAGAAATTTTATGCCCTAAGACAATACCTTCATTAACCATAAAGTGGCACTTCTCCTAATTCAAGACAAGATTAGTTTCTTCACATCTCTGCAAAACTCGATCAAGGTTGCTTAAGCAATCATCAAAGGAAGTTCCATAAACGGAGAAATCATCCATGAAAACCTCAACAATCTTTTCACAAAAGTCAGAGAATATAGCAGTCATAAATCTTTGAAAGGTAGCAGGAGAATTACATAAACCAAAAGGCATATGTCTATAAGCAAAAGTACTGAAAGGGCAAGTAAAAGTGGTCTTTTCCTGATCCTCTTGTGACACAGGTATTTGAGAGAAGCCAGAATAACCATCTAGAAAGCAAAAATGTGTATGTTTGGATAATCTTTCTAGCATTTGATCAATAAAAGGTAGCGGGTAATGATCTTTTCTAGTAGCTTTATTTAATTTGCGAAAATCAATTACCATTCTATAACCTGTAAACACTTCTTTGTGGGATTAATTCATCCTTATCATTAGGAACAACTGTAATACCTCCCTTCTTAGGGACACAATGGACAGGACTTACCCACTACCTATCAGCAATAGGATAAATTATACCTGCCTCTAGAAACTTTAGTATTTCATTTCTTACCACTTCTTTCATCTTAGGATTTAACCGTCGTTGATGATCAACAACTGCTTTAGCATATGTCTCCAGTTTTATTTTGTACTGGCATAGTGTGGGACTAATGCCCTTAAGATCATCAAGAGTATATCCAATAGCAGCGCGGTGCTTCTTCAGAGTTTTCAATAATTTCTCTTCTTCATGCTCTGAAAGGTTAGCACTAATAATAACAGGATATGTCTTCTTTTCATCAAGATAAGCATATGTAAGAGTATCAGGTAATTATTTAAGCTCAAACACGGGATCACCCTTGGGTGGAGGAGGATCCCCAAGGATTTCAACAGGCAAGTTGTGTTTCAAAATAGGTTCTTGCTTAAAGAATACATAATCTATTTCCATTCTTTCATTCATAAACATATCATTTTCATGGTCGAGCAAATATTGTTGTAAAGGATCATTAGGAGGCACGTCTATAGAAGCAAGACCAATAATTTAATCTTTACTAGGCAATTCTTTATCATGGGGTTGTCTACGAAATTTAGCAAAATTAAAAACATGAGACATATCCCCTAAACCAATAGTAACAATATCCTTATTGCAGTCTATCTTAGCATTAATAGTATTCAAGAAGGGTCTACCAAATATAATGGGACAAAAGTCATCTTGTGGGGAAGCAAGAACAAGAAAATCAGTAGGGTATTTTATTTTCCCACACAAAACTTCAACATTTCTAACAATCCCAACCATTGAAATAGTATATCTATTGGCAAGCTTAATAGTAACATCAATATCTTCTATTTCAGCAGGTGCAATATCATGCATAATTTCTTTATATATGGTATAAGGTATTGCACTCACACTAGCACCCATATCACATAATCCATGATAACAATGGTCTCCTATTTTAATCGAAACAACAGGAATGCCGACAATAGGTCTATGTTTACCTTTAGTATCGGGTTTAACAATTATAGCAGATTCATCACAGAAATAAATAACACGCCCATCAATATTATCGACCAAGAGATCTTTAACCATAGAAATACTAGGTTCAACATTAATTTGCTCAGGGGGTGTAGGTGTTCTAGCATTACTCTTACGAACCACGGTTGAAGCTTTAGCATGATCCTTTATTCTAAAAGGAAAAGGTGGTTTCTCAATATAAGCGGTAGGAACAATAGGATCAACATTATAAGTAATAGTTTTTTCTTCAACTTTAATAGGTTCTACTACCTTTACTTCAATGGGAGGATGATATTTAAACCACTTCTCCTTAGGGAGATCAACATGAGTAGCAAAAGATTCGCAGAAAGAAGCTACTATCTTAGAGTCAAGTCCATATTTAGTGCTAAATTCATGAAAAGCATCAGTATCCATAAAATATTTAACACAATCAAACTTAAGATTTATACCTGACTCCTTACCTTCTCGAGTTCCCAATCTTCAGAGTTGCGTTTAATTATTTCCAATAAATCTCATTTGAATTCAATAGTCTTCATCATAAAAGAACCAGTACAAGAAGTATCGAGCATGGAGCGATCATTATGAGAAAGCCGAGCATAAAAATTTTGAGTAATAATTTCTCTTGAGAGCTCATGATTGGAGCATGAATATAACATTGACTTAAGCCTCCCCCAAGCTTGAGCGATACTTTCTCCTTCACGAGGCCAAAAATTATATAAATAATTACGATCACGATGAACCAGATGCATAGGATAAAACTTCTGATGAAATTCCAATTTCAATCGATTGTAGTTCCATCATGCAATATCATCACATAGCCTATACCACGTCAATTCCTTTCCCTTCAAAGATAAAGGGAAGACCTCTTGACGACATTTTCGGGCATACCTGCAAGCTTAAGTAATCCACAAACTTCATCCACATATATTAGGTGCATATCGGGATGTAATGTTCCGTCTCCTGTATATGGATTAGCCAACAATTTTTGTATCATACCTGAAGGAATTTCAAAGTACATATTTTCAGTAGGTTGAGGAGCAACTTTTTGCACTTCTGGTCGGGGTGAAGATACCCCGAAAAGAGCCCCTCAAAGGATTATCTTCCATAGTAACAAGGGACAGTAATTTTAGCACACTATATAAATGTTTCCTTACCAAATTCCACCTACCAAAGGCGCTTCACTCCCCGGCAACAGTGCTAGAAAAGAGTCTTCATGACCCACAAGTATAGGGGATCTATTGTAGTCCTTTCGATAAGTATGAGTGTCGAATCCAACGAGGATCAGAAGGAAATGACAAGCGGTTTTCAGTAAGGTATTCCCTGCAAGCACTGAAATTATTGGTAACAGATAGTTTTGTGATAAGATAATTCATAACGGGTAACAAGTAACAAGAGTAACTAAGGTGCAGAAAGGTGGCCCAATCCTTTTTGTAGCAACGGACAAGCCTGGACAATCTCTTATATAAAGAAAAGAGCTCCTGAGGACACATGGGAATTATTGTCAAGCTAGTTTTCATCATGCTCATATGATTCGCGTTCGTTACTTTGATAATTTGATATGTGGGTGGACCGGTGCTTGGATACTGCCCTTCCTTGGACAAGCATCCCACTTATGATTGACCCCTCTCGCAAGCACCCGCAACTACGAAAGAAGAATTAAGGTAAACCTAACCATAGCATGAAACATATGGATCCAAATCAGCCCCTTACGTAGCAACACATAAACTAGGGTTTAAGATTCTGTCACTATAGCAACCCATCATCTACTTATTACTTCCCAATGCCTTCCTCTAGGCCCAAATCATGGTGAAGTGTCATGTAGTCGACGTTCACATAACACCACTAGAGGAGAGACAACATAGATCTCATGAAAATATCGAACGAATACCAAATTCACATGATTACTTATAACAAGACTTCTCCCATGTCCTCAGGAACAAACGTAACTACTCACAAATCATATTCATGTCCATAATCAGAGGGGTATTAATATGCATTAAGGATCTGAACATATGATCTTCCACCGAATAAACCAACTAGCATCAACTACAAGGAGTAATCAACACTACTAGCAACCCACAGGTACCAATATGAGGTTTTGAGACAAGGATCGGATACAAGAGATGAACTAGGATTTGAGAGGAGATGGTGTTGGTGAAGATGTTGATGGAGATTTACCCCCTCTCGATGAGAGGATCGATGGTGATGACGATGGCGATGACTCCTAGAGGGATGTTTCCCTGATGACCCACAAGTGTATGGGGTCAATTGTAGCTCTTTTTGATAAGTAAGAGTATTGAACCCAACGAGGAGCAGAAGGAAATGACAAGTGGTATTCAGCAAGGTAATGTCTACAAGTGCTAAAATTGTAAGTAGCGGAGTAGTTTGGTAGCAAGATAATTTATAACGAACACGTAACAATAGTAGTAACAAAAGTGCAGCATGGTAGCCTAATCCTTTTGAGACAAAGGACAGGCTAAAACAATTTCTTATAATAAGCAAAGTGTTCTTGATGGTACACGGGAATTTCATCTAGTCACTTTCATCATGTTGGCTTAATTCGTGTTCGGTACTTTGATAATTTGATATGTGGGTGGACCGGTGCTTTGGTGTTGTTCTTACTTGAACAAAAATCCTACTTATGATTAACCCACTCGCAAGCATCCACAACTACGAGAAAAGTATTAAGAATAAATTCTAACCATAGCATTAAACTTTTGGATCCAGTCGGTCCCTTACAGAATAGCGCATAAACTAGGGTTTAAGCTTCTGTCACTCTCGCAACCCACCATCTAATAACTACTCCACAATGCATTCTCTTACACCCAAATATGGTGAAGTGTCATGTAGTCGATGTTCATGTGACACCACTAAGAGAATGGCAACATACATACCATGAAAATATTAACACATATCAAGTTCACATGATTACTTGCAACATGATTGCTCCCATGACCTCAAGAACGAAATTAACTACTCACAAATAATAAACATGCTCATGATTAGAGGGGTATTAAATAGCATAATGGATCTGAACATATAATCTTCCACCAAATAAACCATATAGTAATCAACTATAAGATGTAATCAACACTACTAGTCACCCCATAACACCAATCTATAGTTTCAGTAACAAGATTGAATACAAGAGATGAAGTAGGGTTTGGGATGAGATGGTGCTGGTGAAGATGTTGATGGAGATTGCCCTCCCCAAGATGGGACAGTTGTTGGTAATGATGATGACGATGATTCCCCCCTCTGGGAGGGAAGTTCCCCCGGCGGAATCGCTCCACCGGAGGGCAGAAGTGCTCCTGCCCAAGTTCCGCCTCGAGGCGGCAGCGCTTCTTCCCGAAAGTCCCATCCCTCTATTTTTGCTAGGTCAAAATGACTTATATACCAGAAGATGGGCACCGAAGTTTGGCCGAGGAGGGCACAACCCACCAGGGCGCGCCTGGGCTCCCTGGCGCGCCTAGGTGGGTTATGCCCACCTGGTGGGCCCCCTCTGGTAGTTATTTGCTCCAATATTCCTTAAATATTCCATAAAAATTCTCCGTGAAGGTTCAGCTTGTTTGGAGTTGTGCAAAATAGGTAGCCTGACATAGCTTTTTCAGGTCCAGATTTCCAGCTGCGAGAATTCTCCCTCTTGGTGTGTACCTTGCAAATTATGAGAGAAAAGGCATTAGAATTACTCCAAAAAGCATTACTATGGATAAAAACATTATAAATAATTGTAGGAAAACATGATGCAAAATGGACGTATCAACTCCCCCAAGCTTAGACCTCGCTTGTCCTCAAGTGAAAACCGAAATTGAAAAACATGTCCACATGCTTTGAGAAAGAGGTGTCGATAAAAACAAAAAATACGGACATAGAAGCATCATGTTGATTATTAATACAGCAACAAAATTGAACATAGGACTTTTATCATTGAACTTGCATCATATACTTCCTATGAATAAGTAACAGTTCATCACATAATCGAAGTATAAGGCAAAAACTCTATTAAAAACCAACAAACTATGTTCTCGGTCAACTTTGCAACTACAATTCATCATCTTTTTAGGAAGAGTCACGTGTCGGAGCCTTTTAGCATGTCCACATACTCAACCATCATATAGTCTTCTATGATTGCTAACACTCACCTCATACCCATGAGCAAAACGTTTCAACCGGACACCTAGAAAGATAGGGGCTCATAGGTTCGCCCCCAAACATACTCACCTCAAGGGTGATGTCAACAATAATAACTCATGCTATCTATATTCAACTGGACATATGTGCCTAGATCTTTCCTCACCACATGATGCTTGCTCAAAGAGAAAATAAAAAGGAATAGAAGGAAAACTTTGACTCTTTGCATAAAAGTAAATACATAAAAGTAAAAGATAGGCCCTTCGCAGAGGGAAGCAGAGGTTGCCACGCACTTATTTGTTTGCATGCTCAATCCCTTAGTGCAAGATAATGTCACATTGTATTGCCCCTTAAGATGACAACCTTTATTATGTGGTCTGTCACTTTTATTCTTTGTCATCCAAGTTTGTATATCGCTCAATTTTCTCTTACATCACATATTTAGAAGCAATTTTTATTGCCTTTTTGCACCGATGACAACTTACTTGAGGGATCTTGCTCAATCCATAGGTAGGTATATATGGTGGACACTTGAAAAAGATTTGGGTTTAAGGGTTTTGAATGCACAAGTAGTATCTCTACTTGGTACGGAAATTTTGGCTAGCAAAGATAGGGGGCAAGCATCACATGTTAAAGGATCTATGACAATATGACTTCTATGTGAATATAAATATACATAAATCATTAAGTTGTCTTCCTTGTCCAACGTCAACAATTTTGGCATATAATATTTTTATGAGGGCTCACAATCACAAAAGATTTCTAGGATAGTATATTTATATGTGAATCTTCTCTTCCCTTATTGATTCTTTCATGAGTTGCATCATTCACTAATGCTCTGTTTGTCAATCTCTAATAAAATGTCCTACTTATACTTTTCCTTATGTGGTGCTATCACCTACCATAGGATTAGTATATGATCTTATTGACTTATTTCCTTGATTTTATTTTTTTATTTATGTTCTTCCTTTCTTATTACTTTTCTTTATTTGCAACATGAAAGTAAAGAAAGCAAAACTCAGACTAACTTTATTATATAACTTGCACACGATTACGAGGATAGACCACTAACCAGACTCCCAAATAAGAAAGGATCGAACTAACTTTATTTCATCTAAAGCAAAAAGATCGAACTAAGATAAGTAAAAGCAAAAATATAGTGGGTTGATATGATACCGGGGCACCTCCCCAAGCTTGGCGAAAGCCAAGGGGAGTGCCCATACCCGATACTCAGTTCTCCTTTGGTGGTGAAGAAGCTTCTTCCTCCTCCTCGGCCAGCAGTGCTTGTGCTGTCACCGGGGATGGATTTACGGTAGTTTCCTTGATTGATAAATCTGACCAAGAACAGCAAGAAAAGAGAACATAGGATTTCTTCGCGATACCATGTTTAACAGGTTCTGGAAGTATATATAAATTTTTTATCTTGTAGGACAAGTATACAGAAGAAAAATAGAGTCCGGAAGGTGCACCAGGTGGGTACAACCCACTTGGGCGCGCCATGCATTCCTGGCACGCCCTGGTGTCTTATGCCCACCAGGGGACGTTTCTTGGGAGTTTCTTTATTTCCAAAATTCTAAAATATTCCAAAACTAACAAAAAATATTTTTGCGGATATTTCGGAGATCGTTTACTTACCGTATCTCGTACCTCCTTATTTTGACGATTCTGGGGTGTTATGGAAGGACTCTTTTATGTGTTCTTCCGGTGTCAAAGTTTGGATAATATTACTCTCAACATTGATAGGTGTACATGAGACATAATGCTTTATTCGTTGCCCTTTGACAACCTTTGGGTTGGTGCCTTTGAAATTATTTATTTTGATGGCTCTAGACCGGTAAACCTCCTCGATGACATATGGGTCTTCCCATTTCAAGAGGAGCTTTCCTGCAAAAATTCTAAAATGAGAGTTGTACAAAAGAACATATTCTCCGACTTTGAATTCACGCTTTTGGATTCTTTTGTCATGCCATCTTTTAACTTTCCCTTTGAATAATTTTGCATTTTCATAAGCCTGGGTTCTCCATTCATCTAAAGAGCTAATATCAAATAACCGCTTTTCACCGGCAAGTTTGAAATCATGGTTGAGTTCTTTAACTGCCCACTATGCTTTATGTTCTAACTCAAGAGGCAATACACAAGCTTTTCCATAAACCATTTTACAAGTAGACATACCCATAGGATTTTTATATGTTGTTCTATAAGACCAAAGTGCATTATCTAATTTCTTAGACCAATTCTTCCTGGACCTATTGACAGTCTTTTGCAAAATTAATTTTATTTCCCTGTTGCTAAGTTCAACCTGACCACTAGACTGAGGATGGTAAGGTGATGCAATTCTATGGTTAACATCATACTTGGCAAGAATTTTACGAAAAGCACCATGAATAAAGTGTGAACCACCATCAGTCATTAAATATCTAGGGCTCCAAACCTTGGGAAAATAACTTCCTTAAGCATTTTAATAGAGGTGTTGTGATCAGCACTACTAGTTGGAATAGCTTCTACCCATTTAGTAACATAATCAACAGCAACCAAAATATGTGTATACCCATTAGAGGAAGGAGAAGGTCCCATTTAATCAAATCCCCAAACATCAAATGGTTCAACAGCAAGTGAATAATTCATAGGCATTTCTTGATGCTTACCAATATTACCTATTCTTTGGCATTCATCACAAGATGAGACAAACTTACGGGCATCCTTGAAGAGATTGCAATACCTTGTGAGCAGTTCTATCTCCAGCATGATGCCCTCCATAAGCCTCAGAGTGACATTTCCGTAGGATTTGTTCCTGTTCATGCTCAGGTACACAACATCTAATAATACCATCTACTCCTTCTTTATAGAGACGTGGGTCATCCCAAAAGTAATGTCTTAAATCATAAAAGAATTTTTTATTTTGTTGGTATGTATAGCTAGGAGGTAAATATTTAGCAACAATGTAATTAGCATAACCAGGATACTAAAGAGTACTATTAGCAACATTTATTGCAGCTAACTGCTCATCAGGAAATTAAAACTATCATCAATAGGTAGTGGGTCATCAAGCATATTTTCAAGTTTAGACAAGTTATCTGCTACAGGGTTCTCAGCTCCTTATCTATCCATAATATGTAAATCAAATTCTTGTAACAAGAGAACCCAACGAATAAGTCTAGGTTTAGCATCTTTATTTTCCATAAGATATTTAATAGTAGCATGTCTGTGTGAACAGTTACTTTGGAATCAACAATATAAGGTCTAAATTTATCACAAGCAAACACCACTGCTAAAAATTATTTTTCAGTAGTAGCATAATTTCTTTGAGCATTTTCTAGAGTTTTACTAGCATAATGAATAACATTCAATTTCTTATCAACTCTTTGTCCTAGAACGGCACCAACAGCATAATCACTAGCATCACACATAATTTCAAAAGGCAAGTTCCAATCAGGTGGTTGAACAATAGGTGCAGAAATTAAGGCTTTCTTGAGTGTTTCAAAGGCTTCTAAACAATCATCATCAAAAACAAAAGGAACATCCTTTTGCAAAATACTAGTGAGAAGCCTAGGAATTTTAGAGAAGTCTTTAATAAATATCCTATAGAAAACAACATGACCTTGGAAACTACGAATACCTTTGATGTCCTTAGGACATGGCATTTTCTCAATTGCATTAACCTTAGCTTGGTCCACTTCAATACCTCTTTCAGAAATTTTATGACCCAAGACAATGCCCTCATTAACCATAAACTGGCACTTCTCCCAATTCAAGACAAGATTTGTTTGTTCACATCTCTGCAAAACTTGCTCAAGATTGCTTAAATAATCATCAAACGACTTCCCATAAACAGAAAAGTCATCCATGAAAACCTCAACACTCTTTTCACAAAAGTCAGAGAATATAGCAGTCATACATCTTTGAAAGGTAGCATGTGCATTACATAAACCGAAAGGCATGCATCTATAAGCAAATGTCCCAAAAGGACAAGTAAAAGTGGTCTTTTCTTGATCAAATTGTAAAACAGGTATTTGTGAAAAGCAAGAGTATCCATCAAGGAAGCAAAAATGTGTGTGCTTAGATAGTCTTTCAAACATTTGATCAATAAAAGGTAGAGGGTAATGATCTTTTCTAGTAGCTTTACTTAATTTTCTATAATCAGTTACCATTCTATAGCCCGTGACAATTTTTTGTGGAATAAGCTCATTCTTATCATTAGGAACAACAGTAATACCTCCCTTCTTAGGGACACAATGAACAAGACTTTCCCATCTACTATCAGCTATAGGATAGATTATACCTGCTTCCAGAAGTTTTAATATTTCTATTCTTACCACTTCTTTCATCTTCGGATTTAACCGACGTTGATGATCAACAACTGGTTTAGCATCAGGTTCCATATTAATTTTGTGCTGACATAGAGTGGGACTAATGCCATTTAAATCATCAAGTGTACATCCAATATCAGCTCGGTGCTTCCTTAGAACTTTCAATAATCTTTATTCTTCATGTTCTGAAAGGTTAGCACTGATAAAAACATGATATATCTTCTTTTCATCAAGATAGGCATGTTTCAAAGTGTCTGGCAATTGTTTTAATTCAAATACAGGGTCACCCTTAGGTGAAGGAGGACCTCCAAGAGTTTCAATAGGCAAATTGTGTTTAAGCAGAGGACGTTGTTCAAAGAAGATCTTATTTTTTTTATTTCTTTCATGCATATGTAAATCATTCTCATGGTCTAGCAAGTATTGCTCTAAAGGATCAGTAGGTGGCACAGCAATAGAAGAAAGACCAATTAATTCATCCTTACTAGGCATTCTTTTTCATGATGATTTCTACTAAACTTGGAAAAAATAAACTCATGAGATTCATCACCAAAGCTAACACCGACAATTTGTTTCTTACAATCTATTTTAGCATTGACGGTGTTCAAGAAAGGTCTACCAAATATAATGGGACAAAATTTATCTTGTGGGGTGGTAAGAACAAGAAAATCAGTAGGGTATTTTATCTTCCCACACAAGACTTCAACATCTCTAAGAATCCCAATTGGTGATATAGTATCTCTATTAGCAAGTTTGATAGTAACATCTATGTCTTCTATTTCAGCAGGTGCTATTCCACCTCTAATTTATTCATATAAGGAGTGGGGAATAGCACTCACACTAGCACACATGTAACATAAACCATGATAACGGTGATATCCTATTTTAACTGAAATAACAGGAATGCCAATAATAGGTCTATGTTTAGCTTTTCCATCAGGTTTGGCAATTCTAGCAGCTTATTCACACAAGTAAATAACATGCCCATCCATATCTTCTTCCAAGAGATCTTTAACCATAGCAATGCTAGATTCTACTTTAATTTGTTCATCAGGTTTAGGTGTTCTAACATAGATTTTGTTAACCATAGTTGAAACTTTAGCATGTTCTTTTATCCTAACAGGGAAAGGTGGTTTCTCAATATAAACAGAAGGAACAACTGGATCAACATTATAAAGTATAGTTTCTTGTTCAACTAGTATTGGTTCTTTAATTTCATATTTAATAGGTGGGTGATATTTAACTCACTTCTCTTTAGTAAGTTCGACATGAGTAGCAAATGATTCACAAAAGGAGGATCTATATCAGAGTCAACTCCATATTTAGTGCTAAACTTTTTAAAAGCATTGGTATCCATAAAAGATTTAACACAATCATACTTAAGCTTTATACCCGACTCTTTACCTTCATCAAGTTCCCAATCTTCAGAGTTGCGTTTAATTCTTTCCAAAAGATCCCACCAGAATTCAATGGTATTCTTCATAAAAGAACTAGTACAAGAAGTATCAAGCATGGTTTGATCATTACAAGAAAGCCGAGCATAAAAATTCTGAATAATAATTTCTCTTGAAAGCTCATGATTGGGGCATGAATACAACATCGACTCAAGCCTCCCCCAAGCTAGATTGATACTTTCTCCTTCACGAGGCCAAAAATTATATATATAATTCCGATCATGATGAACTAGATGCATAGGATATTTTTTTTATGGAACTCCAATTTCAAACGATTCCAATTCCATGATCCAATATCATCGCATAGCCTATACCATGCCAATGCTTTTCCCTTCAAAGATAAAGGGAAAACTTTTTCATAACTTCATCCCGGGGTAAACCTGCAAGCTTAAACAATCCACAAATTTGTTCCACATGTATCAAGTGCATATCAGGATTTTCAGTTCCATCTCCTGCATAAGGAGTAGCTAGCAGTTGTTCTATCATACCCGAAGGGATTTCATATTCAATATTTTCAGTAGGTGCATTAGGTTGAGGGGTAACTAATTGTGGTTCCGAACAAGGTGAAGATACCCCGAACAAACCCCTCAAAGTATTGTTTTCCATAGTAAGAAGTGACAATAAATTTCAGCACACTATATGTAACGCTCGGATAATTAAGCTACAGCAATTCTCGGCTAATTATGCCACATCATCATTTTTACTGTTGCTAATCTCATTTTGATTCAAGACGGTTCAAAATTCAAATTTTAAAACAGAGTCGGAAATAAAAGTTTTCAAGTGTCAAAACTAAAATGTGCAAACTCGGGCAAATAATTCATAGGTGTTATTGGTGGAGAAACCAAAATTTTATAAAATGTATAAGTATAAAATAATGATTAAACCAGTGGCTTACGCAATTATATAAATGCCTTTTATAATTTATAAAATATCAAACTAATTTATTTGAGTCCCAAACTTTTTTTGTGCCAGACGGTTAAACTATAGCACTAATTTAGGTGTGGGTCTCATATTTTTAGTAAACTAAAATATTGGCAAAATGAAATAAAATAAATAAGCATAAATAACCAAAAACAAAAGTACAAGAAAACCAAACGATTAAAAAAAACAAAACAAAGAAAACCCCTCCCCCTTGGTGTCGGTGGGAAACGACACCTATGGGATCATTGGAATCCCTTCTACGGTTGCGGGGCGCGGAATCGTGAGAAGAGCGGGACTAGCGGATTGCACAAAGGGGATTTACCCAGGTTCGGGCAGCAAAGATGCGTAAAACCCTACGATCCTGCTTTGGTGGTTGTATTAGTGCTTTTGAGCTCTCGAACTAGCTCTGGGTGTTGTGAGGTTCAAAAGAGCCGAATCCCTTCTCAATATGTCATGGGCCTCCTTTTATAGGCGAAAGGGGCTGCCACAGTGGCACACAGGAGGTGGAAAGTGCTACAGCGTTGCGAGGTTATTGCTAGTATTATAGGACAAGACACATTAAATGCGGGGGTTAGGTGTCCTTCACTTTATTGGGGGACGGGGGTGAGGCCCGTCCCATCCGTCGCCGCCCCTCCTGGCTTCGACACGGGCCCCGGCCAGCAACACATGCAGCGCCATGTAGGCAGGCAGGCAGCTGAGGTGGCGCGGTGGTGGAGTCTCCATGAAGGTCTGCATGCTGCCACGCAGGTGCCTTCCCAGCTAGCTAGGTTGGCGGCTGCGCACGGGCGGCGGTAGGAACTTGGCTGGTGCGGGCCTAGTGGTGGCCTTGTCGGGGCACTTGGCGATGGTCTTTCCGGGTGACCCGGCAAGGGTCTTGCCATCGCGTGCTGGCTTCCCCGGCAAGGATCTTGCCGGGGGGGCCTGTGGGTTTCTTCGGTGGGGACAGTTGCCTTCCTATCCTCTTTTGATCTTGATTGCTCTTTGTCTTCACAAAGATCTGCATGCCACCACGGAGGTGCCTCCCGAACACTGTCCCAACGCGACTGCTCAACGTTGCGTGGGCTCGAGGGTGGCTCGCTCGGCGGGTGTGGGCGGGCTGCCCCGGCAAGGATCTTGCCGGGGCCACTGAGGCTGCCTTCGGCAAGGGTCCTTGCTGGGGCAACCTGCATTTCCCGTGCGACCTTTGTGGTATTGGTCCTTTGTTGTTGCTTTGTTTGTCTTGTGCCTTCGGCTTCTCTCCGGCTTCCCTTTCCGGCCCTGTTATGCGTGGCTGTGGCGGGTGGCTCTGACTGCCCGTGCACAAGTAAAGGGGTCAAAAGCAGAGCCCCTACTTTTGTACACCGACACTTGGTGGGCCTCGTGGCCCAGTTGGCCCACAAAGCCACCAGGTCGGCCCTGCTCCTCCCCACCGTCCCCTTCCTCTGCTACAGGTAGGCAGGGGGATCGTGGCGCCCATCCGCCGGCGACGGCCGGGCGTGGCGGCCATCCACCCCCCCATGTGCCCTACTAATACAACCAGGGCGCCCCCGAACCCTAATGCCCATTCCCCCTCATCCCCCTCTCTGCCTCTCAGTTTCCCGACGCCCGAAAACTCCGTCGCCATGGCCACGCTCGATCCCGTGCCCACCGAGCTCCCCACCGCCTGCGACCTCGTCGAGTAGAACTGTCGGCATCCACTTCTTTGCCTACACCAAAGATCTCAAGCCCATCGCCTCTCCATCGCTGGATTGCCGTCTTTTTCCACTACGTTCGCTCGCGAGCTCCATCGAATCCGGCCGCCTCAAGCTCTCCCCGAGCTGGCTTTGCACCACTACCGGCTCCCGGTGAGCACTGTGTGCTCCCCTCCTCCTACCCCTCCGTATCTAGCACCGTAGAACTCTGCCTGTGCTGGGTCGTGCTGCGACCGAACGCGTTGCCCCTCTCCCATCCGCCCCTGTTAGCCCCAGGCCTCGAGCCGCTCGCACCGTCCGCCCGTGATGGCCTCGCCGTCGTCCGTCCCGCCTGGCAGCCCCGTCGTCGCCCTGTTCGCTGTTTTCCATTGCTGGTGTTGCTCCTGCCGATAGTCACTACTGCTGTTGCTGCCACGCACGGCCGCCGTCGCCACGCCCACGTGCCAGCCACCTGTGGCCTCGCCCTGCTCGGCCCCGCCTCTGCCGGTCTCTGGCGGCCGCTTGGGGCCGCGTGGCCTCCGCCATGCCGCGCCCTGCCGGCCCCCTTGCAGCTACGGCCGGTGCCCCGCAGCCGCAGCCACCCTCGTCAGCGCCTCGCCGAGGCCACGGCCTCCGTCGGCGCCCTCCATCACCCCCCGCGGGTGCAAGGGCACCCCCACCCACGCGCCGAGTAAACCCGTCCCGTTACGCCCGAGTGGGCCACTGATAGTGGCCCAGCCACCCACTTAAAAAAAGAAAAAAAAATATAATTAACTTAATTAACTTAATTAGAGTTTCCTTGATTAACTTAACCTGCTAATTAACTACCTAATCTATAATTAGTTAGATGTGTCCATGACAGGGGGGTCCCACCCCTGTTGACCAGTCAAACGTTGACTGGTCAAATGGGTCCCCCTGGCCCACCTGTCAGCCACTAGGTACACTTTTATGTACACTGTGCTGGGTGCGCCTAGCATTTTAGCATTTATTTTCGTATTAAGATTAATTTCAGAATGTTAATAAAACTTTGAAAATTAATAGAAATTAAACCGTAGCTCGGATGAAAAAGTTTTCTACATGAAAGTTGCTCAGAATTTCGAGACGAATCCGGACAAGCGGTCCGTTCGTCTGCCACACGTCCCTAGCATAGCGAACATGCAAACTTTCCCCTCTAGTTCATCTGTCTGACAGACGTCTGGAACTGGGAAAACTCTCTCGGATATTTTCCCCCTTCGCCAGTATCGCCTAGCACTGTGTTAGACCACCTCTAGCCCCGCTTATTGTCTTGTATGCATATGTTTGTGTGTATTTACTGTATCTTCCCTCTCTTCTCTCCGGTAGACCCCGAGACCACTGTTGGTGCCACTGTGATCGACTACATCGACGACGACCCTCCTTCTCGCCTGAGCAACCAGGCAACCCCCTCCCCCCCTCCCCGCCGCTTTGGTCATCCCGATATCGCCCATTCTTTTCTCTCATGCTTGCATTAGATTTTGCTACTGTTATTTTTTGCTCCTATTCTGATGCATAGAATGTTTTTGTACCTGCTATTGTTACCTACCTGATTATCCTAAACTGCTTAGTATAGGTTGGCTAGTGATCTATCAGTGACGCCCACCTTGTCCTTGTTGCTTCTACTTCATCATCGATGACTCGATCAACATGATCGACGACCAGAGCCCGACACCTCACATCACATTGATACGTCCATTTTGCATCATGCTTTCATATTGATATTTATTGCATTATGGGATGTTATTACACGTTATGTTACAATACTTATGTCTATTCTCTCTTATTTTACAAGGTTTATCATGAAGAGGGAGAATGCCGGCAGCTGGAATTCTAGGCTGGAAAAGGAGCAAATATTGGAAACCTATTCTGCAGAGCTCCAAAAGCCCTGAAACTCCATGAAAGTCATTTTTGGAATTAATAAGAATTATTGAGCAAAGAAAATACCAGAGGGGGCCCACACCCTGGCCACGAGGGTGGGGGGCGCACCCACCCCTACTGGGCGTGCCCCCTGCCTCATGGGCCCCTGGTGGCCCTCTGGTGCCCATCTTCTGCTATATGAAGTCTTCTACCCTGGAAAAAAATCATAAGCAAGCTGACGGGACGAAACTCCGCCGCCACGAGGCGGAACCTTGGCGGAACTAATCTAGGGCCCCGGTGGAGCTGTTCTGCCGGGGAAACTTCCCTCCGGGAGGGGGAAATCATCACCATCGTCATCACCAATGATCCTCTCATCGGGAGGGGGTCAATCTCCATCAACATCTTCACCAGCACCATCTCCTCTCAAACCCTAATTCATCTCTTGTATCCAATCTTTGTACCCAAACCTCAGTTTGGTACCTGTGGATTACTAGTAGTGTTGATTACTCCTTGTAGTTGATGCTAATTGGTTTATTTGGTGGAAGATCATATGTTCAGATCCTTAATGCATATTAATACTCCTCTGATCATGAACATGAATATGCTTTATGAGTAGTTACGTTTGTTCCTGAGTACATGGGTGAAGTCTTGCTATTAGTAGTCATGTGAATTTGGTATTCGTTCGATATTTTGATGAGATGTATGTTGTCTCTCCTCTAGTGGTGTTATGTGAACGTCGACTACATGACACTTCACCATTATTTGGGCCTAGAGGAAGGCATTGGGAAGTAATAAGTAGATGATGGGTTGCTAGACTAACAGAAGCTTAAAGCCTAGTTTATGCATTACTTCGTGAGGGGCTGATTTGGATCCTCTTGTTTAATGCTATTGTCGTGGAATTAACACGTCAGATGTCCTAACGAAAGGACTTAGTTGTGGAGCCATCGCAACGAGATTAGCTTAAAGGGGTTAAACCGGACAAAGGACACGGGGAGTTTATACTGGTTCGGCCCCTTGCGGTGAAGGTAAAAGCCTACGATCCGGTTGTGGTGGAATTGATGGGGTCTCGATGAGCAGGGAGCTAATCCGCTTTTCCTATCTCTCGAGTTGTTGTTTCTTGTCCCTAAACCGCCATCGGATCATCCCTTTATATACACAGGTGGGCGCCCAGCGGTCTACAGAATCCCGAGGTCGGCTCATAGATGTGTCCGGCTCGGTTTCTACCTTTTCCTATCTTACAGTACAAGTTACATATCTCATGGCGGTTTATGTCTATGGGCCCTAGTCCGCCCTTGGGCTCTGGGCCCCTCATCTTCAATAGTAAATCATCATATTCCTTGTCTTCATGGGCTTTAATACGGATGATTCCTTGTGAGCATAACCGGTCCCCTCCTGGGCGGTTTATACTCAGTAGTTACTAGTTGACCCGTTGCACCAAATGGCGCAGAGACCCGCTGACGACATGTTGTCGATCAAAATTGTTTCATGCTGCAAGAACCTTCAACTAAACCATGGTATTTTGTAAACATGTTAATTGCGTTGTTAAATAATAGTTTGGGAAAAGGGAAATTTTGCATAATATGAATATGTTCAATCTGAAAAAATGGCCACTATGATGAGGTAGTAAAGGTCGTATGGCTGTATTTTTTTAGCAAGTTTGAAATGGTGGTTATCATGATGAAAAATTTGTGCATGCATATATTTCTTGGGATGATGAGAGAGTAAAGCTGGCTTGGCTGTATTTCTTAGCAAGTTTGAAAACATGCAGTATGATGAGAAAGCAAATTGGCATGGTTGTATTTTTTAGCAAGTTTGAAAACATGGTTATCATGATGAAAAACCTGGGCATGCATATATTTCTTGGAAAAAAAGAGGGGGAAAGATAAGAAAACTAAGGAAAAAAGATATAATATAGGCGGTTTATCTTAAAATAGTTGATTTGTTTTAATAGCATAAAGTAAAAACGGAAACAAAAAAATATTTGTGCAAAGAATAGTTGACCCGTTGCGCCAAATGGCGCAGAGACCCATTAAAGACATGTTGTCGATGAAAATAGTTTCATTTTGCATGGACATATTCGATACTCGTAGTAGAAAGCCCATCTGTTAAACCATGCTATTTTGAAAATGTTTATCAAAAAGTTCATCCAGTAAACCCATGAGCCACAGTTCATTTCTAATGGAAGCAAGTAATGCAATCTGAGATTGTAATAGCGGAAAGACCATTATCAATATTTTTATTACTCTTCTCACTATAAACAAGGAGACCACTGCCATCTGAATTCAAACATGCACCTGCCATAAAACCAATATATTGCACAAAGAACACTCGCAAATTGTCATAGGCTTTCTGTAACAAGTAACCACTGTGATTTCTTCAGCAATGATAAGAGCTGGTAAAACGATGGTTGTTTGCTTTGATCGCTGCACCCAAGAACGTTGAGGTCATAGTTAGTGGGGCAAGGAGCAGAAAAAGAAGAGAAAATAAATTTTTGAGAACAGCGACATATTATTTGAGAAATGATATGTCATCTTACTTGTCCCAACATGAAGATATTATGCTAGCCACCAGTGGATTGACCTCTTTGGGAATACCTAGTCGTTTGTTCTGGAACCCAACTGCTCCAAAAACTTGCATTGGATTTAGCCCACTCGAAAGCACAAGCAACATTGCTAATTCCCATAGGATTACTCACATAGGGGCAGAAGCTCCTGCTCTAACATGCATACAGAACAAACATAGGATTGTACATATGATAAGTATCTATAAGATAAGCAGCTTGTTGTGTTACTACCTAGACAAAAGCATCTGAGTGGACAGATCAAAATGCTGGACAGTGGCCACATCTAGCACACACGCTTTTCACATAACATTTGAAAAGAATTTTGGTGCATCCTTGATGAAAGGCTTCTTGGAGACTGAATTCAGGTGGACTCCTGGATCTCTAGTATATATATTAATCCAAGAAATTGTCCTATAGAAAATAAAAAAATATAAGAACCATGAGCTAAAGGCATGCTTGTAATTAAAACAACCTACATGTAATCCGCCAGGGAGAATGATACTACAAAAAAGGTAAAATCTCTTGTACTCAAAACCATGCAAAGGAGTGCCCCCACTTTAATAATCTAAATTTCCTGGTACGTATATTTAATAGCTCAATTTTGTTCAAATTTCTGGGAATATTAATCATAAAGCCGAAGGACGCATGAAAGAGCAGACCAAATATATCTACCATACGACACCGAAAAATATGTCCATTGGAACTATTTTGTCAACAAAATTGACAACCACAATAACCATAACAATCCTGCACAAAAGGCTGGTATACACCAGAATACTTTCACTCATAAATTCTGTCCAAAAGCTAAGGTTTATTCTTAGATGCAAATATACTATCAACTCATAAAGCTGGGATATCCCTTTGGACCAGATCACCTAAGCTGGCACTAATATCAACTTTTACTTTGCAACAATCAGAAGATCTTCACACTTTCCTCTATCCCAAATCTAATAGGTTTACAACCCTGATATATGCATTGAATACTGTCATGTTGCATTTCAAAAGCACAAGGGAAAAAGGCATAACAACCACGTGTAGGGCTGCTCCGAGAAACTCAGATGCTTAGTTTTCATCTTGATGTTGTAAGGTAGCAGAGACTCCATAGAAACAAACACATCAAAGCAAAGCGAAAAGAAGAAAAATGGCTACATAGCAAGCAATGATAATGAAAGAGATTTTTAGTTATCACTGACCACCAGAACACTATGGGCTCCATAAAAATGGCTTGGTATTGACTATTGAATGGCAGAAGAACTATATATACAAGGATAAGCCATAAGGCACACTTCTCACAAAAAAAGAGATGGCCACCGTCAAGAAGCATGGGCCTAGTATGTTTGTAATAACAGAGATGCTACTGTTCAATATAAGTAAACTATTCCATGAGCAAAAGGAAAACATGCATGTAGCTAGAAATCAAAGAATACACATGTAGCTAGAAAGAAAGGAAGCAAACCTCGAGCAGCAAAACAGAGTTACAACAAAACAGAAGATCAACATGCAGCAACATAGGAGATTGCATAACCTGGTAAATAAACATAAATGAAGTAGTCAGAGTAGGCAGAAAACTTCATGCGCCAAGGCATTGAAACATTTTACAGTTCAGTTTGCAAGTTCAAAATTGACACCATGGCGGCGCACAACTATTGAGTAAAAGATGGTTTGGAACTGAAACATCTCTCCTTGTATTTCCTATATTCCACACACCTAAATTAAACCAGCAAGTTAGCATGTAATTATTAACAAAGAAACACCACAACAACCTAATCAACCATATCCCTTCTTTAATATTTCCTTTCTTTTTTGTAATTCTAATTTTTCAACATGGCACAAGGATTTATGCCAATTTAATCTCACACTAAGATCTAAACTTAGTGTGTGGCATATATGTTAATACCCCCAACCTAAAATCTGAGAAGAGCAAGAACAACAAAACTGAGAAAGTTCCCTTGGTTATTCTAAGTTTTCGTCGAACTGGCAAAATCATTTGTAGGCAACTCAAGTTATACGCCGCGTGCAAGAACAGAACTTCCTCAGAAACCTCACAAATGTACGACAAGTCAGGTAAGTAACAATATATTGAGGATGAAAAAAATGCTTATCGATACATGAGTTGAGAAACCAATCATATACCTTCAGATTCAATGACACAATTATCCTCGAAAGATCTTAAGCCTGGAGGGCCCTTCAACTGAACAAAAAATAGCAAGTCTGCATATCAATCAACAACACAAGAGACATCTTGTTAGCAAATCCAGCAGTAAACAAAAAAACACGCTACTAATTCTTAATGTCATTAACCTGTAAGATTTGTACACGGAAAGTCATGTTAGTGATTCTTACACCAAATCAGTATACCACCGCCATAGTACTACACCGTCTAATTACTATATGATTGTTAGACTGAAGAAAATCGTTGCAACCCCCTTCTGCCACTTAACGGATGCGACCTCGTGTTCCTCCGCTTCAGATCGGGAACCTAAGGGAGGGAGAACGGTCGGTGGACGATGGTTATTTCCACCCTTGTTTCAATCTGATCAGGAAGCAAATGCAATCCACTTTCAATAAACCAAAGCATATATACCTAAGGATCGGTGTTATAAAAATGTGAGTTACACTCCCCACTTCCATGATCCATAATAAAATAAGAGACTTAGGAAAGGGGCTAGCCATCACAAATAGCCCAGAAAGAGCAAGCAAAACTTGCAGAGTGGAAGGAGAGCTCACTTGGACCCAAGAATTTGTAGGTGGCCAAGCCAGATGTGATAGGGAGCATAGAGGATCTGAAGAAAACATATAACTCATTAGGCAATACATTCCTCCCCTACAATCTGTGGCCATGCTGGCCATGCTCGAACCAGAGGTCCACAATGTTGCATCTAGTATCAGCACAACAATAAGGCAAAGGCATGACTTCGGAACCTAATCCCAAAGCAGCAAAAATAAATTGGCAGTAAGGCAAAGATATGTAAAGATGCAAAGGTTGCATGAACTGGACATGCCAAAATTGACCTTCTCATCTTCGAGTTCCTCCAACAATGCTACTTCCCCGTTCGAGGAGCTCTCTATATCAGCCACTCGCCTACTCATCTTCATGATGCTCACCTCAGCCTGCAAATCCATAAAATTTAATTTAAGACAAATAAGTATTTTATCAGTAACTTTCGCTCTCTAGGACAAATGTGGACCAGCTAAACTGAATATTCTACATCAGGCCAGAATCTTGACTGATTAATAACTGACATAAGCACTCGACCTGTGAACACTCGCTCTATGGGACAAATGCAGACCAAACTAAACAGAATATTCTACACGAGAACAGAATCCGGACTAATTAATAACGGCATAAGCACTGTACCTGTGAACACTCGCTCTCTGAGACAAATGCAGACCAAACTAAACTGAAGAAACATATAATTTGTTTTTACCTTCATCCCATGAGAAGCCATAAACCTAGAAATTGCATCATTTAGAAAGACTGCATAGACATGGCATATGCGCAAATATTTGTCCAATTACAAAATAAGAAAGGGATATTACCAGCACACTTTGGTTATACTACTTGGTTATGTTCAAATGGTACACAAATCTGTATTGGTAGATGAAGAAACGCAATGCAAGATCTTTCAGTCCCCTCTTTTCATCCCTCTCTGAATCCATGTCCCTTCTTTTTCACCCCTCTCTCTGAATCCAGATGTTAGCAATGATCAAGCTTCCAGTCCCCTCTTTTTCATCCTTCTCTCTCAAACACACATGACACATTGCAGCAAACATAACACATCAACTACTGTAATTGAAAACTTAAGCTGTGACTCTCTGTTATCCAATTTCAGTAACCATAAACTCTATACCTAGCAGCAAAGATCTCATAAATGCACATACACATGATCACAAATTGTATCATCTATATGCAAGAACAAAGGTTAAAAACAGGGAGGAAAATCACCTTGATTTTCTTCACCCCTTCAGCTAAATTCTTCTTCTTCTCTTCATCCTCAGATCTGTACACTTCATGTTTATAAAAGCCATATATCAGCAAAGTTAAACATGTGTGATGGAGAAAGTAATAGGAAAATAGAGAGGAGCATCTTAGCAAGATTTTTGTGGCAAACTCTCCTCTTTCCTCTCTCCTTCTCCCTCCTCTCCTTCCTTCTCTCTCCCTCATGTTCCTTCTCTCCTTAAGGACCGGTCCATGGCATGGTGGAGCAGCAGGCATGGTGGAGCAGCAGGCACTGCGCGACGCGAGAGAAGAGGGAGTCAAGGGCGCAGATCTGGTCGACAGAGTGGCGGGCGCGACAAGGCTGACCCGAGGACCTTGCAAGGCGCTAGATCTCGGCGGCGGCAAATCTCCTCGTGCTGCGGCTGGTGATGATGGAGGAGGGGCGGCAAATCCCCTGTTGTGGCGGCTGGTGGTGAGGGAGGAGGGAGGAGGGAGATGGTTCGACAGTGTGGCGAGGGAGTGAGGAGGAGGGAGGGGTCAGGGGTATGGCGGCTGGGGACTGGGGGGCTAGGGTTCATGCCCACGCCCAACCACAGACCCGCACGTTCCCACGACATGAGTGCGCGCACGCGGCGCGGCAGGAGAGGCTGCCCCGGGTGTAACGCCCCGAGACCGAAGATTATATCATTGCGAAGATTGTTCATGATGAAGTAATTCTCGGTTCTAGTGTTTCATCTTTTCCTTTTCTGGAGTTCCAAGTTTTCTCGATTATATCGTCGCAAAGCTTCATCTAAATCATCATAAGGCTTCACCTTATGTTCTCAACTTCTCTTTCTTTTTATCATCCTTTTATTATCGGAGTTCTCACGAAGACTCAACATGGTGGTTCGTCAAGGATTCTTTTCATTCTTCAATTGTTCTGCAAGATTTCTCTTGAAGTTATGATCCGCCAAGCTATACTCTTAATAAACATGGTGCTCAACAAATGTTTTGTTTTGTGGAGTTCAAACATTCTTCATCTTGCATCCAAAGTGCAATTCTTTCTACCTTATCTTTTGAGGTGGTGTTATGTCATCCTTGACAATTTCTCTTCATGTTTCATGATTCACAAGTTGTCAAGAATGAATTTTAAAACCATCATTTTTCCTTCGATCATGAGTTGTTTCAACCCATCATAATTTCTTCCATGGAGTATTTTGATATAGATTTCACCTAAAAGCCTTCCCTAAGGAATGTTGCTATTTGTGGTGCGTAGCTATGATCAAATTTTCTCCTTCTCATCTCGGTGAAGAAGTTTTTTCATCTTTTGGTGCTCTCAATCAAATCAATGGTTTCCATTAGTGGCCGGTTGTCACCTCATAATTTTGAGAAGTTTTCCATAAGCCCACTACAAGCTCATTCGTTTCGTTGTTGGTTTTCCAACAATTCCGTTCTAACCATCTTGGAAGGGTGCTTTCCAAGCTCATTTGTGGCACAAGTTGGCATTTTCTTCTCCATTTTGTTATTCCAATGATCTATCGTCCATTCTTTCTTCCGGAGGCATTGTGATGTTGCTCTCTTCACTCATCATCTGGGATGGTGAGGATCGTGTTTTTTTTCGTGCTTATCCATTTAACCGGAGTGTTCTGTCATCTCTTCAAGTTCTTTTCATCTTCTCAAGTCTTGCATCTCTTTTCAACCGGAGTGTTGTCCGAATTTGATCTTGCCTTGTTCCTTGTTTATCTCGTTTCAACTAGAGTGGTTCCAATTCCTTCTTGTCCATTGTACTCGTCATTCATAGCTTTGCAACCTCCAAGGTTCACATGGTGTTCCTTGTTTCTATTTTCTACCGCAGTGCTATCAATTGTGTTCAACTCTATTACGTTCTTTCTTTCAACTTTTCAACCTCTCAAGGTTCTTTGGTTTCACTCATTGGTCGAAGAAGCAACTTAGTTTTACCTCCTCTCTTCCTCTTCCGTTTTCTCTCCGGCGCCATCCTAGATCTCGGGACGAGATCCTCTTGTAGTGGTGGAGTGTTGTAACGCCCCGAAACCGACGCTCCAGATGCCTTCCTTGTATTCCGAGATTCGTCGTGTGATTTGTTTTGTTCGTTACATTCATCCTTGCATCATGTGCATTGCATCATGTCATCATGCAACCCCTTTTTAAAACTCACCTAAATAAATTGCATATATCGTTGATCTATTTAAATCGAGGGATATTCACATGGTGATTTCTCTTTAAAACATATTTAAAGTCTCCTACTTTTATTAGGGAGCTATAGTAAATATTCCATTAATTTGCAATTGACCATGACACACTTGCATTTGAAACTCCTCACGTCTCTAAATTATTTAAATCCTCCATCCTTCTCCCCTTGCTCCAAATCTAGTTGTGGATCTTTGAAATTATGTCAAATTAGTTACATGGCATTTCAGTTAACTTCAGGTTTAATTGAACCTCCAAATAAATCCCTTGGCTCTTTTCTTTTTCTGAAATATGGAAAAGAAACCCCTTTTCTTTCTTTTGGCCAGCCAAGCAGGCCTCCTGGCCTTTCCCTTCCATCTGAAGTTGCCCCAAGGTCAAGTTGGGCCTCCAGGCGACCGAAGGCCAGTCCAGCCTCTCTCCCTCGCTAACCCTAGCGCTAGGGGAGAGCCTCCTGCTCGATCCCCATCTCCCTCCCGAGCACCGTCACGCAGGGAGAGGGCAGCGCTAACCCCTCTCCCGATCCACTTCTCTCCCTCGATCCCCTCGCTCGACCCCCCCTCTCCCTCGTTCCCCTGCTAGCGTCGTCACTCACACACACGCATCACACACGAGAGGAGCGCCCGCGCCCGATCCCCTCAAGCTCGCCACCGGGCCAGGACCTCCTCGCCTGCCTCCTCGTCTACCTGGCGCCATCGCCTCGTCAGCTCCGTCGGCGGGGGAGGAGCCCCTCGACCCGTCCCTTTCGGCCCCGACTCCAGCGAGCGCCGCCCCCTCGACTCTCCTCCACGCGACGCCTCCCCTCTGCTTCCTCGTCCTCGCCTCGTACCCCGCCACCGTCGGAGCTGTTCTATCCGCCCCGCGCTGGAGCCGTCGTTCCCAGGCCGCTACCGTGCCATCTCGCCTCCTCCTCACCTTCCCATGCGCCTGCACCAGCGACCTCCGCCTCCAGCCGTGCTGATGAGCAAGCCGCTGCCATCCGCCTCGTCGTGTTCCCCTTCGCCTTCGTCACATCAAGATCCGCACCCGGGCCCTCTACTCGACCAGGAGCTCGTCACCTCCAGCGCCTCTACATGTCCAAGCCCCTGCCCCGCCCCTGCTTCGTTTGATCGGGGAGGAGGACGCACCTCCGCTCGTCCGCATTGACCAACACCAAGTCCCTGCCGCCGGCCTTCCGTCTTGCTTCTTTGGACCAGCAAGAATGCCGCCAAGAACCGTACGCGGACGCATCGTCTCCAGGATTTCTCGCCAAGTACTCGACCCGGATGCGCCAAGTTTGACTATGACTACGTCCGACCCCGTTTTCGAACCTCAAGCGCCAAGTTCCACTACCGTTGTCGTGTATCCGACAAGACCAAGTATACGACTACACCCGGTGATGCGTCAAGTACCTCTACCGACGACCTGAACATCTACAAAACGTGAACCACTACTTCCACTACCGTCGCGAGAACGACTACTTCCACTACGGCCTGTGTACCACTACTTCCTTCGACGAACTCGTTCCACCCGAAAACGCATGCTTCAAAGGTATAACCCCAAGACGACGTCCGTGGACCGAATGCATGTGTTGTATGAGATGCACCCTATGTTTGGACCATGTCCCGAATTGATCCTTGCACGTTCCTCCTCGTTTGCAATGCCGTCGACCCGTGGGAACCCGGTAACCGGGATCACCCCATCACTTTTTGCATGACACACTCATCCACACACTTCTCTCTTGCATCAGTATCTCAATCGAGTTACCGGGACCGGAATGTTGCCGTGGCACCATTTCCGTTTCGCCGCCGTGGCACCTTTTTGTTCCGCCATGGTGACCAAATGCTTCATAACATGCTCATGTCAACATTTTCATAAATATTGCCTAAAACTTGCATATGTCATCCGCTTCGTGATAACAACAATTAAAATGTTTAAAATTGTTGTTGCATTAAATTACTAAATGACATGTGGGGATTTACCGAGATTGTTGTTTCTTGTTTCCAGCCTCACTTACACTTGCCTAAACAGTTAGCTCAATTATGCTTCACCTTTTGGCATGTTTATCAACATTTAATATTGTTTGGTAGCCTAAACAAGATCAAACTAAATAATTGCTTTGGTGTTTCGTCAATATGCAACTCGTTGCGTATTGAGCTCCACTTAACTTGTAGTATTGTTTGTTGCACTTTGCCATGCCATGCCTCATTAAACCGGACATGCATCATACTTGTTTGTGCATCATGCCATGTTTATGCATGTGCATTTACCATGTTGTTTGTTTCTTTCCGGTGTTGCTTCTTAGTTCCGGTAATGTTGCGGTTGTGAGGATTCGTTCGACTATGCCGGTTCATATTCTTCATGGACTCTTTCTTTTTCCTAGCGGGATTTCAGGCAAGATGACCGCTACCCTTGATCTCACTACTATCATTGCTATGCTAGTTGCTTCGTTCTATCGCTTTGCTGCGCTACCTATCACCTGTTCTTCAAGCCTCCCAATTTGCCATGTCAGCCTCTAACCTTTTCACCATTCCTAGCAAACCGTTGTTTGGTTATGTTACCACTTTGCTCAGCCCCTCTTATAGCGTTGTTAGTTGCAGGTGAAGTTGAAGATTACTCCATGATGGACAGGATTATGTTGGGATATCACAATATCTCTTATTTATTTAATGCATCTATATACTTGGTAAAGGGTGGAAGACTCGGCCTTATGCCTGGTGTTTTGTTCCACTCTTGCCGCCCTAGTTTCCGCCATACCGGTGTTATGTTCCCGGATTTTGTGTTCCTTACGCGGTCGTGTGATTTATGGGACCCCCTTGACAGTTCGCTTTGAATAAAACTCCTCCAGCAAGGCCCAACCTTGGTTTTACCATTTGCCTCACCTAGCCCTCTTTCCCTTGGGTTTCCGGAGCCCGAGGGTCATCTTTATTTTAACCCCCCCGGGCCAGTGCTCCTTCGAGTGTTGGTCCGAACTGAGTAGACTGCAGGGCCCCCTCGGGGAAACTCGAGGTCTGGTTTTACTCGTAGGATGTCTCATCCGGTGTGCCCTGAGAACGAGATATGTGCAGCTCCTATCGGGATTTGTCGGCACATCGGGCGGCTTTGCTGGTCTTGTTTTACCATTGTCAAAATGTCTTGTAAACCGGGATTCCAAGTCTGATCGGGTCTTCCTGGGAGAAGGAATATCCTTCATTGACCGCAAGAGCTTATCATGGGCTAAGTTGGGACACCCCTGCAGGGTATAATCTTTCGAAAGTTGTGCCCGCGGTTATGTGGCAGATGGGAATTTGTTAATGTCTGGTTGTAGATAACTTGACACCAGATCCGAATTAAAACACGTCAACCGCGTGTGTAGCCGTGATGGTCTCTTCTCAGTGGAGTCCGGGAGGTGAACACGGTTTTGGGTTATGTTTGACGTAAGTAGGAGTTCAGGATCACTTCTTGATCATTGCTAGCTTCACGACCGTTCCTTTTGCTCTCTTCTCGCTCTTATTTGCGTATGTTAGCCACCATATATGCTTAGTCGCTGCTGCAGCCTCACCACCTTTACCCCTTCCTTTCCCATTAAGCTTTGCTAGTCTTGATACCCATGGTAATGGGATTGCTGAGTCCTCGTGGCTCACAGATTACTACAACAACAGTTGTAGGTACAGGTTTTGCGATGATCATGATGCGAGAGTGATGTTGCTTGTTTTGGAGTTCTTCTTCTGCTTCTTCTTCGATCAGGGGATAGGTTCCAGGTCGGCAGCCTGGGCTAGCAGGGTGGATGTCGTTTGAGTTTCTGTTTGTGTTTAATCCGTAATCGGATGATGATCTGATGTATGATGTATTGTTGTATTCGTGTGGCATTGTATGCCTCTTATATGTATCCCCATCTATTATGTAATGTTGATGTAATCATATCCACCTTGCAAAAGTGTTTCAATATGCGGTTCTATCCTTGGTGGGACCTTCGAGTCTCTTTAGGATAGTATCGCATATTGGGCGTGACACCGGGCACCCGAAAAACTCGCACCCAGCCAATCGGAGCTAGCCTGAGCCCACATGTCACACCCCATCCAAGATCTACCACGCGGTGAAAATGGCACAGATGAATTCCCAGCAAGGATCGAACGGCCAGGAGCGAAAAAAAGATTGCGCCAACCAGCATCGAAGGGCCAACGAAGGACGCGATCGGGGGAGCATCCTGGGAGTGAGTTGGCTAGCTTTTGTTTTGTTTTAAATATCCCCAACATTAGGCCCCAGATTGATTTGAACTTGTTCATGTCAATCTTCAATACTTAGAAAAACTTCTTGAACATCCTCGTATGAACCTTGTAAACCGCCATGACATCATCTCCATGTGAACTTGTTAAACCTCCATGACGTCATCTTCCAAGTTTGTAATAAATCGCCATGAAAAAACCTGTAAATACTTTCTTTTTATTAATGACCCTCCGAAAACCGAGGCGATAGCTATGTCAGATATCCATTTTTTGGATTCCTCGATTCCCGTGCCTGTCACTTATCCCTTTGCCTGATAAATAGGACCAAGGGTCATTCTTTCCTTTCCCCTTCGTGCCCCTTCGCCTCATCATCTTCCTCGCATCGCCTCAGAACTCAAGCGCAGCCGCCGCCGTCGACCTTCGCCTCTGCACCGACAACGGCCGCTGCATCAACCTGACCTTGACCAGAGAAACGTGGCGCCCCTCCACTACTCCTTCAACCTCTGTAAGTTTTCCTTTCATCCACCTCAAATCTACCACTATGGTTTCGGTGTTCTTCGATGTTCTTGGCGTTCTTCACTTTGAACTTTGCTGCACCTTGCGGCCATATAAGAACTTTGATAAATCTTGATATTCCTCTTGTGCAGTCATAGCTAGAACTTCGTGTTTCTTCATCATAGCATTTCTTTTATCCGTAAACAGATCCCATCTAATCTTTAGTTATTCCGCTGACACCACTTAGGGCTTCTGAATTTTTCTCCTTCTTAAGACTGCGGTAGATCCAAAATTATAACACCAACATGTAAAACCTGTTTGTGCAATACTTGGGAATTTTTCAGATATGCAGCTTCCACACCATTTTAGGCGGTTTAACTTTTTAGAAAATGATATTCCAACAGGTACAATTAGCCCTCACTTTAAACCGCCAACTCAACCTCAATGTAAAACTCTGGTTTATCATGTGCATATGTTTCAATTTGTTCTCCCTCTGTCTTTAAACCGGATTATCCGCATCAGTCAAAAACCTTAAACCGGCTTTGATCCTCTTTTCCAGCTTTCCGTTGAAATGGCCAAACAAGTTTACTAGTGCAACTGGGTTCCTTCTCGGGTTACCGAAACACAGCTAGAGAGATGCGTCGCCACTGGCACTTTAGCGAAAAAAGAAGCTATCCAGTGGAGGGTTCCTGGTCCAGAAAATCCTCCTGAACCTAAGGATGGAGAAGTAATCGTCTTTGCTGACCATCTGGGCCAAGGTTTTAGCCCTCTCGGTTCAAAAAAAATTCCACAATGTGCTTGCCACCTTCCAACTCCACCGTCAAGATATTGGACCAAACTCTTTGTCCAATATTTGCAATTTCCAAGTATTTTGTGAGGCTTATCTTCGGGAAGAGCCCACAGTTGAACTATTCTGGGATTTCTTTTACTTGAACCGCCGCACAGAGTTCACAGACGGACCCAACACTAAGCTCGGTGGGATGGCGATTCAAAAGAGGAAAGATGTTAGTTTCCCTCATGCCAAACTTCATAGTCACCCCAAGGACTGGAACCAGACTTGGTTTTATTGCAAAGATACATCTCCGATTGACGAAAATCCTCTACCGGGTTACCGCCCTCACAGGCTTAGCAACACTTATCCGTTTCCTCAGAGGCTGACTGCTAAGGAACGGTCCAAGTATGCACCACAACTGTCAAAACTCAGAGCCTTTATGGCAAACAGTTTAACAGGTGTTGACTTTGTCCGCTGCTGGATATCTTGGAGCGTTTAATGTGCGAGTACATGGGGACTTAAAAGATCCACAATGACACATGGATATTCAGCTGACAGAGGATGAAGTTACCGAATCCGTCAAGAAAATACTGAATGAACTGGAAGCTGTCTGCAGCCAAGTAGGGCTTAGTCCCTTCTGTACTTCCAATAAACCGCCAGCTTTAAGAATTGCCTCACTTTTCTCTTAATCCGTCATTTCTTAAATATTCCTTTATAACTTGTTATCCATTTGTGCAGGGTGATGATCCGTTTTGGAAAAATAAATCACAAGATAAACCGAAGAAACCGTAGGATAAACCGGTGAGAGCACCCCGTATCAAGACTAAGGTTACAAAGAAGCCAGTGAAGAAGAAAACCGCCGAGGCCTCTGACCTGCGCAATGATGAAGAGCTTGATGACCTGGACTCAGAGGTAGAACTAGATTCTCTTAGTTCTTTTTTCATACACCTCATTGACAATGATTATTATCAGGATGATGCGGAAGCTAGCCACGCTGGCGAAGCAGAGGTAATTGTTCTATCTTCCGACTCATATCATGTGCCAGTAGCAAAACTCCGTCAAGCAGTCCAGAAAGTAAAATATTCACACCCTCTTGCTCATTTGGATACGCACTTTTCTTTGAAGACACAACAGCAAGAAGCTCGCCGCACAACCCGGCAAAGTGGTCAAGTGGTTACCTCTTCCGATTTACCATATTCTCCGGTTCGCAAACGTCGTGAAGAGGTCTCTTGTCCTTCTAATACACTTTACCCCAAGGCGAGTTACTTATGATATCCTCTTAATCCGTCTGATTCAAATTATCAGGGAACCTCCCATTCATCCTCCAGCGATTCATCAACCACACAGATGCCTCCACTCAAGACCGTTCCTGGGTAAGCATACTATACTTTAATTTTGTGCATTGCACTTATTTATTGTACTAACCTCTGTGTTTATTATTTTTAGTGCCAAAGCCAGACTTGGCAAGAAAGCCAAGCTGACTACACTAGCTGATGATAACCCGGCCACTGAATTGGAGAGGTCCTCAGAGGCTCTTGATCAGAATGCTCATATTATGCTGGATGACCCGGTACCTCAAGGTCGGGATACTTTTGTTGAACCGCCAGAAATGAATCCAACGAGCCAGTCTGCTGATCCGCCGAGCCCAACTGCCGATCCACCAAGCCCAGCAAGAACATCTGCTAAACCGCCAAGCCCAGACAAGACTGTTGATGGTACCATAGATGATGTTGTGATTACCGGCTTTGGCCATACTGCTCCTGGCAATCCTGTCACTTTATCAAAGCATAGTGCCAAAGAAGAATTTTCTGACGTGGACAAGGGGAAATGGAAGACTGATTTATCAAGCTATGCTCATCTCAATGCTCAAGACATCCACTCTGGATATCTAAACCGTCTTTATACATGCCACGACTATGAAGCCGGCTTAATAGGCCTCATGAAGGAGCGATATGAGGTAAATATCTATTCCTTTGCATAAATTCGTTTTCCTTATAGCCTGCTTTAATTATCAACTCCAGTAGCCCCCAAGGGCCTGTTCATTAATGTGAATGTGAACCGGGACTTGTAGTAGGGTAATATTGGATTTTGCTTGTGTAGCCCCTACAGACCGGTTTATACCTTTAGGGTGAACCTGTATATCTTCTGTAATGTAGTTTCCAAAATTCTTTTTAATCATCAACATGACCCGGTTTGTTGAGATGAACTTGATAACCTTGACTTGATCCGATATGCATTAGCCTGCAAGTGCCAAGTAGATAACTTGTTGTGAGCTTGGGACTTAAAATATCAGTTGAGAAAAAGCAATCCGCATTAGCCCCCAAGTGCCAAGTGTATAACTTGTTATGTGCTTGGGACTTTGAGAAAAGTATTACCAACTAATTATCTGTCTTTGCAGGCTGACTTGACCAAAAAAGATTCCAAAATCGCCGACCTCCAAGAAAACATCAAGTCTCAGCAAGACGAAACTTCCAAGTCCAAAGAAGGGCTGAAGAGCACTTTCACAGCCATGGAACAATTGAAGGATGGCTTCAAAGGCAAACGAGCAGATTGGGAGGATGAAAAAACAACTTTGCTAAAGCGGGCGGAGGATGCTGAAGCGGCCCTTAAACCGGTGACAGAAGAGCTGACTGGCCTAAAGCGGCAAATCAACGCTATGACCTCTATCGTCTTTGGTAAATAACCTTTTCATGAACCATACTTAGCCATCCTTAAACCCACCGGTTTAACAAAAATACTGTAACCATTTCAGGTAGCCGTGTTGCCCATCTCGGTTCAGATATGCGCAAAAAACTGAAGGTTGCCTATACCTTGATAGAACAGTTATATACCGGCGCTCAACGGGTCATCTGCACAGCATCATACAACAAACCACCCCCAACTTCAATCAAGGATACATTGGCAATATTGTCCATGACACCTGACCAGCTCGAGGAAGTAAAGAGATCCGCTGCAAGGGCTAGTGCTTTGTCCGCATTGACTCGTGCCAAGGCTTGGATAGTTGATCTTGATCCGGAGGATATTGGAAACGGCTATCCCAGCCAAAAAGAAGATGGATCAGAATTTGACAATGACGCCCTAAGGGCTTTGACAAAGGAAATGCATCCACTTGCGAGTAAGTTGGCTGAGGAGACTTATTTGTCTTTCCACCGGTCTATTTATGATGCGGACAACACACGGATTGATGCATCGGTTTATGAAGCACAAAATCTTATCCCGCCAAGCCGTAAGCATACTTATGCCCCTGATGTTGAACCATCCGATCTTATCAGCAATGAAGCTATCTTCAGAGCTTTATCTGGGATTGATTGGGCAACCATTGACTTCCAGCCACTATGTGGGGAGGCGGAGGGTGAACCGGCGCAGGATGATCCACAACCTTCACATCAAGCTGAGGAAGAATCATAATCTGGAAGCTGGTTCATCGTCTGCACACTATCCTCTTTATGAGAAACAATTATCCTTTTGGGCATTCAAAACGCCTTGTAATAGGCTAGCTTAAACACTTGGTCTGTTATGCCATCGTGCATAGCCATTTTGCTTGACACTTTTAATTTGTCCGGATAGTGCTATGTCGACTTATACTCATGAGCAGTTTTATGCAATCCTGTTTCTGCAAATGATAAACTTAAAATTGCCCTGGCGGTTTATCGTCGGACGGGTTATGATACCCAATATAAAGCCAGGGTTGATAACCAAGGTTGTAAAGAAAATGAAATATGAAACACATCATACCTGTGATATTGAATCACATTGTTGGTTTACCAACTTTCTTGTAGTAAGGGTAATAACCCAAATCTTGAGTGCCAATAACACCCACCATGCTTTGCTGGTTTATGGTAAGCCATGTCGGGTTATGATAAACACCTGATGATCATCCTGGCAACTTATAGTCAATGCCAGGCCGGGTTAACAAACACCGGTTTATAATTGGTTGTGTACTAACAACTTATAGTTGAAAGCCACGTCGGGTTAACAAACACCGGGTTACATCACTGACTTATAGTTAGGCCGGGTCAATAGACGCCGGCTTACCTCAAAACCTTATCAAAGGAGAAAAACATTAACAAATAAAAGCAAATGAAAAACTTGTAGTCGAGACTTTTCAAGGGCTGCCAGGCCCAAATTCGAGGCTTTTCATGGGCTGCCAGGCCACTGAGTTAAACCATTTTACAAAGCCTTTTAAGATGGGCCTCACATTAACCAATCGTCGTTTTAACTTTGACAAGTTCAGGGTCTATATAAGATTGACTTGTCAAATGTTCGGCGGGTCATACCAGGATTACCTGGACGGAGTGGCTTACTTGATGAAGGCAGGTTAACCTGGGGTTTTAGGTGAATATACCTGGCTTCCAAGCCTGGCTTGATAGCCTATTACAAGGGTCCTTTAAAACTCTTTGTTGTTGTGCACAAAGAGCCCCCAGTTAACATTATGAGTTGTGCTCAGTAGGTACCTATGTTTGAGCTGTGCGTGGCAACAGACTCTCTTTGGTCCCTTGGGTGTGAAGCCCCCAAGCTTTATTGTGTCTTTATAAGCCGGTTTAATGGGTAATTAGAACTCTGCTTTATAAGCATAAGCCCTCATGTAACCAAGAAGACATATAAGACGAAACGACAGAGGCCCCGCTTGAGCAAGGATGCCTGTTTATTTATTGATCATAGTATGTACATTGTCACAAATATATACATGATAGGAGCCTATGGCTCAGGTAAGGCCGAAGATGAGCAATATTCCATGGCCGGCGAGTCTCCTCCTCCGATTTGCGTGAGTCTTTGTGCTCTCGAACATCGATAAGGTAGTATGAACCGTTGTTCAGATTCTTGCTGTCCACAAAGGGCCCTTCCCAAGGTGGGGATAACCTGTGCATGTCCGTCTGATCTTGGATAAGCCGGAGCACTAAGTCGCCTTCTTGAAAAGTTCTCGTTTTAACCCGGCGGTTGTGATAATGCCGCAGGTCTTGCGAATAAATCACCTAATGAGCTGTCGCAATATCCCGTTTTTCATGTAACAGGTCCAAGCATCTTGGCGTGCTCCTTCATTGTCCGCTTCAACATAAGCTGCCACTCGGGGTGAGTCATGGCGAATATCACTTGGGAGAACTGCTTCCGCTCCATAAACCATAAAGAAGGTTCTGTAACCCATAGATCTATTGGGGGTGGTGTTAATGCTCCATAAAACGGAAGGCAACTCTTCCACCCAACAATCCGGCATCCACTGCAAAGGGACCATAAGCCGGGGCTTGATACTCTTTAGGATTTCTTGATTATCTCTCTCCGCTTGACCATTAGACTGGGGGTGAGCTACGGACGACACATCAAGTCGGATGTGCTCATGTTGACAGAACTCCTCCATAGCACCCTTGGAGAGAGTCGTGTCATTATCTATTATAATGCTGGAAAACCAAAGCGGAAGATCACCTTTTTCATGAATTGAACTGTCGTGGTCGCATCACACTTGCTCACTGGCTCTGCCTCTACCCACTTAGTGAATTTATCAACCACCACTAGAAGGTGGCTCTTCTTATCCTTGGACCTCTTAAAAGGCCCAACCATATCCAGCCCCCAAGTTGCAAATGGCCAGGTGATTGGAATCATTCTCAATTCCTGGGCCGGAACATGAGCTCGGCGTGAAAACTTCTGATAGCCATCACACTTTCTGACCAGATCCTTCGCATCAGCATGAGCTGCTAACCAGTAAAAACCATGCCGGAAAGCCTTAGCCACCAAGGATTTTGAACCGACATGATGACCACAATCTCCTTCGTGGATTTCACGCAAGATCTCACAGCCTTCTTCAGGAGAAACACAATGCTGAAACGCCCCTGAAACACTGCAATGATGTAACTCGCCATTGACAATAGTCATGGACTTGGACCATCGGATTATCTGCCTGGCCAGAACTTCGTCCTCCGGTAACTCGCCCCAGGTCATATACGCCAGGTATGGCACTATCCAATCAGGGATAGCATGAAGAACCGCCACCAATTGAGCCTCCGGGTCAGGAACAGCTAGATCCTCCTCCGTCTGTATTTTGACCGACGGATTATGAAAAACGTCAAGAAAAACATTGGGTGGCACTGGTTTACACTGGGATCCGAGCCGACTTAAAGCGTCCGCCGCTTCATTCTTGCGCCGGTCAATGTGCTCGACCTGGTAGCCCTTGAAGTAACCAGCAATTATATCCACCTCACACCTATAAGCCGCCATAAGTGGATCCTTGGAATCCCACATACCAGACACTGGCTGAGCCACTAAATTGGAGTCGCCAAAGCAACGTACCCGGATTAAGTTCATCTCCTTAGCCATCCAAAGACCATGGAGCAAGGCCTCATACTTAGTTGCATTGTTAGTACAGGGAAACATTAAGCGGAGAACATAACAAAATTTGTCACCTCGAGGGGAAGTAAGAACCACAACAGCCCCCGAGCCCTCCAATTGTCTGGATCCATGGAAGTGAATAGTCTAGTATGTGTTCTCCGGTTTATCCTCCGGTGCCTGCAACTCCATCCAGTCGTTGATGAAATCCACAAGCGCTTGGAACTTGATAGCAGTGCGAGGCATATATTTTAACCCTTGAGGTCCAAGCTCAATAGCCCACTTAGCAACCCGGCCAGTTGCCTCCCTGTTCTGAATGATATCTCCCAATGGAGCGGAACTGACCACAGTAATAGGATGGCCCTGAAAGTATTGCTTAAGCTTCCGACTCGCCATAAACACTCCATACACCAGCTTCTGCCAATGCGGATATCTCTGTTTGGACTCGATAAGTACCTCACTGATATAATAAATCAGCCGTTGAACTGGATCTCCTTACCAGCCTCTTTGCGCTCCACCATAACAGCCACGCTGACAGCCCAGGCGTTAGCAGCCACATATAACAACAATGGTTCTTTATCAATGGGGGCAGCAAGAACAGGCGGTTCAGCTAACCGCTTCTTTAGATCCTCAAACGCCGCATTAGCAGCATCACTCCAGACAAAGTTGTCTGTCTTCTTCATCATCTGGTATAGAGGGGTCGCCTTCTCCCCCAACCGGCTGATAAACAAGCTTAGGGCTGCGATATGACCCGCCAGTCGATGAACATCATTGATACACGCCGGTTTAGCCAGGGACATAATAGCCTTGATCTTTTCTGGATTAGCCTCGATGCCCCCGTTAGACACCAGAAAACCCAAGTGCTTGCCTGCCGGTACACCAAAAATGCACTTGGACGGATTAAGCATCATCTTATAAACCCGGAGGTTATCAAAGGTCTCCTTTAAATCAGATATTAGTGTCTCCGCCTTCCTGGATTTCACCATGATATCATCCACATAAGCATGAACATTGCGCCCAATCTGATCATGAAGGCAATTCTACACGCACCGCTGATAATTCGCCTGGGCACTCTTGATCCCAAAAGGCATAGATACATAGCAGAAGGATCCAAAGGGAGTTATAAAAGCCGTCTTCTCCTAGTCCTTAACTGCCATTTTGATCTGATGATAACCCGAATAAGCATCCAGAAAACTCAAACGCTCACAACCCGTCGTAGAATCAATGATCTGATCAATACGAGGGAGGGCAAAGGGATCAGCTGGACAAGCCTTGTGCCGTTCTTCTTGAGTACCAGCACCAGGTTAGCCAACCACTCAGGGTGAAAAACCTCCACAATAAACCCTGCTGCCAAGAGCCGAGCTACCTCCTCACCAATGGCCTTGTGTCTCTCTTCATTGAAGCGGTGAAGAAACTGCTTGACCGGTTTAAACTTGGGATCAATATTAAGAGTGTGCTCAGCGAGTTCCCTAGGTACACCTGGCATGTGAGAAGGTTTCCATGCAAAGATATCCCGGTTCTCACGGATGAACTCGATGAGCGTGCTTTCCTATTTCGGATCCAAGTTCACGCTGATGCTAAACTGCTTGGATGAATCGCCAGGAAGAAAATCAACCAACTTAGTCTCATTAGCCGGTTTAAACTTCAAAGCCGGATCATGCTCTATAGTGGGTTTCTTCAAAGAAGTCATGTCCGCCGGATCAACATTGTCTTCATAGAATTTTAACTCCTCAGTTGCACAAACCGACTCAGCATAAGCCGCATCACCTTCCTCACATTCCAAAGCGACTTTTCGGCTTCCGTGCACTATGATGGTCCCCTTATGACCCGGCATCTTGAGCTTAGATAAACATAACACGGCCTTGCCATGAACTTAGCATAGGCCGGCCGTCCAAACATGGCATGGTACAGACTCCTTATTTTCACCACCTCAAAGTCAATGTTTCTAACTTTGAATCATGATCATCTCCAAAAGCAACCTCTAGAGCTATCTTACCGACGGGGTAGGCCGATTTACCAGGCACTACATGTCACATCCCTAGTCCTGGCATGCAGTAGGCTAGCCCTTTATGTGTGCATCATGTTTAAATTTTTTTCAAATAAACTTGAAATGGGGATTGTCCAAACCCTAGCATTAAAGGTATTCACTAGGTTCACCTAAAATATTTTCAGTAAGTCCAAATGGCTTTCAAAAATGTTCATCATTTCTGGATAATGCTAGAACCATAACCAGTGGTGTTGCACATTTTTCCATGACATATTTGGTCACTGAATTAAATCATACAGTATTTGCAATTGGGCATTTAAATGATATATATTATTTTAAGTGCTCAATTAATTCTGAACTTAAGTGTGGGCTGTTAGGAATAATCCCAACAGAGCCCACAATTATTTGCAGGATTTTTGGAAACGTTTTACTATTTTTAATAAAGCCCAATATTTATAGATAAATAGAAAATGGAAATAAAAAGAAAGAGAGGAGAGAAACCTCACCTGGACTCACCTGTCGCAGCCCAGCTGGCCAGCCCACCTGGCCGGCCCAGCCCAGCGCCGCTGCCAGTCATCGCCTACCTCTGCCAGTAGGCAGAGGAGGGACACCGCGACGCCGCCGAGCTCACCACGCCACCACCCTGCCTGCCTGTCTCTCCCCCTCGACGCCCGGACGCTCTGGACGTCACCACGCACTCCTCCTCGACCCCCTGGACCCCCTCTCTCTCTCCCTCTCCCTCGTTCCCCTCCTCTGTCTCGTTCTCTCACGCACACCCGAACGCATCGTCGCCGCCGTTCGTCACCACCGCGGCCACCGGCCAGCGCTAGGCCCATGGACCAGCCCCCGAGCTCCGCTGTGCCACCCTCGTCCTCTCTGTCAGCTCACATGGCCGGAAGAGCTCCAACGCGCCATCCCCGACCACTTCTTCATCGTCGGCCGCCATGGATCTCCATCGCCGACTCGCCGCCGTCCGAGCTTCGCCGAGCACGCCGAGTCCACCACTGCACTCCACGTGAGCTCCTGATCATCCTCCCCCTCTCTGTTCTCTCTCTAGCATGTCGTAGCCGCCGCGCCTTTCTCACCCGACAGCATGCCGCCGCACGAGCTCGTCGCCGACGAGGCTCCGGTGGCCATTTGGTTCCGTGCGTGCCTCCGTTGGGTTCGTGAGCTCTCATAGAACACGTAGGTGCTAACCATAGATCCTCCCGTGCACGGCGTCGTCGTTTTCATCGGCGCCCGAACTCCGGCCGCCACCACAACCTCACTTCCGGCGAACACCGGCCACCCTGCACCCTTCCCTTGGTTCCCCTGGATGCGCGCGGCCACGGGCTACCTCCTCGTGGCCTTCGCGCATCTAGCCGTTGCCCGCAGCTCAAGTCCGGCGAGTTGCCACCGGAGTTTAGGTCGCCGCCGGCCAAACTCCAGCATGCCGACGTGGCCGCGTGATTAGCGGCTAATCCCCCACTAAACAACCCCCTGGCCAATGACACATGGGCCCCACGCCCGTTGTCGTGGATTTGTCACGTCAGATGTCCTTAGTGTCAGGACTTAGTCGCGAGGCCAGCGCATCTATGTGGTAGCTTGAGAGGGGTTGAGCGGAATCGAGAGACGCAACACAAGACAGGGATTTAGACAGCTTCGGGCCCCGGGAAACATCATCCGGTAAAAACCCTACATGCTGTTTGAGGCTAGGTCTCATTATCATCACGAGGGAGTCGTCGTAAACCGGCTCTCCTCTTTGTGTCTAGCCCTAAGATTGTTTCTTCTTGCTTGTAGCTTGTCCCTCTTTGGGGAGCCCTGCCCCTCCTTATATAAGTTAGAGGGGCGGGTTACATGTGGAGTCCTATTAGGATTAGGACTAGTCTATCTCTAATACAAACCGGATACAAGTCCGGGTCTTCCTTGTAAAGTAAATATTCCTCACGCCTTTCCTCTTAAACCGGCCCACCATTAAGCATGAACCGGCCTTCTGGGCCATGGGCCTCGTCATCCTTCTGATCCGCCGGCCGGGTTACTAATGAACCGCCAAGACCGGGCGGGTAGCTCGTGAACCGCCAAGCTCTGGGCGGGTTACCAGTGAGTCGTCCAGACCGGCCGGGTTAACTCCCGGCCGGTTTACACCGCGGGGTATATCCCCGACATTAGCCCCCAAGTTTAGCTTGGATTTATCCATGGTAAACTTACGCTGCAAAATAAACACCAGAACAAATTTGGCAGGTTGTACTCCGGGTTAAGAATTCTTATAGACCGGCACCTGATCGTCCTTAAGTCCTTGTCATTTCCTCCTTCTAGAAAATCCGGGTTAATAACCAGCTTCATACTCAAATTGCTGATGTTGGCTTCTTATAGAAAAAATATTGTGAAGAATAATCCACTTGAGTCGGTTTCCAAAGCGCCGGTTTAAGAAATATTGGTCTTGAAGTATTCATCTGATATTCAACCGGTTTGAAGATGCAGAACTTGCCGGTTTTATCGTTGCCAAAGACTGTCGGGTTGCAGCCACAGGGTCATAATGATTGGTGACACCGGTTCAACCTAGTTTGCTCAATCAGGGAATTTGAAAATATTTATTCCATAATAATATAATACCTGTAGCCCCCAAGTCTTTGAGCAGAACAGAGTGGTGGCTTAAGACTTTGCTTCAATATAAATACTGCCACTTTTAAAGAAATCCATGTTGTTCATCCCAGTGACTAGTAAAAACTGAATACTCCATACTATGTAGCCCCCAAGTGTCGGGTTGTCATGCTTGCAGCAACCTGGGACTTGTAATTGTCTTATACTCATAAAAACTTCAACCAGTGTAGCTCCCAAGGGCCGGGTCATTATGCAATAATGAGCAGGGACTTTGTAGGTATAATCATGTAGAGTTGAGCAATGATGTGTAGCCCCCATCATGGAACTTGAATCCACGTCCACAAGGTTAAGTGCCTTGTGCTTTACCAACTGAGCAGTGGACCCTTCAATATAATGAATAAAAAGCATTTGTACCTTCAACTGTTGATAGGAGCAATTGGTAGCCCCCAAGGGCCGACTCCTTATAATGTGATGAGTCGGGTCTTCAATAATATGAGCAAAAAATTACTTTGCATTAGCCCCCAAGTGTCATGGTGCATGCTTGCAGCGACATGAGACTTGCATATTTAATATAACCTTCAACTTTGAATAATGTAGGCCCCAAGTGCCGGGTCGTAAGCCTGCAGCGACTTGGGACTTTATTCCTTCTATTGCAGAATAAATCATATTCATATCCATTGCGCTAAAGCGACTTTGAAAACCTCAATCGTAATATTAGTAACCATAATGAAAATCCAGCCATGTGGGCTATTTGAATAATATAATCCAATGATTTATAAGCGCATGATTCCCATGGCGCAATCCAAATATATGCTGACAACTTGTCCAAAGCCAGGTCGGTTTAATTAACACCGGATAATTTCTCATCATATAATGGCGACTTATCATCTTAAAGCCAGGCCGGTTTAATAAACACCGGATAATTTATCATCATGCTTTATTCAACCTGTCTCTGCATACAACAAGTTTAAAGTGTCCTAGCGGTTTACCGCTGGACGGGTCATAATGCCCAACATATAACCCAGGTTTATAACCAAGGCTGCACTTAAGAATAATCAATGAAATATATCATACCTGTGACATTGAGTCACATCATTGGTTTACCAACTTTTTGTAGTAAGGGTGATAACCCCAATCTTGAGTAATGATAACTCCTTTCATACTGTGTCGGTTTATGATAAACCATACCGGGTTGTGATGAACACCGGTTTAACCATATATAATACTGGCGACTCGTAGTCAAACCAGACCGGGCTGATAGTCTCCGGATTATAACTTGATCATGTATTGACAACTTGTAATTGAAAGTCAAGCCGGGTTAATGAACACCGGTTTACTCCATAATAAGATGGTAACATAAAATCAAACTGGGCAGATAGTTTCCGGATTAAGATTTAACCGTGTTTCATCAATTTGTAATTGACAGTTTAAAACGGATTAACAATGTCGGTTTAAAAGCGCAACAAAAATCAAATAATAGTTATGAAAAAAATATGGAAGCAAAGGCAATGATAAGACCGTTTGCAAAAAAGAGGCTTTACTGAGCCGATCAAATGGTGTTACCATGGTCGGACACGACCAAGCTCCCAATAAGGTGTAGCTATGGTTCAAGTCAGCCAGGTCCCCAACTAAAACCGTGGCATTATGCCGATCAAGTGGCGTGGCAATGGTTCGGGTTCGACCAAGCCCCCAAGTGACTCTATGGCCTTAGGCCGATCAAGAGGCATGACTATGGTTCAGACGTGACCACAAGTCCCCAAGTGATGCATTGGCATTACGCCGATCAAGAGGGGTGACGATGGTTCGGGTTCGACCAAAGCCCCCAAGTGATTCTGTGGCCTTAGGCCGACCAAGAGGCGTGACTGGTTCAGACTTGACCATGTCCCCAAATGATCTGGTGGCTTTCGCCTATCAAAAGGTGTTGCATTGGTTCGGACACGACCAAGCCCCAAGTGATATGATGTAAAGCTTTTGAAAAGCTAACTCGAGGGGTAAACCGGAGGCCGCTTTAACACAGAACCTCCGTGTAACCACGCATGATGTAAAAAGAACAGAGACCCCGCTTTATGAAGCAGAAGCCCCCATGTGATCAATAATATGTGAGGCCAATAAGGCAGGATACCCATGTTTGAACCGCGCATCACGGCAGCAAGTCCTTTTCGACAATTTTTAACTTTTTGCAAGAGATAAATTCTTCTTGAGCCGGGATCTTGAACCGGATATTGAGAGCTTCAAAGCTTGTGGGAGACATCTTCCCCTTGAGCCGGATATTAAACCGGAATCCTTCTTTTTAAGCTGGAAATTTTCTGACGGCCTTTAAATTTGCACCAATATGGTGGTTTAGGGTCCTGCATTAGACAACTTTGCAGGCCAAAGTAGTTGCTCTTTTAAAGAAGGCAATATACAATATAAAATATATTGGATGGATTTCACCTGATATATCATGCCAGGGGTTATTCATCACGGAGTCGATGATCATCATGGAGAAGCTGAAATCAATCACAGGTGAACCAGCCGCGGTGTTGTAAGCCAGTGCGAATGGGACAATCGGCTGCGGGGGCAGACAATAAGTCAACCGTGTGTGTTGATGTAGTAGGGGTGGAAATCTGCGCATGATGAGCGCTAGTAAAAAAAATATTTGCTCACGCCCCTTTTGCAACACCATTTGTAATAATGGTCTGACCAAGTAATTGTTCTTTGATAAAAACTATATGTGTGAAGAAAAATAATGTTTAGATGAATATCACCTGATTTACTTGGGCGACAGCGTTGTATGCAGACCCTGTCTCTAGGTCCAGCTTTCCCTTAAAATATTGAGTCATGGCCTGCAAACCGACCGGAATGGCTCGTGGGCTTTAACTTCTTCTGGTTGCTTATTTCCAGTATGCTGCTCTGGTTTGCAAATGCCTGATCGTGCAATATCATATGCATATTCACCCCCTTCACCAATGGGCACTAGCTTTGTCAGTACTTTGTATTGGCTTGGGTCTTCACGTGGGGAGAAAATCCCCTCCTCTATTTAGCAAGTTCCAAGTGGTGCACGGCACACAGTGCTACTAGCTTTGCTCTTCTGCTATTCATCTTAGGAGATGTGATGTTTGTCTAATTTAATGCCATAGCAGCAGCAGGCACACGCACACCTGATACAACCGACAACCACCACCCTCCCTTTCCCCCATTTGTTTCTTGCTTTGGACTGATCTGTTTAGAGTAGGATCTGAGGATTCAAAACAAGGACTTGAGGTAGTTACGGTCGAGGAAACGCTGGTGATATAGTGAAACAGCAACTGAATTTGGTGCAAGGCCTGCAGCCTATAGTAAGCTTAGTAAGACAACCACGGCGGCTATAAGAGGCCATGGCGGTTTAGTGGCGAGGTGATGCAGGTACAACTCGCCGGCGGGTTATGGCAGAAGCAGGGGAGCTTGACGGTTCGCAACAAGGGCAAGGCCGGCTTAAGGTTGTGGTGGGGAAAGAGAGTGGAGCGATGGGTCAACGGTGATGGCCAGGCCGGAGCAGCAGATGGCCGCATGGAGCAGAACAAGGCGGGTCTGCTGTGGCGGTTTATCATCAGTAGTGTGAGGCGAATTGGAGGCGCCAGGCAAAAATGGCACACGGCCACGGCCGGAGCGACACGAGTGGTGGCTTGTGACTCGGAGGTGGCAGCTCGGGGGTGCCGGTTTAAGGCGATGACGACTCAGAGGCAGAGGGGAAGCCACTTGGCCGGGTTATTTGGTCAGCAGAGCAAGCTCGGTGCGTCCACGGCTGAATAAGCCCTCGACTAGGCGGAGTGTGACTGTGGAGTGGCGCAGGCAAGGCCACTGCGGCCCAAGGGACAATAGTGGTGTTGGTTCAATCGCGGTGGAGCCCCGGCAAGGCGAAGCGAGCTCGGAGACGGGTCGCGGCAGCGTGCAGCAGAGGCGGTCGACTCATGGAGATCAACATATGTGACGTTAACAGTGAACCAGCGCAGAGGCGGTTGGCGATTTAGCGACTGCTGCTCAAGGCCGGGATGACCTAGTGATGGTGGCCGGCTTGTGGTCACGAAAGAGGAGGCTGGCGGCAGCACATGGTTGATGAAGCACCGGCTCTTCCATCGTTGTCTTGGTGGTAACCAGTGACTCAAGCGAGGGTCGCGAATCTTCAGCAGTAAATTTTGATCCCGTGGACTAATACTTGATGTAGTACTTTCCTTCCATCATTATATTAGGAAGTAACAGCAAGTACATATACTTATATCTTGAGACTTGAAGCATGAGGCCAGCAAGAACGTGAGGCGGCAACGGCGGGTCACGGCTCTGGCGGCTCGACACGCAACGAAGGCGACCCCAGGCGCGGACGACGAAAGCGGATCATGGCAATGAGTCGGGGTAAAATCTGTTGTAGCTTGGCGATGGCGCCGGGCCATCGGTCTAGTAACTTGGTGGCGATTCAAAGCCAGAGACCGACGAGGCAGCTTGTAGCAGGGGCTTGACCCGTCGGCGGTTTGGTTTGGTCGGAGGCCACTTGGTCACGATGGGGACGGAGCACAGCCAGGGGAGACGCGGGTTTTGGAGAACAAGGCAAACCCACTGCGGCTCAGCGACGGGGGATCCGTGTCCGAGGTGAGCTGGGGTGGCGTTGGTGACGATGCAGCCGACTTGACGACCGGTGGCTCACCACGCGGGCTTTCGATGAAGGAGACTCACGAGCAGAGGGGAACCGCAGCGGCAGGTCGCCGAGGCTGTGGCCGGTTCGGGGTTGCAGCAGCTCACAATCCGGCCATAGCAGAGGCGGACTCGGTCAAACGGCGACGGCAGCTAAGTGAAGGCGAATCCGGGTGCTGTAGGTGCTCCCCTTCATCCTAGGAACAAGGACACTGTAGGTTGCCTCAAGGACCGGTCCAACGTGGTAACTTTTTCTCAATTCTGGAATTAATCTCTTCGACGCTTTGTTGTGGCAATCGGAGTTGTCAAAGAAAGAACTGACTTGGCCTCTGATGATGTATTAATTCAAAACGTACTCTCCTTGCCTTCTAGTGGCGCACTAGTACTTGAAAACATCAGGTTGATGCTTAATGCGATGTAAACAATGCACGTGTCTGTACTCTTTGATTTAATCAGAAGTAACAAGTCGGCGGCTTCGGCGGACCAACATCAGCCTTCCGGGTCGTGTGCAGCCGTCGTGGTGAATCCTATGGTTTTCCAGATGGCGTAAAAAACGTATGACTTGATGGCAGCGCCCCAAAAAATATAACTGCCTTCCAGGTCGTGTGCGACTGCACGTACGAAACCCTAACATCTCGAATTTAAACTTACATCGATGACTCTTCTTCCCTGGATGATCTCGCAAGCTCCTCGATCCCTGGGAGAGATCCCTTCAAGAACTCAACACCACCGTGCGCAGGCCCCACGGTGGGCGCCAACTGTCGTGGATTTGTCACGTCAGATGTCCTTAGTGTCAGGACTTAGTCGCGAGGCCAACGCATCTATGTGGTAGCTTGAGAGGGGTTGAGCGGAATCGAGAGACGCAACACAAGACAGGGATTTAGACAGCTTCGGGCCCCGGGAAACATCATCCGGTAAAAACCCTACATGTTGTTTGAGGCTAGGTCTCATTATCATCACGAGGGAGTCGCCGTAAACCAGCTCTCCTCTTTGTGTCTAGCCCTAAGATTGTTTCTTCTTGCTTGTAGCTTGTCCCTCTTTGGGGAGCCCTGCCCCTCCTTATATAAGTTAGAGGGGCGGGTTACATGTGGAGTCCTATTAGGATTAGGACTAGTCTATCTCTAATACAAACCGGATACAAGTCCGGATCTTCCTTGTAAAGTAAATATTCCTCACGCCTTTCCTCTTAAACCGGCCCACCATTAAGCATGAACCGGCCTTCTGGGCCATGGGCCTCGTCATCCTTCTGATCCGCCGGCCGGGTTACTAATGAACCGCCAAGACCGGGCGGGTAGCTCGTGAACCGCCAAGCTCCGGGCGGGTTACCAATGAGTCGTCCAGACCGGCCGGGTTAACTTTCGGCCGGTTTACACCGCAGGGTATATCCCCGACACCCGTAATTAATATTAGTTTAGCTCCTGTTTAGGTTTAACTAACCACAGTGGCCCCACGCGTTAGCTTTGACCGCGCTGACGTGGCTGTTGACTGGACCGACATGTCAGCGACACAAACCGGCCTGAGACACTGACGTGTGGACCCCACTGGTCAGTTTTGACCCGGCTGACCTCTGTTGACCTACTGACATCAGAGTGATGTCATGCTGATGCAATATGTATTTTCTGGATTTAATCTTATTCAGGAAATTCCAGAAAATAGTAAAAACTTCTAAAATTCATAGAAATTCAACTGTAACTCCAACTGAAATAATTTATATATGAAAAATTATCATAAAAATCCAATCTATCCATCTGTACCATTTTCATGCATGTTAGAACAACTTATGACTACTTTTAGGACAATTCAATTAAATGGCATTTAAATAACCACATGTGGAGTTTGAATTTGAATCTTGGGTTCAAACCAACTTCATTTAATCTAGTTTTAGTTGCATTAGCACCAACCACAGCATATTGCCATGTCACATTCATGCATCATATTGTTGCATTGCATTGATTGTGTTTCTTCTTTGTTTGTCGGTGCTTGTCCCCTCTCAGTAGACGTGGTTCCAACGATGAGTTCGATGACACCGATGAAGAGCTATATTATCTTCAGAAGTGCCAGGCAAGCAAAACCCCCTTGTTATTTCTGATAAAATCCCACTCTCTCGCTCCTGCTCTGTTTTACTGCATTAAAACAACAATGATTCATCTGTTACTTGCTGCGGTAGGTGAACCCCTTTATCCTCTACATGACCTGTCATTGCCACAGTAAATAGATGAAACCCACTAGCATGAGTAGGAGTTGTTTGAGCCCTGATGTGCCTACTCATTCATGCTTGTTTGTCATGCCTGCTACTGCTTAGAGTTGAGTCAGGTCTGATTCATCGGGGATGAATCAGAGGCGTGTGAACATGTCCTACTATGTGTGAGCTAAGTGTGTGAACACGATTTGGTAAAGGTAGCGGTGAGAGCCCATGTAGGAGTACATGGTGGGTTGTCTCATTGCAGCCGTCCTCAGGAACTAAGTTCTGTGTTTGTGATCCATGACCAGTTACTACCACACATTGGGTTCCGGTAACTCGGCCCCTCTCGGCTTATTAACCAACTTGATCTCTGTCCAGGAGTTGCAACTAGTTTCTGGTGTTTGTAGGTAGTGTTAGTAGTCTACCAAGTGGCACCCGATACAGGTGGGCTTGGGACAGACTAGGCACAGTGGCCTGGTGTACCAAGTGGCACCCGAATGGTGGGCTTGGGAACCCTGAACACATCGTTTGGGGCCGTGAGCGACACCCCGGCCGGATCTCCTTGCGGATGGAACCCGAATAGGCGATAAACCTGGACGAGAGACTTGTGTGGTTAGTCAGGTCGTGGCCGACACCCTCGCTGGGCTTCCGCTTGAAGGTTGCCGAGTACATGTCGTGTAAACGGCGGTAAGTGGTGAGAGCGTGTGTGAAGAAGTACACCCCTGCAGGGTTAATATTATCTATTCGAATAGCCGTGTCCGCGGTAAAGGACTTCTGGGTTGCCTGTACAGTTCATAGACAAGTGAAAGTGGATACTCTAAAATACGCAAGATAAGCGTGAGTGCTATGGATGGCGTTCTCGTAGGGAGACGGGAGCGGATCCATAGTGGTGTATTGATATGGTGAATATGTGGACTCGTGTGCACCACCTCAAAAGAGTTACTTGCAGTCGTAGTTCAGGATAGCCACCGAGTCAAAGCTGGCTTGCTGCAGTTAAACCCCACCACCCCTTTGTTGATAATGATGCATATGTAGATAGATCTGATGTAAGTCTTGCTGGGTACATTTGTACTCACGTTGCTTAATTTATGTTTTTGCAGAGAGACTTCAGTCTCGCTAGTAGTTCCACGTGGACTTCGACATTTAGCTTGTTACCTCAGCTATGATATTGTGCCCTCGGCAGGATCTGGTAGATAGTCAGGCTTCTTAGCCTTTTTCATTTGTAGATGTCTGTACTCGGACATGTTAAGTTTCCGCTTGTGCTTTGACTTGTATGCTCTGAGTGTTGGGTCATGAGACCCATGTTTGTAATATCTCGCTCCTCGGAGCCTATTGAATAAAATGCTTGAGTTGTAGAGTCATGTTGTGATGCCATGTTGTATTTGCACATATCGAGCATATTGTGTGTATGTTATTGAAATGCTTGGTATGTGTGGGATCTGACTATCTAGTTGTTTATCCTTAGTAGCCTCTCTTACCGGGAAATGTCTCCTAGTGTTTCCACTAAGCCATGGTAGCTTGCTACTGCTCCGGAACACTTAGGCTGGCCGGCATGTGTCCTTCTTCGTTCCTGTGTCTGTCCCTTTGGGGAAATGTCACGTGATGAATACTGGTGTCCTGTTAGCTCTCTACAGCCCGGTTCACCGGAGTCCTGCTAGCCCAGTGCTACAGCCTGGATTCACTCGCTGATGACCGACACGTTCGATGTTGGGTCATGGATGCATGTCCCTGTAAGTTTGTGCCACTTTGGGTTTACGACTAGCCATGTCAGTCCCGGGCTCCTTATCATATGGATGCTAGCAACACTATCATATACGTGTGCCAAAAGGCGCAAACGCTCCCGGGCAAAGGTAAGGCGACACCCGTGGGAATACCGTGCGTGAGGCTGCAAAGTGATATGAGGTGTTACATGCTAGGTCGATGTGGCATTGAGTCGGGGTCCTAACAGTTTTGGTATCAGAGCCTGACTGCTTGTAGGATTACCAAGCCAAACTGATCGAAGTTGAGTCTAGAAATGCTTTAGTTATATGTAGGGGAATTGATTGTGGGTTGGAATGTAAGGCTCTTTTTACTCTTATACCTTATGCCCTTCTGATCTGAGTCATCTTATCTTTCCTATGGGGTTAAGGGACTAGGATTTCTCTTCTTTCTATCAGGATCACGTGTTACTAATCCGTAGACTTTTAGGATTGATGGTTCTAAGCTTGAGTTCAGTTCCTACTATCTTTTGTATGTTTATAGTTGATCTCAGAACCTTGATATGATGATGATCGAGTGGTTATGCCACCATTTTTGTAGCATGTCTCCAATTTTTTGAGCATTTACAGCCGTTATGCTGTCCGAGTCATCCCAGGTTTCTAAATAGTCTGAAGTATTTGCAAAATCCCTTCCTCCCGTTCCGATGTCCTTTGGGCCAGATTAACCACACTAATCAGTGAGTTGAGGTACTCTGTTGCCTTAACATATATGTCGGAGCTATTATTATGACCTTAGATGTCTTAGGGGATCATCTAGTAATCTAGCCATGATTTGTGTTCCCAGTGTGATGATTCTGGCCTTCATTCTCGAAAGCATCCTGTGATGCCACTTAGTAGTAGGTATTCTACTCCTGGGTTTCTGAACCCGAGATTTCCCTACTTACTTCATGTTGTTAGTGTTGCTCGTACCTTTAGGATATTAGTAACCTTTGCGATAGTCTTTGAGGTTCGTGGTATATCATTCTTCCAATACCATGAACCATTATGGCAGAAGTTCTTTGAACCAAAAGATCGCAACCAGAATGCTCTTGATGAGTCCTCCATTCATAGTTGTGAATCTGCCAGTCCTTCCTCTTCAGCATGGGTTATCCGGAAGAAATATGCTGAATTTGTTCGGCATACTAATCCATGCATCCACAACTCAGAAAAACATATGTTCCTTTGGGTTGTCCCTCTTTAGTTGTCTTCTGACCTCGTCTATCAATTGATAGTCAGGAGTAGTTATGCATCCGTGTTCATCGATGCCACTACTCTTGTGGTCCGTCAAGCCATTCTATTCCGGAATGACTAGGAGAAACAAACTCCAGTACCCCATCCATATCCAGGATTGGGTCAAAGTAGTTGTGCTCCGCAGATCAAATACTAATCCAGCTTTTGCTCTGCTCCACCTTGAAGTATTACCATCTTTATATCAAGATTATCATGGGAATTGCACACCATCCTATGAACTCTTGATACAGTGATACTCTCTCCATCATTATTCACGCCTCGGTCCCTGTGTTGTTGCAACCGGAATGCCAACATGTGAACTATGATGTGTGAAATCAATACTACTAGCAACCTTGTTACTTGGTAGTTAAAGGACAATAATTTCATTCTTAGCGTGTTGGTTCTTGAATCATCATTCTAAGATAGATTGTGCTACCTAGTCCTTATTGTTGGTGCACTCTTCGATCGGTGAGTTAGGATTTCGTCAATCCCTCGCTCATCTGATCATATCATCTTGCCTGGAAAGCAAGATTGCTCTCGAGCTTAGTAACATATCGGTGGTTCTTGATTTTCTGAATATCTTCTCGGAAGTATCACCAGGTCGTCACCTAACCGCTATGTTGAGTTCGTGATCATGTTGAGTTTCCTCCAAACCACCCATTCTCCAAGAATCTGTGTGGGATACCCCTGAGCTAGTTTTTTAAGCCAAACAACAACTTGGAGAGTTGGAAGATAAAAGCTTACCTGACTTACTTCATTTCAAAGGGATATCCTTTGTATGTGTGTGTTGAAGAAAGTTGATATTTTCATCGACTGACCCTCGTGATCAGTTAATGGACCTATCATCTTGTCCAACCTTTGATTTGGGTGTGGGCTATCCTCAAATCAAGTCAGAACCAACGATGTTCATAATGTTGTCTTACTCGTGGAGTTTCCTCAAGCATACACCATTATATCTTTTGGGTCTGACCAGTGCTATCACTTGTTCACATATTTATGGAATTCCTTCTTCATGGAAACCGGGATGAATTGTTGTTGAGCCCATCAGCAACATATTTAACCTCTCCATGATTGTGTTGAACATCCAGCTAGTATTGGAAACTTTTATAAGCATTATCTTCATGACCCGCTCATGGAGCATATGTCCAGATGAATGATGTGACTTTCTCTAATTCATGTGCACTTGGTGTAAGTTGCCGCCGTGTATCCGAGAAAGATTGTTTTTGCTTCACTTGGAATCATCCCAAGTCAGTCATGCATGTGCGAAGTATACATTCGATTGTGAGATTAGCTACCTCCATTCTATATGTGTCCCTAACACACCAAGCCACTGATTGATTTGTTCAAGGAGAAGAAGCTCCTTCCTAAGAGTATACCTTACGCAAGGACTTCGATATCCTCGATGATGGTTCCCCACCGGAACTCGGTAGTGTTTTATTGTAAGACTACCATGGGATCATGTTTGTCTGGGACAACGTGTTCACATGATTGTAGCAGAACCAGCTCATGTTTTGGAGCTTGCTATCGTAGTTCATTTCCCGAGAATCTCGCAACGTCATCTCGTCGGTTTGTGTTGCAAACTTTCATTTTTCTTTCTAGACTTGATGAGTCTGGAATATCAGGTTACCAACCAGATCTGAATCTCAGGCAGATATGATGGTTGGAACCTTTCCAAGATCTATGATGTAGGTCCCGACAAGGTTGATGTTCTGGCCGACACACCTAGCCGGAAGATCTATCATTGTAGTATCTTGATTGAGCAAATCGACCATCTTCTCCATGAGGATTTCATGTGGCTTATTTAGAAGTTGTTCCTTATGGATCCTTTGTTCTCCCGAAGCCAGACCTTTACTTGATGTTCCAGATACCGACTGGTATTGGGTTAAGCTGGTACATCAAGGAGAACATTAGAAGCGGAGTGCTAAATGTCTCTCGGTCGATCATCCAGATTTTGTTCCCTTGGCCCCGCCAAGGTGAAATCTGAGAAGGTGTTATCTTCCTTCGCATCTGCATCTCCCACCGGTATTCATCATGGTAGTATGTTGTGTTTCTAGGATCCTTGACACGGATATTGGTAAAACCTTGATGAATATGGAAATGCTCAAGTTCTTGAGAGCACGGGCAAGCGCTAGGTGTTATCGTCGGCACTAACTGGGATTGCTCTCAGTTTCCTTGGTTCTAATGTTGAGCTTCTCCCCAGTTACCAAAATCATCCCTTGTGTTGTTTTCAACAAGGTAATCCACATCATCCATTCTAATCTGAGTATGCCATTCTAATAAAGAGTTTCAATGATCTCTGAATCAAAGGTAATTCTTTTTGCCACTTCAGGGGATATCTCTACGAGTGACCTTCCCTAAGGTCCCCGTTAAGGTATCATCGCAACTCAACTCCTCGCTACGTTGACTACCGTTCACCACCTTCTTAAGTGTGGAATTGTTGTCTACCTAGTTTCCTCTCGTCATCTGGTCCACTCCATCCCCCTAGATGTGTGCTTTGTGTCTCAGTTCGAGAGATGTTGCTATGTCTCATTCCGTGAGTTGATCTTGTGATCATTAAGATAATCCATCCATGTAGACATGTTTCGCTATTTTGTCCTTGTATTGGATGAAGATCTCGGAAGCAAAGACGTCAAGATCAATTTGAATCAATGAACCAACATCTTCGAGAAGGGCAGTTGAATCCTGAAGATCGTGATAGTTTTGTGACCCTCCCTTTCCTCTTACCTCACATCTTGAATCTCGAGACGAGATTCTTGTTTAGTGGGGGCGAGTTGTCACATCCCTAGTCCTGGCATGCACTAGGCTAGCCCTTTATGTGTGCATCATGTTTATTTTTTTTTCAAATAAACTTGAAATGGGGATTGTCCAAACCCTAGCATTAAAGGTATTCACTAGGTTCACCTAAAATATTTTCAGTAAGTCCAAATGGCTTTAAAAAATGTTCATCATTTCTGGATAATGCTAGAACCATAACCTGTGGTGTTGCACATTTTTCCATGACATATTTGGTCACTGAATTAAATCATACAGTATTTGCAATTGGGCATTTAAATGATATATATTATTTTAAGTGCTCAACTAATTCTGAACTTAAGTGTGGGCTGTTAGGAATAATCCCAACAGAGCCCACAATTATTTGCAGGATTTTTGGAAACGTTTTACTATTTTTAATAAAGCCCAATATTTACAGATAAATAGAAAATGGAAATAAAAAGAAAGAGAGGAGAGAAACCTCACCTGGACTCACCTGTCGCAGCCCAGCTGGCCAGCCCACCTGGCCGGCCCAGCCCAGCGCCACCGCCAGTCATCGCCTACCTCTGCCAGTAGGCAGAGGAGGGACACCGCGATGCCGCCGAGCTCGCCACGCCACCACCCTGCCTGCCTGCCTCTCCCCCTCGACGCCCGGATGCTCTGGACGTCGCCACGCACTCCTCCTCGACCCCTGGACCCCCTCGCTCCATCCCTCTCCCTCGTTCCCCTCCTCTGTCTCGTTCTCTCACGCACACCCGAATGCGTCGTCGCTGCCGTTCATCACCACCACGGCCACCGGCCAGCGCTAGGCCCATGGACCAGCCCCCGAGCTCCGCTGTGCCACCCTCGTCCTCTCCGTCAGCTCACATGGCCGGAAGAGCTGCAACGCGCCGTCCCCGACCACTTTTTCATCGTCGGCTGCCGCGGATCTCCATCGCCGACTCGCCGCCGTCCGAGCTTCCCCGAGCACGCCGAGTCCACCACTACACTCCACGTGAGCTCCTGATCATCCTCCCCCTCTCCGTTCTCTCTCTAGCATGCTGTAGCCGCCGCGCCTCTCTCACCCGACAGCACGCCGCCGCACGAGCTCGTCGCCGACGAGGCTCCGGTGGCCATTTGGTTCCGTGCGTGCCTCCGTTGGGTTCATGAGCTCTCATAGAACGCGTAGGTGCTAACTATAGATCTTCCCGAGCACGGCGTCGTCGTTTTCATCGGTGCCCGAACTCCGGCCGCCGCCACAACCTCGCTTCCGGCGAACGCCGGCCACCCCGCACCCTTCCATTGGTTCCCCTGGATGCGCGCGGCCACGGGCTACCTCCTGGTGGCCTTCGCGCATCCAGCCGTCGCCCGCAGCTCAAGTCCGGCGAGTTGCCGCCGCAGTTTAGGTCGCCGCCGGCCAAACTCCGGCGTGCCGACGTGGCCGTGTGATTAGCGGCTAATCCCCCACTAAACAACCCCCTGGACAATGACACATGGGCCCCACGCCCATAATTAATATTAGTTTAGCTCCTGTTTAGGTTTAACTAACCATAGTGGCCCCACACGTCAGCTTTGACCGCGCTGACGTGGCTGTTGACTGGACCGACATGTCAGCGACACAAACCGGCCTGAGACACTGATGTGTGGACCCCACTGGTCAATTTTGACCCGGCTGACCTCTGTTGACCTGCTGACATTAGAGTGATGTCATGCTGACGCAATATGTATTTTCTGGATTTAATCTTATTCAGGAAATTCCAGAAAATAGTAAAAACTTCTAAAATTCATAGAAATTCAACCGTAACTCCAAATGAAATAATTTATATATGAAAAATTATCATAAAAATCCAATCTATCCATCTGTACCATTTTCATGCATGTTAGAACAACTTATGACTACTTTTTAGGACAATTCAATTAAATGGCATTTAAATAACCACATGTGGAGTTTGAATTTGAATCTTGGGTTCAAACCAACTTCATTTAATCTGGTTTTAGTTGCATTAGCACCAACCACAGCATATTGCCATGTCACATTCATGCATCATATTGTTGCATTGCATTGATTGTGTTTCTTCTTTGTTTGTCGGTGCTTGTCCCCTCTCAGTAGACGTGGTTCCGACGATGAGTTCGACGACACCGATGAAGAGCTATATTATCTTCAGAAGTGCCAGGCAAGCAAAACCCCCTTGTTCATTCCGATAAAATCCCACTCTCTTGCTCCTGCTCTCTTTTACTGCATTAGGACAACAATGATTCATCTGTTACTTGCTGCGGTAGGTGAACCCCTTTATCCTCTACATGACCTGTCATTGCCACAGTAAATAGATGAAACCCACTAGCATGAGTAGGAGTTGTTTGACCCCTGATGTGCCTACTCATTCATGCTTGTTTGTCGTGCCTGCTACTGCTTAGAGTTGAGTCAGGTATGATTCATCGGGGATGAATCAGAGGCGTGTGAACATGTCCTACTGTGTGTGAGCTAAATGTGTGAACACGATTTGGTAAAGGTAGCGGTGAGAGGCCATGTAGGAGTACATGGTGGGTTGTCTCATTGCAGCCGTCCTCAGGAACTGAGTTCTGTGTTTGTGATCCATGACCAGTTACTACCACACATTGGGTTCCGGTAACTCGGCACCTCTCGGCTTATTAACCAACTTGATCTCTGTCCAGGAATTGCAACTAGTTTCTGGTGTTTGTAGGTAGTGTTAGTAGTCTACCAAGTGGCACCCGGTACAGGTGGGCTTGGGACAGACTAGGCACAGTGGCCTGGTGTACCAAGTGGCACCCGGATGGTGGGCTTGGGAACCCTGCACACATCGTTTGGGGCCGTGAGCGACACCCTGGCCGGATCTCCTTGTGGATGGAACCCGAATAGGCGATAAACCTGGACGAGAGACTTGTGTTGTTAGTCAGGTCGTGGCTGACACCCTCGCTGGGCTTCCGCTTGAAGGTTGCCGAGTACATGTCGTGTAAACGGCGGTAAGTGGTGAGAGCGTGTGTGAAGAAGTACACCCCTGCAGGGTTAATATGATCTATTCGAATAGCCGTGTCCGCGGTAAAGGACTTCTGGGTTGCCTGTACAGTTCATAGACAAGTGAAAGTGGATACTCTAAAATACGCAAGATAAGCGTGAGTGCTATGGATGGCGTTCTCGTAGGGAGATGGGAGCGGATCCATAGTGGTGTATTGATATGGTGAATATGTGGACTCGTGTGCGCCACCTCAAAAGAGTTACTTGCAGTCGTAGTTCAGGATAGCCACCGAGTCAAAGCTGGCTTGCTGCGGTTAAACCCCACCACCCCTTTGTTGATAATGATGCATATGTAGATAGATCTGATGTAAGTCTTGCTGGGTACATTTGTACTCATGTTGCTTAATTTATGTTTTTGCAGAGAGACTTCAGTCTCGCTAGTAGTTCCACGCGGACTTCGACGTTTAGCTTGTTACCTCAGCTACGATCTTGTGCCCTCGGCAGGATCTGGTAGATAGTCAGGCTTCTCAGCCTTTTTCATTTGTAGATGTCTGTACTCGGACATGTTAAGCTTCCGCTTGTGCTTTGACTTGCATGCTCTGAGTGTTGGGTCATGAGACCCATGTTTGTAATATCTCGCTCCTCGGAGCCTATTGAATAAAATGCTTGAGTTGTAGAGTCATGTTGTGATGCCATGTTGTATTTGCACATATCGAGCATATTGTGTGTATGTTATTGAAATGCTTGGTATGTGTGGGATCTGACTATCTAGTTGTTTATCCTTAGTAGCCTCTCTTACCGAGAAATGTCTCCTAGTGTTTCCACTGAGCCATGGTAGCTTGCTACTGCTCCGGAACACTTAGGCTGGCCGGCATGTGTCCTTCTTCGTTCTTGTGTCTGTCCCTTCGGGGAAATGTCACGCGATGAATACTGGAGTCCTGTTAGCCCGCTACAGCCCGGTTCACCAGAGTCCTGCTAGCCCAGTGCTACAGCCTGGATTCACTCGCTGATGACCGACATGTTCGATGTTGGGTCATGGATGCCTGTCCCTGTAAGTTTGTGCCAGTTTGGGTTTACGACTAGCCATGTCAGCCCGGGCTCCTTATCATATGGATGCTAGCGACACTATCATATACGTGTGCCAAAAGGCGCAAACGGTCCCGGGCAAAGGTAAGGCGACACCCGTGGGAATACCGTGCGTGAGGCCGCAAAGTGATATGAGGTGTTACATGCTAGGTCGATGTGGCATTGAGTCGGGGTCCTGACACTACACTATGAAAAATGGTGTTCGACGGTTTAAGATTCTTATCCGTCAACCCCATACGCCGGAAGGTTTCATAATACAAGACGTTGATATTGCTCCCTCCATCCATGAGCACCTTGGTGAACTTATAACCTCCAACCTACGGTGCCACCACCAACCCCAGATGACCCGGATTCTCAACCCAGGGCGGATGATCTTCTCGACTCCAGACAATAGGCTGTTCAGACCAGCGGAAATAACGGGGCACCACCGGTTCAACGGAATTCACTGCCCTTTTATGAAGCTTCTGATCGTGCTTGCGCAGGCTAGTAGTGAAAACATGATATTGTCCACCATTCAATTGTTTCGGGTGACTCTGATAACCCGACTGTTGCTTTTGCTGATTCCCCTGCTGACTGTAACCACCTTGGTTGCCCTGATTGCCTTGATTGCCCTGTCCACCATGATTACCTTGAAACCCTTAACCGAAGTTGCCTCCACCATAACCCAGCCCGTGAAATCCGGGTCCTGGACCTCCGGACGGTCCATGATCATACCGGAAGAGATCTGAGTTTTTGAACTCTGGCATAATAAAGCAATCCTTCCAGAGGTGCGTAGCTGGCTTCTTTTACGTCCCATGCTTTGGGCAGGGCTGATTTAACAGGCGCTCCAGATTCATACATGATCCTCCACTCCGCGGGGGCAGTTTACCTTTACGACGCTGACCATTGCCCTGTACGTTGGTGTTAGCTACAAAATTGGAATGATTGTCTGCTTTACGCCTACCGTTATTCCCATGGCTCACCTGGTTATGTTGTTGTCCTTTCGTGCCGATGTTCTTCTTTCCCTTCTCCGGCTTCTCATCGCCAGACTCAAGATCCTTGGTACTGTTAGAATCGCATACTTAACCAAAGCTGCCATGAGTGTTCCCATGTCATTGCAGTGACGCTTAAGCCGTCCCAACTTCAACTTCAGCGGCTTAAACCGGTAATTGCTCTCTAATGTTATAATTGCCGAATCAGCATTGATGCGGTCCGACAAATGTAGAATTTCCGAAACCCGGCGCACCCAATGAGTTGTTGATTCGCTTTCTCCTTGGACACAAGCGGCCAGATCCACAATTGACATGGGTTGCTTGCACGTGTCCTTGAAGTTTGCTATAAACCGAGCCTTCAACTCGGCCCCATGAACCGATGGAATTAACGGGAAGACTCTTTAACCAAGTGCCAGTCGTTCCATCCAACATTATGGTGAAGTACTTTGCACATGCTGCTTCATCCACATCCAGTATCTCCATTGCCATCTCATAACTCTCAACCCATGACTCGGGGGGTAAATCGGCGGTGTAATTAGGCACCTTATGCGGGCCCTTGAAATCCTTGGGTAACCGCACATTATGTAAAGCCGGGGTGAGACACGGCACCCCCCAAGAGCTGAAAGCAAGTCCTCATTCCACTGTTGTCGTCGGTCAAACCAGAGTAGGCTGATGATTCGTGTACTGTGCCACTAACTACGCTGCTAATTCTGCCTCCCGACGCGCTCTACCATTATCCACCACATCCTGAGCATTTGCACCACCGCGCGCCAGATTAGGCCCTCGAGGGGTGTCACGGTTCTGCACACTGCTTGACACAACCGGTTCATCAATGTGCCTGTTGTGACTCCTGCTCGGGCGAGGGGTTGAATGGATTCTATCTCGGCTATATGAATAGGCCTGCTGCTGTACCATAGCGGTTTGAAGGAGATCTCTGGCCCGTCGCGTCTCAACCGTCGCTGGAGACTCACCCACCATTGGAATAGCTGCCAATCGAGACGCCGCAGTGATCATGTTATCCAAAGGGGTGGAGAAGTGACCCGGCAGGGTCGGCATGTACTACGGCGGGTTATATGTTCGTCGAGGCGGGTCCGTCACCCGTGGCTGATCTGGCGCTCCTGTCCCAGGTGTTTCCGTCTGGTTTACTGCTGCCGGATTACTGGGTCCTGCTCCTGGCGTGTTGAAGAGATTCATTGCTTCATAAACCGGTGGCAGACGAGACTGGTGCCTCCTCCTAACACGTCGTTTGAAGCATTCTGATCCAGCATGAGCCGGCAATTCTTTGCCTGAATCCACTGTGACTAGGCATCTAAAGTGGCCCGCTCATCAGCCATCCTGGTTTCCTCAGCCGCCAAGTCCTCCTTGGCCTGAGTTATCTGATCCCGCAGCTTTTTGACCTCTGCATTATGCGAATCTTGAGTCTCTGGGGTAACTGTTGTGGTTAACAATGTCGTCCATGCATCCAATAATCCGGACATAACTTGAGTCAGCCGGCGCGCGGGGCCTCCTGCCCCGGCTGCCGATCCAGAAGTCATCGCTGCTGCAGTTGAAGATTGCAATGTGGGCTGCGTACCGGCCATGAAGATCGCAACCCGGTTTGGCAGTTCAAGAGGGTCCAGAATACTGTCGCCATCGGAAGTGCCCTCAAACCGGCCATCTTGTAGTTGATACAGTGACTCGGTCTCACCGGTGGATGATTCGCCATCAGAATAAACGACCGTCTCACCATCAGACGCCGGTTCTGATTCTGTACCATGAATGAATCCCACGAACGCATGCTTTGTGGCAGGCTGAACTCGGGCAGGGCTTGCACGCTGAGCCGTCTCGACGAGGTCGGTGCAAATGTCCGGCTCAGGGCCCGGTTCGCCGATCTTTCCAATGAAGACGTGAATTCCTCCAAAGGGGACTCGGTACCCGTACTCGATTGAGCCGGCCTCGGGGCCCCAGCCTGCATCATCGATGTAGATCTTGCCGCGACGACTCTTGGCCATGTGGCCAACTGCATATCCCTTGAGTCCTTCAAAGTTGCCCGTCAAGAACTCGAAACCATCATGCGATAGCCCCACGGTGGGCGCCAACTGTCATGGAATTAACACGTCAGATATCCTAATGAAAGGACTTAGCCGTGGAGCCATCGCAACAAGATTAGCTTAAAGGGGTTAAACCAGACAAAGGACACGGGGAGTTTATACTGGTTCGGCCCCTTGCGGTGAAGGTAAAAGCCTACGATACGGTTTTGGTGGAATTGATGGGGTCTCGATGAGCAGGGAGCGAATCCACTTTACCTATCTCTTGAGTTGTTGTTTCTTGTCCCTAAACTGTCGTCGGGTCATCCCTTTATATACACAGGTGGGCGCCCGACAGTCTATAGAATCCCGAGGCCGGCTCATACATGTGTCCGGCTCGGTTTCTACCTTTTCCTATCTTACAGTACAAGTTACATATCTCATGGCGGTTTATGTCTATGGGCCCTAATCCGCCCATGGGCTCTGGGACCCTAAGCTTCAAAAGTAAAGCGCCATATTCCTTGTCTTCATGGGCTTCAATACGGATGATTCCTTGTGAGCATAACCCGACCCCTCCTGGGCGGTTTATACTCGGTAGTTATATCCCCAACAGCTATGGTTAGGTTTACCTTAATACTTCTTATGTAGTTGTGGATGCTTGCAATAGGGGTTAATCATAAATGGGATGCTTGTCCAAGAAAGGGTAGTACCCAAATACCGGTCCACCCACATATCAAATTATCAATGTAACAAACGCGAATCATATGAGCGTGATGAAAACTAGCTTGACGATAATTCCCATGTGTCCTCAGGAGCTCTTTTCTCATTATAAGAAATTGTCCAGGCTTGTCCTTTGCTATAAAAAGGATTGGGACACCTTGCTGCACTTTATTTACATTCATTGCTTGTTACCCGTTACAAATTATCTTATCATAAAAATATCCGTTACCTACAATTTCAGTGCTTGCAGAGAATACCTTACTAAAAACCGCTTGTCATTTCCTTCTGCTCCTCGTTGGGTTCGACACTCTTACTTATCGAAAGGACTACGATAGATCCCCTATACTTGTGGGTCATCAAGACTCTTTTCTGGTGCCGTTGCTGGGGAGTGAAGCGCCTTCGGTGAGTGGAACTTGGTAAGGAAACATTTATATAGTGTGCTGAAATTTACTGTTACTTGTTACTATGGAAACTAATCCTTTGAGGGGCTTGTTCGGGGCATCTCCGCTCCGACCAGTAGAGCAAAGAGTTTCTCCTCAACCTACTGAACCTACTGAAAATGTTTACTTTGAGATTCCTTCAGGTATGATAGAGAAACTGCTAGCTAATCCCTTTGCAGGAGATGGAACATTGCATCCCGATTTACACCTTATCTATGTGGATGAAGTTTGTGGATTATTTAAGCTTGCGGGTATTCCCGATGATGTTGTTAAGAGGAAGGTCTTCCCTTTATCTTTGAAGGGAGATGCATTGACATGGTATAGGCTATGTGATGATACGGGATCTTGGGACTATAAACGATTGAAATTGGAATTTCACCAGAAGTTCTATCTTATGCATCTTGTTCATTGTGATCGTAATTATGTATATAATTTCTGGCCTTGCGAAGGATAAAGCATTGCTCAAGATTGGGGGAGGCTTAAGTCAATGTTACATTCATGCCCCAATCATGAGCTCTCAACAGAAATGATTATTCAAAAAAATTATGCTCGACTTTCTCTCAATGATCGCACCATGCTCAATACTTCCTATGCTGGTTCTTATATGCTGAAGACTATTGCTTTCAAGTGGGACTTATTGGAAAGAATTAAACGCAACTCTGAAGATTGGGGTTCCGACGATGGTAAGGAGTCAGGTATGACACCTAAGTTTGATTGTGTTAAGTCTTTTATGGATACCGATGCTTTTCGTGGATTTAGCACTAAATATGGACTTGACTCTGAGATAGTAGCTTCTTGTTGTGAATATTTTGCTACTCACGTTGATCTCCCTAAGGAGAAGTGGTTTAAATATAATCCTCCCACTAAAGTAGAAGTAGTTGCACCTGTTACAGTTGAAGAAAAGACTATCACTTACAATGATCCTATTTTTCCTACTACTTATGTTGAGAAACCACCTTTCCCTGTTAGGATAAAGGATCATGCTAAAGCTTCAACTGTTGTTCGTAAAAGTAATACTAGAGCGTATACACCTCCTGAGCAAATTAAAGTTGAACCTAGTATTGCTATGGTTAAAGATCTCTTGGCTGATAATATTGATGGGCATGTTATTTATTTCTGTGAGGAAGCTACTAATATTGCTAAACCCGATGCTAAGATACATAGACTTGTTGTAGGCATGCCTGTTATTTCTGTTAAAATAGGAGACCATTGTTATCATGGCTTATGTGATATGGGTGCTATTGCTAGTGCAATACATATTTCCTTATATGAAGAAATTATGCATGATATTGCACCTGCTGAGTTAGAAGATATTGATGTTACAATTAAGCTTGCCAATAGAGATACTATTTCACTAGTTGGGATTGTTAGAGATGTTGAAGTCTTGTGTGGGAAAGTTAAATACCCTGCTGATTTTCTTGTTCTTGGTTCCCCACAACACTACAAAAAAATAAACTTCCGTGATGATACGTGTTTGTCACAGTAGGTCGTGTTTTTTGTCATACATGTACATCCATGATGATTTTATGACAGAATCAAGATAGTCATACCTGTGCTGTCGTAGAAGTGTTCCATGACATTACCAAAATTATCATCACGGAAGTGTCCACTTCCATGACGATAAATCACACATCACAGAAGTGCTTTCATCAAGGGTGACCGACACGTGGAATCCACCGTAACGGAATGCTGTTAAGCTATCGGGTCGGGTTTTGGATCCGATAACCCATTAACAACCCTGACCAATGGGGATTTTCCACGTGTAAAATCATCATTGGCTCGAGGAAACATGTGTCGGCTCATCGTTGGGACAAATGTCACCCACTCATTGGACGGAAGGCGCCTATGATACATCGACACGTGGCACGGCCCAACAGAGGCCCATTCCTATGAAAAGGACGGCCCATTTGACTTGGTCAAAAGGTGGCGGGCCGGCCCATGGAAAGCATGTTAACGGCATGTTCGCATATAGCACATTTACAGCCCGCTAACTCAAGGCCTGTTACGCCCTATCCGAATTAGGCCCAGTAGCGTCATCTGGGCCGTCCAATATGATTCCAGCCAATTTTCACTTCTGGCGCATGTATGGCCCAGGACGTCTTTCGGCCCATATGAGACCCTATGTAACTCTTGGCCTATTAACGGCCCGTGGTGAAACAGGCCCGTAATGAACAGTGTATCACTTTACACCCATTAATGGCCCGTGGTGAAACTGGCCCGTAATGAACAGTGTATCACTTTATACCCATTAACGGCATGTTATTCCGTTGGGTCGTTTCCAGCCCATGTTATCTTTCGGCCTTCTCAGAGCCCATTTATTCTTGGGCTCATTTCCAGCATTCGTTTACTTACGGCCTGTTACTGTCATTTTCTGCTTGTGGGCCAAATTCAGCCCGTGGTTACAGTCGGCCCGTTTGTGGTCCGTTAATATGTTGGGTCGTTTTCATAGCATCGTCAAATACGGCCTATTAACGATGGCCCGTTATGGTCGGCCCATGAACGGACGATTCCAACTCTAGCCCATTTACGGCCATAATGCGTTCTGTTTGGCCCATGTTTGGCCAATCGATCATACGGCCCGTATAAGGCCCATTGATGATACGGCCCGTAGAAGGCCCATTGTTTCTATGGCCCGTAGAAGGCCCACTATTTCTACGGCCCGTAGAAGGCCCACTGTTTCTACGACCAGTAGGAGGCCTAGTGTCACTACAGTAAATATTAGCCCATGGTTATTGTGGCCTAGTTTTAAAAAATAGGTTATTGCAGCCAATAGCAAACCACAGAAAAAGAACTGCAATGACTACAAGCAAACAAATAAACAAGACAACAAGGAAATAAATAAGCAAGCAACTAATGCTAGGCTATCCCGGTTATTACACATATTACATCCACTGGGCATCAAAGTTCGCCACCAGTGCAAATATAGGGAACAAAGCAGCATATCATATATACTGGTTGTCAAAGTTGGAGACCAGCGCAAATAAATGCCGCAGCAAAACAAATCCATAACTGAAACCACTTCAGAAGATCTCAAGAAACAATATCCTGGGTACCCATAATGCTGGCAAGATGCTTAGCAAGCTTATTAACTTTCTCCTGTTTGGCGCTTAAATCCTCCAGCGCTTGTTGTTGCACCAGAAAATATGCATCTGAATTCTGCAGGGACTTCCTCAGTCCTTCAGCTTCCTGTCGCAGCACATCTGATCGATGTATTTCAACTTGAAGTTGAGACTCAAGAAGACAAACTGATTCACGCAGCGAGTTCGAAGAGCTTGTGCCAGCAGTAGTGGCAAGTAACTCGAACACTACATCAAGACAGGACTTTTGGGTTCCCTCACTGTCGTCAAGATAGTTTTTATCAGCTTTCTTGGAGACCAACAGGGATGTCTCACTATCTTGAACCTTATCTACATTACTTCCTTTACCATTGTATAACGTGGTATTGTTCTCCAATATTTTGTCCGCATTCTAAAAGAGAAACAAGCAGACACATCACATGTTTACCATGTTGTATATGAAACTCATTTTGGTAAATGAGTTCAATAGTAAAGTGGACAGGATAACAGCATGAAACAAACATATATCTATGTACCATGGTCACTATATGGTCTATATCATTCTAGTTTTTGTTGCCAAATCAAGATAGAGACACAGTTCAAATAATATTTGTTCAAGACAAAGCAGAATAGACAGAATATAAGTGTGGGTAACTATAGAGCAATAACAATACTTGTAATGTGCATGACATGAGAACATAACTGTTTATTCAATTGAAACTAAAATCAACATAGAGCAGGTTACAACAGCAAACCAGTTAAAGAAACATGTTTAAAACATACCTATTGCGCCATTGGAGTTTCAATTCCATCCTTCAAATTTGAAAATAGTTGGTATGAGTAAATACAGTAATGCAAGAGAAAGGAGTATGAACCATAGCTACAGAACCTGACCTGAGAACAAATCTTCTTCTCCTTTAAGCGTTGAGTTGCGATTCGGAGTGGTGATCCTCGTGCTTTGGGCAGTGCAGTTCCCTTACTAACTGCTCGTGTTTGGGTGCTCTGTGGTGGAGACGGTGCTGTGTCAACTAGAACTGGGTTACTATCTGTCGGGGTTGGGGTTAGAAGGGGTGTAGCTGGTTCTCTGTCCAACTGGGCAGGGGTACAATCTGCGAGAGTCTGGGTTATGTGTGGTGGATCTGGTCCTTGGGCAAGTACAACCATGGTTCTATCTGCATCAACTAGTAGCACTATCTTTTCTGAAGACCGTGTTGTTACTCCCTTAGATACTGCCAACACGCTCTCCAATTCAAATGGCTGATAAACAAGAAAAGTAATTGAAAGAAAAGACATTGTATGATAGACAAGTGCAATGGATAGTGGGGGATAAAAGAGGGCATGAAATAATTCATATTTATATTGTCTAACCAAACAGGATAGCATGACACAATTTCACATATATGATGGCTAACTAAACAGGATAGCATGACACAATTTCACATTATGATGGCTAACTAAAAAAGATGAAAAGACATAGTTCAAAATATGAGACTATGTAAATAGGATGACATGACATAACTATATAATGTGTTTATTAAATAGGTTGGCATGCCATAATTCACATACATTCACGGATAGAATGCCATAATTCAAAATATGATGACTGTAAACACTAAACAGGATGAGATGATATAACTATATGATGTCTTTATTAAATGGGTTGCCATGCCATAATTCAGATAGATGATGTGTATGTAGTTATGTACTATGTAAACATGATGGCATGATATAATTCAAATATATGATTTATATAGTAATTAAGTAAGCAGATGGCAATCCATATATGATGTAAAAACTAAGCAATGCAAGACAACATGCATGGCATGGGTAATATAACCCTGCCAAGTTTGAGCATAGACCTCAGGGGGGAAATAGGACTGGTCATCAGTCTTTGAATCCTCCTCTGAGGAGCTCTCTGTAACCAGCAAGATGTCTGCTTCAGCAGGTAGCATTGTCTGCTTTGAATACCTTGTTTTCACTCCAGATACTTCCATCACCGCTTCAAATGGCTGATGCACAGGAAGAGTAGTTGAATATACAAACGTTGTCGACAAATGGAACACATAATACAAAAAAATGATAGCATGATATAATTCACATACATGATGATTGGCTAAACAACATGGCATTGCATAATTCACATATATAATGCCTCTGCAACAAGATAGCATTGTATAATTCACATATATAATGTCTTGCAACAAGATGGCAACGCATAATTCACATATATGGTAATTAGACACTGAACAGGTGGCATTCACACAAAGCATGTCTAAACTAATCAAATGACATAGCAATGCGAGACACCATACGCACGATATGAGCAACATAACCCTGCCAAGTTAGCGCATACACCTCGGGGTGGGGGGGGGATATAGGACTGGTCATCTATCTCTGAATCCTCCTCTGAGGAGCTATCCTTAACCAGCGAGATATGCGCTTCGTCAGATAGCATAGTCTGCTCTGAAGACCTTGTTTTCACTCCAGAATTTTCCATCACCGTGTCAAATGGCTGATGCACACGAAGAGCAGTTGAATGTACTAACATTGTTGACAAATGTAATATGTAACGGGAAAAAAGGATGGCCTGGTATAATTTACATATAAGATGACTGGCTAAGCAGGATGGCATTGCAAAGTTCACATATATGATGCCTGGCTAAACAAGATGGCGTTGCATAATTCACATAAACGATGAATAAACTAAATAGATGGAATTCGCACAAAGGATGTCTAAACTAAGCAGATGACATATTTGATGTATAAAGTAAGCAATGCAAGACACCATATACATGATATAACCAACATCAGCATGCCAAGTTAGAGCGAAGACCTCAGGGGGTAAGTAGGAGTTGTCTTCTCCTTCTGAATCCCCCTCAGAACAAATATCTTCCTCTCGATTACAATCCGAAATGCATGGAGGGGGGCTGCCTTTGCGTCTACCATGGAGCGACGTCTGCATGAAATTTTATTGCCACGCAAGGCTCGTCTCTTTTGCTCTACGTGTTCAGTTCCATTGTTTACAATAACTGTCATGCATAGGAATAAAACATAGTGAGATTATGTAAGGAGTGCATGCAGAAATCCAGAGTGATGGTAGCAACCTGTGGATAGACCCAAAACCAATAATAGCAGGAAGATAATGGCTTTAATTTAAAAATACAGATAATGGCTTCTTTACTGTTTGTTTCCCACCCAACATGAAACTCATAGTAGACACCTGAGATTAACCAGATAGTAGATAGATACTATTGATAGCGGCCCCGATATGTACCCCACAACCATTTAAAAACTCAAGTTTGACCATTAGTTTGGAGCTGACTCAGAGTCTAATCGGTGAACAGGATGATAAAGTAGCATGTAGTATTAAGCGATGCATAACGTAAGCAGACATGAAAGAGTGTGACCTCTCTTGCGGACCCGTGTAGTCCTCGAGGTCATCTGCTTGGTTGATGATGGTAATGCAGTTTTCATGGCTGCCAGCAGCGGGGAAGAAGATCTGAGGCAGCGAAAGACAGTCTGGAGGCCGGATTCCTGCTGTGCTGGACCCTTCTGTCGTTGGAGCAGCTGAGCTGGGGTGGACGAGGCGCAGCAGGAGCGGGACAAACCACGCAAGGTTTTCTTTGACAACTATCTGTAAGAGAAGTAATTCTGTAAGGGCTCGTTTGAATTGGAGAATTCCAACAATGCAGGGATAGGAAATAGACAGGAATAGAATAGGAATGCACGTGCAAAACAGAGAATTTAAAAACACAGGATTTCTGCCAATCTGGGTGTTTGATTCACAACAATTAGAATATCACAGGATGTAAAGAAGCATGGTGAGATTAAGTCAAACCTCAACAAAATGTACGGTTATAATGTTATTATGCTACTATCTCTTAGTCTTGTGCTTCATGAATAGGAATTTGAAAAGGAGGACAAGTGAAAATTAAAATTCCTCGTTTTTTCTTTCAAGGAGACACTAAAGGAACAAATCTGTGAGCTTAGTGGACAATATATATAACATGTAGAGTAAAAAAGATATGCAACAAGTGTACAACCTCTTTGATCTCAGCGTGATTGGGTTGGCCGGTGAGGATGCTCCGACTGACTTTGCTGTCAGAGGAGGGGAAGAAGATCTTAGGCGTCTGGAGATGGAGCCCGAGGTACTGCTCCGCTGTGATGGAGGGTTTAGTCGTTGGAGCAGCTCCGGTGAGTTGTACGACGCCAAGGCTGAAGCGGGACAAGAGAGACAACGAACAACGTTAACCTGAGTGGAATTCTAATAGAATCTCCAATACATGAAGTAAAATACATAACCACAAAGTGCTAGATGTAAAATACATCAGCCGCTCATCTCTGAACTTAACTGTCGAAACTGAATTTAACTGTCGAAACTGAACTTAACTGTCGAAACTGAACTTAACTGTCGAAACTGAATTTTGCTGTCGAAACTGAATTTTAATGTCGAAATTGAACGCACTAGCAAGGTGAGGCTACACGTCGGTCGACCGACTTTTTCATCTCTGGTCAGTTGATTTTGCAGCCGTTGGATACGAAATCAAGGGCCTGCAGTTCATCTTCAACCTCCACCCCCTGAGCCGCCAGCCACCATCGGCCAAACAGCAGCCACCCGTCGCCCGCGGCCGGCGGTGCACCGCCCTGGCCGCCCCGAAAACAATCCCCACTGTCGGTCCGGCACTGCCCCGGCCATACCTCTAGGCCCCCTATGCTGAGGTTTTTCTCCAGCGATCCCCACGCCACCGCCCCGCCAACGCCCCGCCACCGCCGGTGACCACCGCCCCCATCCTGAACCCTAAGATAGATAGTGGGATACCTCTCCAGTGAGCCCCCCTCCTCGTTGTGGCTGGTTCTTCCTTCACCCCGGTGAGCCCCCCACCCCCCACCCCTTGTAAATCGACTGACCCAAAAGTCGATTCAGTCGACTGAAGTGTAGCTAAATCGGAGCAGCATCGCAAGCAAGAGCAAGAGTGACAGCAACAGCGTGAGCAAGAGCAATAGCAAGAGCAGACCAGGCAGGGGACCGAGAGCAAGAGCAGAGCAGCAGCACGAGTGAGAGCTAAAGTAGCAGCAGCTCCTACTGATGTGGACGTCGCCACTGAGGGAGCAACGCCATGGAGGAAGTGGCTGGCGACGCCGCCGTGGATGGAGTCACGCCGTGTCGGCTCGGGACCGAGCGCCGGCAGCACCGTGAGATCAAATCAAGAAGAAAATGTGGCAATTAGTGTACAACCTCTTTGGTGGTGCCAATTAGGCCACAGCTTCATCCGAGGAAACGGTGATGATGATGCTCTTCCAGTGGTGCAGGTGAAGACGGCGGTGTGGGAATGGAGGTGGCGCGAAAGATGAGGGGAACGTCGGGGAAGATCCTTGGAGGTGGAGGACGGGGTGGCTTAACCGGTGGGATGATGAGATCGACGACGGATCCTCATCCGGTACGGTGGATGAGGGACGTCGAGGTGTTGATGTGGACGACATCGTCGGGGAAGAGGCTCCGGCTGGGTAGCGGACGGAGCAGGGTGTGGGGTTTCGTCGCGGGTTTTCGCGGCCTCGGTGTATGAATGGGTGGGCGGATGGGATGGCAGTGGGAAACCATGGCTTAGAGACGCGCTTGTCCGAAATGTGGGGTAAGTTACAAAAGTACCCCCACCAATTTGAGGCGGTTCTTTCGGTTTAGGGGTACCACGGGCATTTCGCGTGTCGGGATTTCACAGGAGGTGGGAGTTTTCGCGGTGTTGTAATTTCGGAATAGCAAGGCGCGGGTTGAGATGGAGGGAGTTGTCGGAGCACAACGAGACAAAGATATATCTTAAATATTTTGGGCTAACAAGGCGCGCATTGAAATTTCCGGACAAGCCTAATGTGTACTGTACCAAATCAATGCGCACTACAAATGTCATTCAAAACATTGAATTCATGTTATGTTCAATTAAAATATTTCGCTACGTGTATAATGCATGCAACCTACTACTCAAATGAACATTTTAGTGCATTCCAAACATATATACTACCGCTTCAATATGAACTAAATTTGAATTCATTTCTCTATTTGAATAAGATCTACAGTAATGATTGTTGTGAAGTCAAAGCATTTGAATTCGTTTCTCTGTTTTAATAAGATCTACAATCATCATTATTGTCAAGTTATATCATCGTTTGTGTATTATCTTCACAGCACACCACATGATTAGTCTCGAGTTACATATGAACTATGTGTACTATATGAACTCGAACTAGATTTTTTGAATCCACTTTATTTTGATTTCAAATCACATTACATTTCTAGCTCTAGCTAGATCTTCATAATCTAAACCATGTCTCATATGTATAATGTGTTTATCACATTATGTATGGTGCCCCACCCCCTACGCCTACAAGTATTTAGATGTGAGTTGCAAACACCACACATTACCAAAAATTCAAATAAAATGTGAGAATGTTCGATATATAGTATTGTTTAGATTGTTCGATATTTAGTTGTAAGTTGCAAACGCCACACATTATCACAAATTCAAATAAAATGTGAGATTGTTTGATGTATAGTATGGTTTAGATTGTTCGACATTTAGCTGTGAGTTGCAAATGTCATGCATTATCACATTATGGTATAACATGTGCACAGCACGTGTATCACTGCTATATTCATGCATGCAATGTTTAAACACTATGATCTCCTATTCAAATATATGAATCCGCTTTCATATCAAATTATGATCTTTGTTAGTCTCTTACACCCACACAATCCTCTAACCTTTGTAGCTACCACTAACTTTCTCTCGTGCATGCACACGCCCTCCTCGCCCTCCCCCTCCCTCGACATTCTATCCACCGAGCACATTCATATTTTTCTTTAGGTCGTTCTCCCAGAGTCTCCACAACTCCTTTCCGACACACACCGATCGATAAACCTCTCCAGCGATGCCTGCCTACAACATACACACACACCTTCAATCTCCTCCTTTATGTGTCCTTGCCCCGTGTCTCTCATACGGTCAGACACACGTGTAAACTCTTGCCCCTTTTTTCATCGATCTCACAACCGCACACTCCTCCCCCTATCTAGCTAGTAGTTGGGCCTCTCGCACCACCTCCTAGCTCCATTCTCTCTATCTATCCGTCTCGCTGGGCCTTATTTGCCTCTAACAAATGGACGTACACCGACCGATCTCTCACTATACATATAGCTAGCTAGGTCCTTATAACTCGTTTTTACCCACACGTCGATCGATCTACCTCATTAGTTGTGTCTCTCCCTTCCTCCGACAAACAACAATTGATCTACCGATCTAGTTAGGTTTGCTTACCAAACACATGGTTCCCCTTCATCATCCATGGATGCGTCCCAACAGATCTATCATGCACAGGCACACACAGAAACACATCCCCACTCTTATTGATAACATTGCAGTCCACCCTCAGTTTGTCCAGTAGGCCTCTCCCACCATCTCCGAGAAGCAACTCCATCACCCATCCAACACTCTACCCCTCTCCATCCCTCTCCCTCCCTCTCTCCTCTCTCTCTCTCTCTCTCTCTCTCTCTCTGTCCCATCATATTTCCCGTCCTTCAGTTATGTACGGATGTCGACCGATTTCCCTCAAGACATAGCTGGGTCTCTCCTTCTCAATACATATACGAGTCGTCCTACATCTATAGTTAGGCCTCTGCCTACCCCTCCCCCCACCCCCCCACCCCACACACACACTGGTACATCGAGCGCTCTAGTCATGTCTCCCTGCCACACACAAACTTGACATGGGCCCTCTAACGTTCCGGTAGGCCAGTCGCCCTATATCTTTGACTTGCACACACACACAATTTTGATGGCTCTCTTCATCGATCTCGCACCCACCCACTTGATCCTCTCTTTGACTCTATCGATAGCTATGACCCCTCCATCTCTTCTTGTGGATTGCCCGATCCTCTATGTATGATATGGATAGGCCTCCATTTCACACACATTACATGCAAAATTTTGTTTGAGATGTCATCGACACATATTCCCACAAATAATTCACGAAATCAACCCCCCACCCCACCCCCACCCCCACCCCAAACTAAAAAACACTCACGAACGCAGTTTGTATCTCTCACACACACCCACGTAGGTGGGGGACGTGCACAAAGAGAAGAGGTGCATGCACGGCGCATGTACTCCCGTCTCTTTCCCAACCACACCCGCGCGGGTACATGGTGGAGCTCATTTCTGTACGAAAAAGGCAGCCCACGTGGTAATTTGGCACGTGTACTGGTTGTCCACTTGGTGGAGGGAGGATCATCTACCACGGGTGAACAAACAAATTGCGACTTGACGTGTTATGTTAAAAAAGGAGGCAAACCATGTGGGGCCTACCTTAGAGGCAAGGCTCTATACACTGGAGTACTTTTGATGTGTCCCGACAACTCACAGAACGAGGATAAGCTTGTTTAGTACGTCGTCTCCCCTGCCCACAGGCGTGGTGGCTCGCAGGATGAAGTGAAGCTTGCTCCACCTTACGCCCGCTCCCTCGCCCATGCACGCGGTGGCTCGCAGAACGAGGAGAAAAATTTACTACTCCCTCCGTTTACTCCTCGTACCTACTACCTTGGTTATAGAGATTATATCATATTGTTTGGAATATATATGTCACATCCCTAGCTTCTGGTAATGCACTAGGCTAGCTTCGTGTGTGCCTCATGTCTATATTCTAAAAGTTGAATAGAGGAAAGTGAAAGCCTCAGAAAACATTTCAATAAAGGGACAAGAACCCTAAACTACAATCAGTAAATCCAAAATGCCCTAGAAATAGTTCTCACAATTTTGACAAGAGTTATAAATCAAACCAAAATTTTGGAACATTTCTAAGGAATTATTTGGGCTCTGATTTTAAATCAATATTCTATTTGAATTTGGAGTTATATTCATATTATATAATGAATATATTTTCAAATGCCCTGAGATATTTTATGTATATGTGGAGTAGACCTTTAAGTGACATAAAATTATCCAGGGAAGTTTTGGCACTGTTTTCAAATTTGTTTGAATTTGACTTCAGTGGCAATTAAATAAAATAAAACAGAAGAAAAATAAAAAAAGAGCAGAAAACCTACCCGTCGCTTACCTGGCCGGCCTGCTACTGTGCGGCCCAGCCCACAGCGTCGTGCCAGTCACCCTCAACCTCCTGCCAGGAGAATGAGAGGCACATGGCCACCGCGCGCGAGCACGCGCCCCGCCACCTCCTGCTTCCCGCAGCTGCCCCGACGCGCCCAGACAACGCCACGACACCCCTGGCCCTTTCCTTCTTCCTCCTGTATCTCTCTCCTTCCCTCTGCCTTTCTTCCCCCACCTCTGCTCTCTTCCTGCGGTGCTGACGAGCACCACCGCAGCCACCGCGCACGCCTCGCCTCGCAGTCCGGTTCGCTAGCTCCGCCCCGACAGCGTGGAGCCACACGACAAAGCACGCGACCGCAGGAGGCCCGCAATGCCGTCACCACCATCATCTTCAACCTCAGGCGCCGCTGATCGCCCTCGCCGATTCATCGTCCTCAACACGCCCCCGGCTACCCCGAGCATCACTTCGTGATCTACGTGAGCCTCGTCGTCTTTCCCCTCTCTTCTTGCTGCCGAACGCGTCCCCTAGCCATGTTTTTCCTCGGAGCCGAAAGCTTCTGCCCGCCGGCCATGTCACTGCCGTTGCTGCAGCCGCTCGGGCTCGAAGCCGAGCGTGTTTCCATGCTTAGTACAGCTCCAGGAGCACCTAGAAGCCACCCGTTGCTCCTGTCGTGCACCATAGCAAAGTTTGCATCATCACCCAAACTCCGGCCGCCTCCGCGAGCTCCACTCCGGCGAGCTCCGCCGTCCCCGTTGCGTCCCACCAGCCTCCCTGGATGCGGGCAAGCCCGGGCTACACCCCGGTGCCCTTAGCCGCCGCCCCCGTCACCTTTAGCGCAAGTCCGGCGCATTGCCGCCGCGGGTTTGGTCGCCGCCGGCCGAACTCCGGCGACAGCCGACATGGCGGGGTGATTAGTGCTAATCCCCTCCAGCTGGACCCCACCTAGACACTGACAGCGGGCCCTCCAGCGGGTCAAAGTCCAAGTCAACACGGGGTTAACCCCTGTCTCGCTGACCAGTGGGCCCGCATGTAAGGTTTGACCCTGGCTGACGTTGTTGACCTGATGACGTCACACTGACGTCAGGTTGATGCTGTAAATGTTTTCTAGAATTTAAATAAATCTTAAATGATTTATTATTTTCAGAAAATATTCAAAACTTCTAAAATTCATAGAAAATTATCTGTAGCTCCAAATGAAATAAATTATATATGAAAAATGATCAAAAAAATCCAAAGAATCTGTTTATGGCATTATCATGCATGTTTGAACAACTTAAAGCTGCTGTATACAACAATTTGAATTAATGGCATTTGAAATGTCATATATGGAGTTTGAATTTGAACCTTGGATTCAAACCAACCCCATTTAAGTTGCTGCTAGTTGCATTATCTCAAACCACATCATATTGCCATGTCATGATCATGCATCATATTCTGCATTGCATTGATTGTGTTCTTCCTTGTTTGTCGGTGTTTGTCCCCTCTTGATAGACGTGCTTCCGACGATAAGTTCAATGACACCGATGAAGAACTATACTATCTTCAAAAGTGCCAGGCAAGCAAAACCCCCTTGTTATTTCTGATAAAATCCCACTCTCTCGCTCCTGCTCTGTTTTACTGCATTAAAACAACAATGATTCATCTGTTACTTGCTGCGGTAGGTGAACCCCTTTATCCTCTACATGACCTGTCATTGCCACAGTAAATAGATGAAACCCACTAGCATGAGTAGGAGTTGTTTGAGCCCTGATGTGCCTACTCATTCATGCTTGTTTGTCATGCCTGCTACTGCTTAGAGTTGAGTCAGGTCTGATTCATCGGGGATGAATCAGAGGCGTGTGAACATGTCCTACTATGTGTGAGCTAAGTGTGTGAACACGATTTGGTAAAGGTAGCGGTGAGAGGCCATGTAGGAGTACATGGTGGGTTATCTCATTGAAGCCGTCCTCAGGAACTGAGTTCTGTGTTTGTGATCCATGAATAATTACTACCACACATTGGGCTCCGGGCACTCCAAGCTCTCTCGACTTATTAATCAACTCGATCTCTGTCCAGGAGTTGCAACTAGTTTCTGGTGTTTGTAGGTTGTGTTAGTAGTCTACCAAGTGGCACCCGGTACAGGTGGGCTTGGGACAGACTAGGCACCCTGGCACGGTGTACCAAGCGTAGATCCACCCGTCAAGGTGGGCTTGGGAATCCTGCACACATTGTTTGGGGCCGTGAGCGACACCCCGGCCGGATCTCCTTGCAGATGGAACCTGAATAGGCGATAAACCTAGACAAGAGACTTGTGTGGTTAGTCAGGTCATGGCCGACTCCCTCGCCAGGCTTCCGCTTCAAGGTTGCCGAGATACATGACGTGTACATGGCGGTAAGTGGCGAGAGCGTGTGTGAAGAAGTACACCCCTGCAGGGTTATCATTATCTATTCGAATAGTCATGTCTGCGGTAAAGGACTTCTAGATTGCTTGTACAGTTCATAGACAAGTGAAAGTGGATTCTCTAAAATACGCAAGATAAGCGTGAGTGCTATGGATGGCGTTCTCATAGGGAGACGGGCGCGGATCCATAGTGGTGTATTGATATGGTGAATATGTGGACTTGTGTGCGCCACCTCAAAAGAGTTACTTGCAGTCGTAGTTCAGGATAGCCACCGAGTCAAATCTGGCTTGCTGCAGTTAAACCCCACCACCCCTTTGTTGATAATGGTGCATATGTAGTTAGTTCTGATGTAAGTCTTGCTGGGTACATTTGTACTCACATTGCTTAATTTATGTTTTTGCAGAGAGACTTCAGTCTCGCTAGTAGTTCCACGTGGACTTCGACGTTTAGCTTGTTACCTCAGCTACGATCTTGTGCCCTCGGCAGGATCTGGTAGATAGTCAGGCTTCTTAGCCTTTTTCATTTCTAGATGTCTGTACTCAGACATGTTAAGCTTCCTCATGTGCTTAATCTGTATGCTCTGAATGTTGGGTCATGAGACCCATGCTTGTAATATCTCGCTCCTCGGAGCCTATTGAATAAAATGCTTGAGTTGTAGAGTCATGTTGTGATGCCATGTTGCATTTGCACATATCGAGCATGTTGTGTGTATGTTATTGAAATGCTTGGTATGTGTGGGATCTGACTATCTAGTTGTTTATCCTTAGTAGCCTCTCTTACCGGGAAATGTCTCCTAGTGCTTCCACTGAGCCATGGTAGCTTGCTACTGCTCCGGAACACTTAGGCTGGCCGGCATGTGTCCTTCTTCGTTCTTGTGTCTGTCCCTTCGGGGAAATGTCACGCGATGAATACTGGAGTCCTGTTAGCCTACTACAGCTCGGTTTACCGGAGTCCTGCTAGCCAGTTGCTACAGCCCGGATTCACTCGCTGATGACCGACATGTTCGTTGTTGGGTCATGTATGCATGTCCCTGTAAGTTAGTGCCACTTTGGGTTCACCACTAGCCATGTCAGCCCGGGTTCCTTGTCATATGGATGCTAGCGACACTATCATATACATGTGCCAAAAGGCGCAAATGGTCCCGGGCCTAGTAAGGCGTCACCCGTGGGAATACCGCGCGTGAGGCCGCAAAGTTATATGAGGTATTACATGCTACATCGGTGTGGGATAGGATCGAGGTCCTGATAGCTTTGGTATCAGAGCTTGACTGCCTGTAGGATTACCAAGCCAAACTGGTCGAAGTTGAGTCTAGAAATTCCTTAGTTATATAAGGGTATTGACTGTGGGATGGAACGTAAGGCTCTTTTACTGCTTATACCTTATGCCCTTCTGAGCTGAGTCATCCTATCTTTCCTACAGGGTTAAGGAACTTGGATTTCTCTTCTTTCTATCAAGATCACGTGTTACTAATCCGTAGACTTATAGGAATGATGGATTCAAGCCCTAGTTTAGTTCCTACTACTTCTGTATGTTCATAGCTGGTCTCAGAACCTTAATGTGGTGATGTTGAGTGGTTATGCCACCATTTTTGTAGGATGTCTCAAATCTTTTGAGTATTTACAGCCGTTATGCTGTCCGAGTAACCCCAGATTTTTAAATAGTCTGATGCATTTGCAAATTCCCCTTTTCCCTTCCTGATGTTTCTTTGGGCCAGATTAACCATGCTGATCGGTGAGTTGAGGTACTTTGCTGCCTCGACATATATGTTGGAACTACTATTATGACCCTAGGTGTCTTAGAGGATCACCAGGTAATCTAGCCATGTTTTGTGTTCCCAGTATGATGATTCTGGCCATCATTCTCGAAAGCATCCCGTGATGCCATTTAGTTAGTAGGTATTCTACTCCTGGGTTTCGAACCCGAGATTCACCCTACTTCATGTAGTTAGTATTTGCTAGTTCCCTTAAGATATTAGTAACCTTTGCAATAGTCCTCGAGGTCTGTGGTATATCCTTCTTCCAATACCATGAACCAATATGGCAGAAGCTCTTTGAACCAAAAGATCACAATAAGAGTGCTCTTAATGGGTTATCCATTCAAGAATTGTGAATCTGCCAGTCTTACCTTTCTGCATGGGTTATCCGGAAGAAACATGTTGAACTTCGTTCGACATGCTAAACCATGCATCCACAACTCAAAAAATCATATGTTCCTTTGGGTTGTCCCTCTTTAGTTATTTTCTGGCCCTCGTCTATCAATTGATAGTCAAGAGTATGTGTGCAATCGTGCTTATTGATGCATATTATTCTTGAGGTCCGTCAAGCCATTCTATTACGGATTGACTAGGAGAAACAAACTCCAGGACCTCATCCATTTCTTGGACTGGTCAAAGTAGTTGTATCTCGCAGATCAAATTGCTAATCCAGTTTTTGCTCTGTTCTACCTTGGAGTATTACCATCTTTATACTAAGAATATCATAGGAATTGCACACCATCCTATGAACTCTTGATACAGTGATACTTCTCACCATCATTATTCATTCCTCGGTTCTCTGTTATTGTAACCGGAACACCGACAAGTGAATCGTGATGTGTGAAATCTATACTCCTAGCAACTCTGTTGCTTGGTAGTTAAATGGACAATAACCTCATCCTTAGCATGTTGATCATTGAATCATCGCCCTATGGTTGATCGTGCTACCTAGTCCTTATTTCCTGGTGCACTCCTTGATCAATGAGTTAGGATTGTGTCGATCGCTCGCTCTTTTGATCATATTGTCTTGCTCTAAAAAGCATGATTGTTCTCGAGCTTAGAGACATATCGGTGGTTTGTGATTTTCCGGATATCTTCACGGAAGTATCACCAGGTCGTCCCCTGGCCGATATGTTGAGTTCGTGATCAAGTTCGTTTCTTGTAAACAACTCCTTCTCCAAGAATCCATGTTGGATACCCCTGAGCTAGTTCGTTAAGCTAAAATACCAACTTGGGGAGTTGGAAGATAAAAGCTTACCTAATTTAGTCGTTTCAAAGGGATATCCTTGTGTTGTTTGTTAGTTGAAGAAAAATGATATCTTCATCGATTGGTCCCTGTGATCAGTTGTTGGGTCTATTGTCTTATCCAAACTTTGATTTGAGTATGGGCTATCCTTAAATCAAGTCAGAACCAACGATATTCGTAATGTTGTCTTACTCGTGGTTGTTTCCTCGAGCATACACCATTATATCTTTTGGTCTGACCAATGCTATCACTGTGTTCACATAGTTGTGGAATTCCATCTTCATGGAAATCTCGATGATTTGCTATTGAGCTCATCATCAATATTTCATCTTGTCCATGATTCATGTTGAACATCTAAGTTAGTGTTGGAAACTTTTGTAAGCATTACTTCATCTCTCGTTCATGAAGTATATGTTTGGTGTGGGAAGTGACTTTCTCCAAGTTCATGTGCATCAGGTGCAAGTTGCCGCCATGAATTTGAGAAAGGTTTGTTTTGCTTCCCCTGGAATCATCCCAAGTCAGTCATGCATGTACAAAGTATACTATGGTTTGGTAGATTAATTACCTCCACTCCATATGTATTCCATAGCACACCAAGCCACCAATTGATTTGTTCAAGGATAATAAGTTCTAAGTGCTAGTCCTGAAGGTACCAGATGGATTTGTACAAGATTCCGTTATCCTCGATGATGGTTCCCAACCAGAAATCGATAGTGTTTTACTATAAGACTACTATGTGGTCACGCTTGTCTTGGACAGTGTGTTCACATGTGTGTAGCAGAACCACCTCATGTTTTGGATCTTGCTATCGTAGTTCATTTCCCGAGAATCTTGCAACGCCGTCTCGTCGATTTGTGTTGCAAACTTTGACTTTTTTTCCATCTAGACTTGATGAGTCTGGAATATTCTGACACTAACCAGATCTGAATCTTAGGCAGATATGATGGTTGGAATGTCTTCCAAGAACTATAATATTGGTCTCTCTATAACCCGGTAAAGTGAATGACGTGGCCAACACACCCAGCTAGAAGACCTATTATTGTAGTAACTTGATTGAGGAAGTTGTCCACCTCCCCATAAGGATTTCGTAGGATTTACTCCCTAGCTGTTCCTGATGGATTTTTGTGCTCCCGAAGTCCGACCTTTTACTTGATGTTCTAGATACCAAACCATATCTACAAATGGGTTACGCTAGCACATCATGGAGAACATTAGAAGCAGAGTGCTAAATGTCTCTTGGTCGATTATCCAGATTTTGTTTCCTTGGCTTCGCTAAGGTGAAGTCTGAGAAGGTGTTATCTTCTTTTGCATCTGCATCCTTCATCATCTGTTTCATTGCATCCCTCCAGATTTATGCTTCGTGTCTCAGCTTGAGAGATGTTTCAATGTCTCACTCCATGAGTTGATCCTCAGTTGTTCGATCTTCAAGAAGATCGATTCTTCTAGAGATTTCCTTTTCCTCTCGTTATTATGTTGGTTGGAGTTCTTAGAGCAAGACATCGAGACAAAGATGGTGATCGAATCAATGTTCTTATGAAGTGCAACCTGGATCATGAAGATTGTCTGAGTTTGCGTCCCCCCCCCCTTCATCTTACGCTACGCTTTAATCTCGGGACGAGATTCTTGTTTAGTGGGGGTGAGTTGTCACATCCCTAGCTTCTGGTAATGCACTAGGCTAGCTACATGTGTGCATCATGTCTATATTCTGAAAGTTGAATTGAGGAAAGTGAAAACCTCAGAAAACATTTTAATAAATGGACAAGAACCCTAAAATTGCAATCAGTAAATCCAAAATGCCCTAGAAATAGTTCTGACAATTTTGACAAGAGTTATAAATCAAACCAAAATTTTGGAACATTTCTAAGGAATTATTTGGGCTCTGATTTTAAATCAATATTCTATTTGAATTTGGAGTTATATTCATATTATATAATGAATATATTTTCAAATGCCCTGAGATATTTTATGTATATGTGGAGTAGACCTTTAAGTGATATAAAATTATCCAGGGGAGTTTTGGCACTGTTTTCAAATTTGTTTGAATTTGAATTTAGTGGAAATTAAATAAAACAAAACAGAAGAGAAATAAAAAAGAGCAGAAGACCTACCTGTCGCTTACCTGGCCGGCCTGCTACTGTGCGGCCCAGCCCACAGTGCCGTGCGAGTCACCATCAACCTCCTGCCAAGAGGATGAGAGGTGCGTGGCCACAGCGCGCGAGCATGCGCCCCGCCACCTCCTGCTTCCCGCCGCTGCCCCGACGCGCCCCGACAATGCCACGACACCCCTGGCCCTTTCCTTCTTCCTCCTGTATCTCTCTCCTTCCCTCTGCCTTTATTCCCCCTCCTCTGCTCTCTTCCCGCGGCGCCGATGAGCACCCCCGCAGCCACCGCGCACGCCTCGCCTCACAGTCTGGTTTGCTAGCTCCGCCCCGACGCCGTGGAGCCACACGACAAAGCACATGACCGCAGGAGGCCTGCAACACCGTCAGCACCGTCATCTTCAACCTCAGGCGCCGCAGATCTCCCTCGCCGATTCGTCGTCCTCAACACGCCCCCGGCTACCCCGAGCATCACTTCGTGATCTACGTGAACCCCGCCGTCTTTCCCCTCTCTTCTCGCTGCCGAACGCGTCTCCTAGCCGTGTTTTTCCTCGGAGCCGAAAGCTTCTGCCCGTCGGCCATGTCACTGTCGCCGCTGCAGCCGCTCAGGCTCGAAGCCGAGCGCATTTCCGTGCTCGGTACAACTCTAGGAGCACCTCTGGCCGCCATCACGAGCTCCGCTCCAGCGAGCTCTACCGTCCCTGTTACATCCCACCTGCCTCCCTGGATGCGGGTGAACCCGGGCTATGCGCCGGTGCCCTTAGCCGCCGCCCCCGTCGCCTTTAGCGCAAGTCCAGCGCATTGCCACCGCGGGTTTCGTCGCCGTCGGCCGAACTCCGGCGACAGCTGACGTGGTAGGGTGATTAGTGCTAATCCCCGCCAACTAGACCCCACCTAGACACTGACAGCGGGCCCTCCAGCGGGTCAAAGTCCAAGTCAACACGGGGTTAACCCCTGTCTCGCTGTCCAGTGGGCCCGCTTGTAAGGTTTGACCCTGGCTGACGTTGTTGACCAGATAACGTCACACTGACGTCAGGTTGATGCAGTAAATGTTTTCTGGAATTTAAATAAATCTTAAATGATTTATTATTTTCAGAAAATATTCAAAACTTCTATAATTCATAGAAAATTATCTATAGCTCCAAATGAAATAAGTTGTATATGAAAAATGATCAGAAAAATCCAAAGAATCTGTTTATGGCATTATCATGCATGTTTGAACAACTTAACGCTGCTGTATACAACAATTTGAATTAATGGCATTTGAAATGTCTTATATGGAGTTTGAATTTGAATCTTAGATTCAAACCAACCCCATTTAAGTTGCTGCTAGTTGCATTAGCTCAAACCACAGAATATTTCCATGTCATGATCATGCATCATATTGTGCATTGCATTGATTGTGTTCTTCCTTGTTTGCCGGTGTTTTTCCCCTCTCGATAGACGTGGTTCCGACGATAAGTTCAATGACACCGATGAAGAACTATACTATCTTTAGAAGCGTCAGGCAAGCAAAATCCCCTTGTTCATTCCGATACAATCCCACTCTCTCGCTCCTGCTCTCTTTAACTGCATTAGGACAACAACGATTCAACTGTTACATGTTGCGGTAGTTGAACCCCTTTCCTCTGCATGACCTGTCATTGCCACAGTAAATAGATGAAACCCACTAGCATGAGTAGGAGTTGTTTGAGCCTTGATGTGCCTACTCATTCATGCTTGTTTGTCATGCCTGCTACTTCTTAGAGTTGAGTCAGGTCTGATTCATCAGGGATGAATTGGAGGTGTGTGAACATGTCCTACTGTGTGTGGTCTAAATGTGTGAACATGATTTGGTAAAGGTAGCGGTGAGAGGCCATGTAGGAGTACATGGTGGGTTGTCTCATTGAACCCGTCCTCAGGAACTGAGTTCTGTGTTTGTGATCCATGAACAGTTACTACCACACTTTGGGCTCCGGGCACTCCAAGCTCTCTCGACTTATTAATCAACTCGATCTCTGTCCAGGAGTTGCAACTAGTTTCTGGTGTTTGTAGGTTGTGTTCGTAGTCTACCAAGTGGCACCCGGTACAGGTGGGCTTGGGACAGACTAGGCACCGTGGCACGGTGTACCAAGCGTAGCTCCACCCGTCGAGGTGGGCTTGGGAACCCTGCACACATCGTTTGGGGTCGTGAGCGACACCCCGGCCGGATCTCCTTGCGGATGGAACCCGAATAGGTGATAAACCTGGACGAGAGACTTGTGTGGTTAGTCTGGTTGTGGCCGACTCCCTCGCTAGGTTTCCGCTTGAAGGTTGCCGAGATACATGACGTGTACATGGCGTAAGTGGCGAGAGCGTGTGTGAAGAAGTACACCCCTGCAGGGTTATCATTATCTATTCGAATAGCCGTGTCCGCGGTAAAGGACTTCTGGGTTGCTTGTACAGTTCATAGACAAGTGAAAGTGGATACTCTAAAATACGCAAGATAAGCGTGAGTGCTATGGATGGCATTCTCGTAGGGAGACGGGAGCAGATCCATAGTGGTGTATTGATATGGTGAATATGTGGACTCGTGTGCGCCACCTCGAAAGAGTTACTTGAAGTCGTAGTTCAAGATAGCCACCGAGTCAAAGCTGGCTTGCTGCAGTTAAACCCCACCACCCCTTTGTTGATAATGGTGCATATGTTGTTAGTTCTGATGTAAGTCTCGCTGGGTACATTTGTACTCATGTTCCTTAATTTATGTTTTTGCAGAGAGACTTCAGTCTCACTAGTAGTTCCACGTGGACTTCGACGTTTAGCTTGTTACCTCAGCTACGATCTTGTGCCCTTGGCAGAATCTGGTAGATAGACATGCTTCTCAGCCTTTTTCATTTCTAGATGTCTGTACTCAGACATGTTAAGCTTACTCATGTGCTTGATCTGTATGCTCTGAATGTTGGGTCATGAGACCCATGCTTGTAATATCTCACTCCTCGGAGCCTATTGAATAAAATATTTGAGTTGTAGAGTCATGTTGTGATGCCATGTTGTATTTGCACATATCGAGCATGTTGTGTGTATGTTATTGAAATGCTTGGTATGTGTGGGATCTGACTATCTAGTTCTTTATCCTTGGTAGCCTCTCTTACCGGGAAATGTATCCTAGTGCTTCCACTGAGCCTTGGTAGCTTGCTACTGCTCCGGAACACTTAGGCTGGCCGGCATGTGTCCTTATTCATTCCTGTGTCTGTCCCTTTGGGCAAATGTCACGCGGTGTCTACCGGAGTCCTGTTAGCCTGCTATAGCCCGGTTTACCGGAGTCCTGCTAGCCAGTTGCTATAGCCCGGATTCACTCGCTGATGACCGACACATTAGTTGTTGGGTCATGTATGCATGTCCCTATAAGTTAGTGCCACTTTGGGTTCACGACTAGCCATGTCAGACCGGGTTCCTTGTCATATGGATGCTAGCGACACTATCATATACGTGAGCCAAAAGGCGCAAGCGGTCCCGGGCCTGGTAAGGCGTCACCCGTGGGAATATTGTGCGTGAGGCCGCAAAGTGATATGAGGTGTTACATGCTAGATTGGTGTGGCATAGGATCGGGGTCCTGACAATATATGTCCTTTAGTAGATTTCAATATGAACTACTAGTACATACTCTAAACACTTATGTATATAAACGTATTTTAGAGTGTAGATTCACTAATTTTGCTCCGTATTTAGCACTCTCCCTCGCCCCTCGACCCTCGCCCATGTGGTGGACGTGCAGTAATTCATTCGGTCTCATATAGCCAGAACGATATATACTACACTACCATTATTGCTCGACTTCCCGAAGAGGGGAAGAGCCGATCACAAGGTTAATATTTTGGAGATGCCAAGCGCAAGGTTATAGGAGAACGAGTAGTAGGTGTTGCGTCATTTATAAATAAAGTTTTTTTCTTCAGTGGCACGTACGCAATATGATAGGTTCATATGGAGAGAAAAGGAAACCGCTCCACTATATACATAGTCAGGACGTGCCAGCCTACACGGTTGCTTGTTGGGGTTGCTCTCTTCACACTCTCTCGCACAAAATGACTGTGGCCACATCTCTAACATCCCGGAGGATCACGTTTGCTTGGGAAAGGGGTGGATGCTTAGTGTAGATGCGGTGGTCGTCGCCGACGGTGAAAACCCACTGTCGGCACGTCCCGATCAGGGGTCCCCGCCGTTCTCTCTCACAAAGCCGGTGAGGTTGCCTTCGTGCCTTGCTCACTACCGCGATGTGGGCAGTTGCTGCCTCCCGCCGCCCTCCTCAAGGTTGAGTTACGTCCCTCAGGTACAACTCCCTTTATAGCCGGCTTGCACCACTGCTCCAGCTGCCCACATCACTCCCTGTGGATATTTCTCTACTTCTTTGCCCCGCACATACCTCTACTGGCTTCTACGTACTGTATTTGTGATGAGTTTATGTCTCATCAACTAGTCCCAGTAATCTTATTCTAATCACGCTTCTTCATTTCTTTGCCACAGGGATGCTCATCTCGATTTTGGTGAAACTGCACAAAATGATCCGATGGTCAAAAGGTTGCAAACTTCATTTATTAGGAAGCTCGAACATTGCCAGCAAATTGAAGCCTGGTCAGGGTTCATGGTTCAAGGGCTAGGGACTGCATGGATTGTTTTTTTCTTTAGTTACCTCTGTTCCAAAATAAGTGTCAACTTTAGTAGTAGTACAGCTTTGTACTAAAGTTTGCACAAAGTTGAGACACTTATTTTGGAACGGAGGGAGTACATATTTGCTATGATCTGTCAATCATTGAGATGCAATAGCATGCATGTTAGTCTCCTTTGTATTTGATGAAATGTTGCAACGGGCAACCTTGGACACAAGATACATGTAACAGAAGCTAGAAGCTTCATAGCGTTGTACAAATTTATCTCGCTCATAAATTACAGTACGTACTATACTAGTACTTCCTCCGTTCCTAAATATAAGTCTTTGTAGAGATTTCACCATGAACCACATGCGGATGTATATCGATGCATTTTAAGTGTAGATTCATTCATTTTGTTCCGTATGTAGTTCACCTAGTGGAATCTCTACAAAGACTTATCTACTAGTAATAGCTAGCCCCCACTACTAGGAATTCTCTATCCTCTCCTTGAGCCACATCATCAAAATTGATGTAGCCGTTAGATGAAGTAAATCAGTCCATAATAGCCATCTGATCTAGACGTTGAGAGGCTCCACACTAAGCCACATGCAAGCATGTAGAAATACCATGGCACATGCATGTGAGTGGGTTTTAAATGACATCAACATGTCTACATGCAAGCATGCACCGGTAGCATGCATGTAAGTGAGCTTTTAAGTACCATTAACATGTCACAAAGAAAAATATAATCCCGTTGTGCAGTAGGAGTTGGCTGAGCTTTTTTCCTTACGTGGGATGATCTAAATGATGATGGGAGTTTATTTAGTTTGGCTACCATATTTGTCATGCAGTTATAGAGTTTTTTTTAGTTCTATGAAGTCGATAATTTTGCGCAGAGAGATATACGGCTGTTCCGTGGCAACGCGCGGGGACTCGTCTAGTAATATTTAGGAACGGAGGGAGTACTATGTAAAGAGTTAGGTGTCGCACAGTGATAGTGTGAGGTGGGCCATGTAATCACTGAGCCTGCGTGTTTTCACTGCTCTTGCACTCCTCCGCTGTAAGAATGGAGAAAATTGTAATCTAGTAGTAGTAGTACCTCCTTTCGGCGAACGCGTGGGACATCCAGCAGTCCTACCACCTCAGTAATAAAGACCAATGAGCCGTCAAATCACATAGACCCAGCAGTAAGTTGGACGGACGAAGCAACCATCACTCTTGCGCCAGTGAGAGGTCGCGTCCGCTCTGCCCGGGCATGAATGCGGCACCGATTATTTTGAGTGGCGCTGACCATTTTGGGCGAGAAGCGCACGCGGGTGATGGAGGGGCTTTGGGCGGGCCAGGCTGGTCAGGAGCGGGCGTGGCAGCTGTCCGCATGTCCCTACCGGACACGCCCGGAAACGAGAGGATGCACTGACTCTCGCAGCTAAAATCGTACACTACACACCATCTCTCTGTAGGAGTAGGTCGATCTGTCGCTCTCTCTCTAACACACACATGTTGTTAAACACACACACACACACGCACACACCTTGGTCCCGTTGCACCTTATAACGTGACTTATTACACCTAGACGGAGGGAGTAGTAAGTATACAAGATACGGTGGGACACTGACTTAAGTGGAATACAAGTGCCCAAAATTTGTGTGCATGTTATAATAAGGATTCACTTAAAATAGTACGTGAGCGAACAGAGGGATCAATTGGACAGTGTTCCCGAGCAGTAGCGAGATGTGTGACGTAAGATACACCGCTAGCGCTTTTAATTTTTCTTATAAATTTGTTTGTTTCACCCTCTGACTGGTGGGACCCAACGTACTACGTGGAGAGAGTAAGGTGACTAAGGATGCATTATTTATGCACCAATGTGGTCTTACCACCAAAGCCACATGACACGATTATGATTGAAATCCCAATGACTCCCACACACAAAAAAACACGGCATGCTTATCACACGAATGCAGGAATGTATAAAAGGTTATTTTCCTCTCGTTAAACATAACGGGAGGTTTGTGTAGCTGGTTAGCATGTTCGCTCATCAAACTTGAGGTCTCGGGTTCGATAACTACACTTGAGCATAATTTGTGCCAGGAGGATTCTTTGACTAGTCAAAATGGATGGATACGGAGCTATACGATCTCGTAGTGACCGTATAATCACCTCATCACGTATAAGCTGCAGCCTCGGCACTTGTTTTCTAGGGTTTGCACGCTTCACACTCTCTCTCCAGTATATATATACACGCTGGAGCCTCAGCGCTTGTAGCTGCTCTCTTCACACTCTCTCGCCCTCTCCAGATCTAAACAAGACTTCGTTGGCCTCTCTCTCCCCTCAATGCTGCTCAAAGAGCCGGCAGGATCCGTCCACCGGGAAGGGAAAGAGGCTTAACACTGTCGCCGTCGACGAGGGGGGGAATCCACTATCGGCGCAGTTGTTCACTTTCCACCTAGCAGCGGCGCGGGAGGGCCTCCGACCCCTTCTTCTTCGTCGTTGTCCCGTCGCCCACCGAACCACGCCCCAAGAAACTTAAGGTACAATTTACTTACTCCACATGCATTGCTCTAGCTGCATGTATACCATGAATCTAGGACGTGGTTCAAACAGGAAAGGAGTGGGGGAAAGTAGTGGGAAAAGTTGTATATAGCATGAATCTAGGACGTGGTTCAAAGAGGAAATGAAGGGGCAAAGTTGTATAGCATGAACCTAGGACGTGGTTCAAAGAGGAAAGGAATGGGGGAAAGTAGTGGGAAAAGTTGTATCGCATAAATCTAGGATGTGGTTCAAAGAGGAAAGGAAGGGGCGAAAGTACTAGTTCGAAAAGGAAAGGAAGGGACAAGGCTGTAGAGTTTGAGCAGGACTAGATTTGTTGCGCTCACATAGGGAAAGGTGTCTAAAGATAACAAAACTGGGACCAACACAAATATGCTCCTTGGTTGTTTGTTCTTTGTTGCAATAGACTGTGCATGACCACAGTACATCGGTAGATGCACATGGTGCTGGTGCGTCCACTGTCCCGTGCAACTCATTAGTTGTTGTTAATCTAAGGACCTGTTTGGTTAAAAACTCCCTAGTCCCTACCTGCTTGGTTCCAGGGACTAAACATGGACTATAGGTTATTAAATGACATGCTAAAAGACTATGTTACCCCTAGTGATGAACTAATAGAGACAAGGTGCGATGCGTGGCAGGGGCAACTGTTGGAAAAAGTCCCAAAAAGACTCCCTCAGGGTCTTCTTTCTGTAGTCCCAAATGCCCACTTTTAGTCCCTAAAAGTCCCTCTTGTTTGGTTTAGATGGGACTAACACGGAGTTTTTTTAATCCCTACACCAAAATGTCCCTGTAAACAAACACCCTCTAATAATGCCGCTGGAAAATTGATGCAATGCCACAGTTAAAAGCAAATTACATGTTTAACGAATTTTATTGTTAATATAATCTCTATATTAATATTAATCAATGCCACCGTTTGAGAAATGCTACTGTCATGCTTTCTTTCCCATTTAGATAAGGTAGATGCTTCTTTTTGTTGGCTTCTGTGTCATCCACCGTTACTGACTACTAATTGTTTCCTTTGCACCTCTCTGTAAACAGGGTTATCTACTTCACCTCGTTGCCATTGTGACCTTTTATTGCACTGCACAAAACACTTTTGTTTTAAGAGTGTTTTGTGCAGTTCAACCAAAATGTCACACCGACAACGTTGCTTGATTGCTTGATCTTAGTGGAGCTGGACAAGAGGAGATCTTACTTCCTATCCGTTAAGGCGAATGTGGTTCAGATCTTCTTCTTGTGAGTTGTTTGAATTCCACATCATGAGAGGTCAGTACTAGCCTTCTTTCACATGATTCTGCAGTGTGCTTTTATATGTTGTGCTACTTGTACGATAATGTTGCTTGATTTTAGTGAACTGCACAAATCGAGACAAGACTTCCAATCTGTATGTGCACTGTAATATCCCATTGAGGTAAGATAAGGATATTTCACAACTGTTGGCCTGTATTTTGCCACTTTCATCAGAAAATTAAGTTTAGTACTATACTTGTGCTCCCTAATTGACATGCCAAATCTTACATTGAAGGCGAAGCTTGTCTGTTATTGAACCAAGTGATGAAGGGGAAGAACAAGCAGAAGAAAAACAAAAATCAACTCCCAGTGCTGTAATGAAGCACTAGAACTGTGATGACACAAGTAATGATATAGTTTTGCATCTTAATTTATTGCTATGGCTGGAACGAGCAATTGTTTTGCCACTGATTTGATGCCACTCTTAATGTAATACGTAATATCTCTACTTGTGCAAACAGGGATCTTCTTTGAAGATACCATATATTTTAGTGGAACTGCACAAGAAGATGTTGGAAACATTAAACTAATCACGGAGTATATAGTAAGCATGGCCACCACCGTAGATAGCAACAGATGGTTCCAGAGAAGTGCTTCAGTTGTATGCTCTACACAATAAGCCTCCTAACAAAGGTTAGTACTCACCCACTGATTTCATCCATATGATTGAGCTTTGTCATCTCTATTGGTGTTGTGCTACTGTTTAGATACTGTCATGAAAAAGTGGTATTGTCCTTGAGAAGTGCTTCATCTGTGCTGTTTTAAATATGTCCTTTCCTTTTTTCGAGCAAACAGGGATGCTAGCATTTAGTAGTCCTCTTGTCTTTGCAGAACAGGATCATCTTCCTCTGAAGAAGAATATGGAGTATGTGAAGTGACTAGTTCCGATTATGCCAGGATGAAGAAGCCCTATCTATCTTCTAATCAGAAGGAGCAGTTGAAGGATGGTTACATTACTCCCCACAAGACCAAACTAACTTCAGCTCAAAAGGACTGACAAATCTCCATTTTTTGCTGTGATGCGCGAGTACAATGTTGTTCTAGGATTCTTTCTGGTGAGTTCCATTTTCTAAAAGTGTGCTCTACATGGATCATGTATGTGCCTGTTCAAACTGTCAATTCATAGTACAGTTTGCTTTATACTAATCACTTTTTTATATTTGTGCAAACAGGGGTTCTTAGCTTGATTTCAAAGGGAACTGCACAAAATGTTCATGAATACATCGAATCATTAATTTCCACCACAAGAAAGGAGGTGCCGATAAGTTCAAGGCGTTGCAACATATAAGGGCGAAATCATACAAGCTACGCGTGAATTTGGTTGATTTTGGTGGAACTGCACAAAAAGAACAGCTGGTTTATTTAGCACGAGGTGCCATGTCAATGTCCGAACTGATGGCAAACCCTGCACATTTCACAATCGTAGGCATTTGATATTTTGGAATGGGACAACCTTGTCAAATTTTGCTCATTGATTTTAGCAAGACATGCGTTTGATATTTTTGAATGGGACGCCCTTTGCTGTCAGCAGTGTCGATCAATTTTTTCTCATTCTTTAGTTGTCAAGTAAATATTGCCTCTGACATGTGAGTCGCTGAGATGCATAATAATCGATTGTTTTGAATGTTCTCTATGAATTGTCAGGCCTGTGTGTTTGATTGCAATGTATAGAAACGCTAAAAAGCTGCTCAGATTCTTTGTACTCCTTTTGTTCCTTTTTACTTCGCACATTGTGAAAGTGCATACTTTTTTGTATAAGATTGGTCAAAGTAGAGATACTTTGACTGCAGACAAAACTTGTATGCAGACTAGAAAGGACCGGAGGGAGTACATGTGAAACTGCTGCAAACGAGGTGATCACCCTGGGAATAATGCTAGCACGTATTGTTTTGCATGTTCATCCAATGCCAGTGATACAGGAATTCGAACTAATCGAAATAAATTCATTCATACATGGTCGGATTTCATATAAACATGCCGGATTTCATTACATTTCATACATTCTTCAACTAAAAAGGGGTGCGCTAGAGGTATAATTAATTAACCGAAGCTACCCATCTGTGTCCCGCTGAGCCGAACAGAAGCTTCAGTGACTTAACTGCAGGTGCAGTTGCATAACTGACATGTGGCCTGTTGGGCCCATGTGTCAGTCAGCCAACTGCACCAGCAGTTAAGTAGAAGCAGCGTTCTTCTCCAGCGCAGCTCTTCGACTCCACGTCGCCGCCAAGAAGCTAACCGGCCATCAATGGTCAACCTGTCTAGCTTGGCTTCAACCGGAGGGTAGCAGCGGTGGCCTTACTTGGACCCGAGCGGCGGCGACCTACCGTGTTCTACTCTTCCTCGTTTTCTGTGTGGCACGGCCTCGTTGGCAGCGGGGCGGGGCCTCGGTGAAGCCGGCGATGTTCTCTGTCTCGTTGCCGGTGGGCGGTGCCTCAGCGGAGCGGTGGAAATCCTCCCCCACGTTGTCGGCAGGGTGGGTCCTCGGCTGAGCCGGCGATGTCCTCTGCCTTGTTGTTGGTAGGGCGGGGCCTCAGCGGAGCCGGCGGTGTCCTCTGCCTCGTTGTTCACGCTGCGGGGCCTCGGCGGAGCAGGGCCTCGTCGACGCCAGCGGAGCGGAGACTCGTCGGAGCCGGCATTGTCCTCTGCCTCGTCCTCGGCCTCGCCAAACAGCGCCTCACTCGCTTCATCGCCCTCTTTGCTAGCCTCTTTGTAGGCGGTCGCAGCCTCCGCCACCCGCATGCGGTACCGCCAGCGCTCGAGGCGGCCCTTGCGGGCGGAGCGGTACGAGTCGAGCAGCGCCTCCTGCTCCGCCCGCTCCGCGGTAATCTTCTCCTCCGCCTGCAGGTGCTCCTTGAGGAGATGCTGGTTGTAGGCGGCGTCGGTCTGCGCCTCCCGAAACTGCTCCTCACGCATCTGCCTCACCCTGTCCATATATTGGGCACGGGCCTCACCGATGGTCATGGTGCAATGCACCGGCGAGGATGGCGCGGAGGAGGGGTGATACGTCTCCAACGTATCTATAATTTTTGATTGTTCCATGCTATTATATTACCCCTTTTGGATGTTTATGGGCTTTATTTTACACATTTATATCATTTTTGGGACTAACCTACTAACTGGAGGCCTAGCCCGTATTGCTGTTTTTTTTCCCATTTCAGTATTTGGAAGAAAAGGAGTATCAAACGGAGTCCAAACGGCTTGAAACCTTCGGAGGCGTGATTTTTGGAACGAACGTGATCCAGAGGACTTGGAGTGCAAGTCAAGAAGCAGCCGAGGCAGCCACAAGATAGAAGGGCGCTCCCCCCCTATAGGGCGCGCCCCTGTCTCGTGGGCCCCTCGAGCGGCCACCGACGTACTTCTTCCTCCTATATAAGCCTACGTACCCCGAAAACATCCAGGGGTCAGACGAAACACAATTTCCACCACCGCAACCTTCTGTATCCGCGAGATCTCATCTTGGAGCCTTCGCCGGCACTCTGCCGGAGGGGGAATCAACCATGGAGGGCCTCTACATCAACATCCTTGCCCCTCCGATGAGTTGTGAATAGTTTACCATAGACCTACAGGTCCATAGTTATTAGCTAGATGGCTTCCTCTCTCTTTTTAGATCTCAATACAATGTTCTCCCCCTCTCTTGTGGAGATCAATTCGATGTAATCTCTTTTTGTGGTGTGTTTGTCGAGATCCGATGAATTGTGGGTTTATGGTCAAGTTTATCTATGAATAATATTTGAATCTTCTCTGAATTGTTTTATGTATGATTGAGTTATCTTTGCAAGTCTCTTCGAATTATCAGTTTGGTTTGGCCTACTAGATTGATCTTTCTTGCCATGGGAGAAGTGCTTAGCTTTGGGTTCAATCTTGCGGTGTCCTTACCCAGTGACAAAAAGGGTTGCAAGGCACGTATTGTATTGTTGCCATCGAGGATAAAAAGATGGGGTTTATATCATATTGCATGAGTTTATCCCTCTACATCATGTCATCTTGCTTAATGTGTTAGTCTGTTCTTACGAACTTAATACTCTAGATGCAGGCAGGAGTCGGTCGATGTGTGGAGTAATAGTAGTAGATGCAGGCAGGAGTCGGTCTACTTATTGCGGACGTGATGCCTATATACATGATCATGCCTAGATAATCTCATAATTAGTCGCTTTTCTATCAATTGTGCGACAGTAATTTGTTCACCCACCGTAATACTTATGCTATCTCGAGAGAAGCCTCTAGTGAAACCTATGGCCTCGGGTCTATCTCTTATCATATTTGCTTCTAATTTACTTTTATTTGCATCTTTACTTTTTGCATCTATATTATAAAATACCAAAAATATATTTATCTTATCTTACTATCTCTATCATATCTCACTTCCGCAAGTGGCCGTGAAGGGATTGACAACCCCTTTATTGCGTTGGTTGCGAGTTCTTTGTTTGTTTGTGTAGGTTCGTGGGACTTTTGAGGAGCCTCCTACTGGATTGATACCTTGGTTCTCAAAAACTGAGGGAAATACTTACGCTACTCTGCTGCATCACCCTTTCCTCTTCAAGGAAAACCAACGCAAGCTCAAGACGTAGCAAGAAGGATTTCTGGCGCCGTTGTTGGGGAGGTCTTCGCTCAAGTCAAGGCATACCAAGTACCCATCACAAACTCATCTCCCTCGAATTTACATTATTAGCCATTTGCCTCTCGTTTTCCTCTCACCCACTTCACCCTTGTCGTTTGATTCGCCCTTTCTTTCCCAATCTTCTTCTCTCTCTTTTTCGCTTGCCTTTTTCTGTTTGCTTGTGTGTTGGATTACTTGTTGTCATGGCGCAAGATAATACAAAATTATGTGATTTCTCGAATACCAATAATAATGATTTCCTTAGTACTCCGATTGCTCCTCTCAATGATGTTGAGTCTTGTGAAATCAATGCTGCTTTGCTTAATCTTGTTATGAAAGATCAATTCGCGGGCCTTCCTAGTGTGCCGCTACTCATCTAAACAACTTTGTTGATTTGTGTGATATGCAAAAGAAGAAAGATACGAATAACAATATTGTCAAATTGAAGTTATTTCCGTTTTCACTTAGAGATCGTGCTAAAGTTTGGTTTTCATTTTGCCTAAAAATAGTATTGATTCTTGGAACAAGTGCAAAGATGCTTTTATCTCTAAGTATTTTCCTCCCGCTAAGATTATTGCTCTTAGGAACGATATTATGAATTTTAAACAACTTGATCATGAGCATGTTTCCCAATCTTGGGAAAGAATAAAATTGATGATTCGCAATTGCCCTACTCATGGTTTGAATTTATGGATGATCATACCAAAAATTTATGCCGGTTTGAACTTTGCTTCTAGAAATCTCTTAGATTCGGCCGCGGGAGGCACGTTTATGGAAATCACGTTAAGAGATGCTACAAAACTTCTTGACAATATTATGGCTAATTATTCTCAATGGCACACTGAAAGAGCTTCTAGTAAAAAAGTGCATGCTATAGAAGAAATCAATGTTTTGAGTGGAAAGATGGATGAACTTATGAAGTTGTTTGCTACTAAAAATACTCCTCTTGATCCCAATGATATGCCTTTGTCTACTTTGATTGAGAATAATAATGAATCTATGGATGTGAATTTTGTTGGTAGGAATAGTTTTGGAAACAATGCTTATAGAGGAAACTTTAATGCTAGACCGTTCCCTAGTAATTCCTCTAATAATTATGGAAATTCCTACAATAATTCCTATGGTAATTTTAATAAGATGTCCTCTGATTTTGAGAATAGTGTGAAAGAATTTATGATTGCTCAAAAGAATTTTAATGCTTTGCTTGAAGAAAAATTACTCAAAGTTGATGATTTGGCTAGGAACGTTGATAGACTTTCGCTTGATGTTGATTCTCTTAAAATTAGATCTTCTCCTCCTAAGCATGATATCAATGAGTCTCTCAAAGCAATGAGAATTTCCATTTATGAGTGTAAGGAAAGAACCGATAGATTGCGTGCTAAAAAATGATAGCTTTATAAAAGTGTGTTCTTCTAGTTTCCATGAAAATAATGATGAGGATCTTAAAATTATTGATGCATCTCCTATTAGGTCTATGTTTTGCAATATGAATCTTGATAATTATGGGACTGATGATGAGTCAACTTTACCTAGAAGGCGTCCCAAGAATTCGGAGTTTTTAGATCTTGATGCTAAATTTGGTAAAAGTGGGATTGAAGAGGTCATGACTTTAAATAGCATTGAACCCACTATTTGGGATTTCAAGGAATTTGATTATGATAATTGTTCTTTAGAAGGTTGTATTTCCTTGTTGCAATCCGTTGTTAATTCTCCTCATGCTTATAGTCAAAATAAAGCTTTTACCAAACATATCGTTGATGCCTTAATGCAATCTTATGATGAAAAACTTAATTTCGAAGTTTCTATACCTAGAAAACTTAATGATGAGTGGGAACCTACTATAAAAATGAGAATTAAAGATCATGAGTGTTTTGCTTTGTGTGATTTGGGTGCTAGTGTTTCCACGATTCCGAAAACTTTATGTGATATTCTAGGCTTCCATGATCTTGATGATTGCTCTTTAAGTTTGCACCTTGCGGATTTCACCATTAAAAAGCCAATGGGAAGGATCAATGATGTTCTCATTGTTGCAAATAGAAATTTGGTGCCCGTAGATTTTATCGTTCTTGATATAGATTGCAATCTTTCTTGCCTTATTATTCTTGGTAGACCTTTCCTTAGAATGATTGGAGCGATTATTGATATGAAGGAAGGGAATATTAGATACCAATTTCTATTAAAGAAAGGCATGGAGAACTTTCCAAGAAAGAAAGTCAAATTACCTTATGAATCTATCACGCGGGCTACTTATGAATTTAGTGCAAAAGATGGCACTCGTTAGATCTATCTTCGCTTTTATGCCTAGCTAGGGGCATTAAACGATAGCGCTAGTTGAGAGGCAACCCAATTTTCTTTGTGTTCTTTGTTTTTGTTCCTGTTTAGTAATAAATCTTGCATATAATTTCTGTTTAGATGTGTTTTTATCTTTTAATTAGTGTTTGTGCCAAGTAAAACCTATAGGATAACCTATGATGATAGTTGATTTGATTCTGCTGAAAAACAGAAACTTTGCGCTCATGAGAAAAAATTCAATAAATCACAAAAAAGTGATTTTACGTTGATTCTTTTTGCTTCTGATCAATAGACAAATTTTCCAGGACTTCCTATTTTGGTAAGATTTTTAGAATTCCAGATACTTTTGTTAGTTACAGATTGCTACAGACTGTTCTGTTTTTGACAGATTCTGTTTTTTGTGTGTTGTTTGCTTATTTTGATGCATCTATGGCTAGTAAAATAGTTTATAAACCATAGAGAAGATGGAATACAGTAGGTTTAACATCAAAATAAATAAAGAATGAGTTCATTACAGTACCTTATGTGGTTGTTTTGTTTTCTTTCACTAACGGAGCTTATAAGATTTCCTGTTGAGTTTTGTTGTGAAGTTTTCAAGTTTTGGGTAAAAATTTTATGGACTATGGAATAAGGAGTGGCAAGAGTCTAAGCTTGGGATGCCCAAGGCACCCCAAGATATTCAAGGATAGCCAAAAGCCTAAGCTTGGGGATACCCCGGGAATGCATTCCCTCTTTCATCTTTATTCATTGGTAACTTTACTTGGAGCTATATTTTTATTCGCCACATGATATGTGATGCCCCCGATTCAATCGTACACTAATCATGCACGCAAATGTGTACGATCAAGATCGTGGACTCACGGAAAGATATCACAACACAACTCTAAAAGTAAAATAAGTCATACAAGCATCATATTACAAGCCAGGGGCCTCGAGGGCTCGAATACAAGTGCTCGAACATAAACGAGTCAGTGGAAGCAACAATATCTGAGTACAGACATAAGTTAAACAAGTTTGCCTTAAGAAGGCTAGCACAAAAATAGTGACCATTGAAAAGGCGAGGCCTCTTGCCTGGGACCTCCTAACTACTCCTCAAAGCCGAACTCCTTGCAGAACCATCCTCGGGATCCTCTGGCTCCTGGACTCCAACGTCTGGTTGCGGCATCCGGGAAGAAGAGGAAAAGGGGGGAAAAGAGGGAGCAAAGCAACCGTGAGTACTCATCCAAAGTACTCGCAAGCAAGGATCTACACTACATATGCATGGGTATATGTGTAAAGAGGCAATATCGGTGGACTGAACTGCAGAATGCCAGAATAAGAGGGGGATAGCTAGTCCGATCGAAGACTACGCTTCTGGCAGCCTCCGTCTTGCAGCATGTAGAAGAAAGTAGATTGAAGTCCTCCAAGTAGCATCGCATAGCATAATCCTACCCGGCGATCCTCCCCTCATCGCTCTGTGGAAAAGCGATCACTGGGTTGTCTGTGGAACTTCTCTGGGTGTGTTTTATTAAGTATCCGGTTCTAGTTGTCATAAGGTCAAGGTACAACTCCGGGTCGTCCTTTTACCGAGGGACACGGCTATTCGAATAGATAAACTTCCCTGCAGGGGTGCACCACATAACCCAACACGCTCGATCTCATTTGGCCGGACACACTTTCCTGGGTCATGCCCGGCCTCGAAAGATCAACACGTCGCAGCCCGACCTAGGCACAACAGAGAGGTCAGCACGCCAGTCTAAATCCTATGCTCTCAGGGGTCTAGGCCCATCGCCCATTGCACACCTACACATTGCGTACGCGGCCGGAAGCAGAACTAGCCCCCTTAATACAAGAGCAGGCTTACGTTCCAACCCGGCGCGCGCCGCTCAGTCGCTGATGTCACGAAGGCTTCGGCTGATACCACGACGTCGAGTGCCCATATCTTTCCCATGTAGTTGGTTAGTGCTTATAGGCCAGTGGCCAGACTCAGATCAAATACCAAGATCTCGTTAAGCGTGTTATTATGAAGCAACCGCGGACGCCGACCAGGGCCAGGCCCACCTCTCTCCTAGGTGGTCTCAACCCGTCCTGTCGCTCCGCCACAAAGTAACAGTCGGGGGCCGTCGAGAACCCAGGCCCACCTCTACCGGGATGGAGCCACCTGTCCTTCCAGCCCCCACATTGGAATCACTTGCGGGTACTCAACGAGCCAACCCGACTTTAGTCACCATCTGTATAGTATGTATATTATATACCCGTGATCACCTCCCAAGTGATCACGGCCCGATAGTATAGCAAGGCAGACTGGCCAGAATGTAGGGCCAATGATGATAAACTAGCATCCTATAATAAGTATTTAGGATTGCAGGTAAGGTATCAACAGATGTAGCAACAATGACAGGCTATGCATCAGAATAGGATTAACGGAAAGCAGTAACATGCTACACTACTCTAATGCAAGCAGTATAGAGGAGAATAGGCGATATCTGGTGATCAAGGGGGGGCTTGCCTGGTTGCTCTGGCAAGAAGGAGGGGTCGTCGGTGACGTAGTCGAACTGAGGGTCGCCGACAGTCTCGGGGTCTACCGGAAAAAAGTAACGGAGGGGGAACACAATAAATAATAGAGCAATCAAAGCATCACAAAGCGTAACATGGCAATACGCGGTGCTAGGTGTGCCCTAACGCGGTAGTAGGTGATACCGATGAAGGGGAAAAAATTTCCGGGAAAGTATTCCCGGTGTTTCGCGTCTTCGGACAGATGAATCTGAGGGGGAAAGTTGCGTGTTCGCTATGCTACGGATGCGTGACAGACGAACGGGCTGCGTACGGATTCGTCTCATCGTTCTGAGCAACTTTCATGTATAAAGTTTTTCCATCTGAGCTACGGTTTAATTGTTATGATTTTTCCAAATTTAAATGATTTCTTGGATTCCTTCTAATTCGAAATAAAAACAATGAATACCTTTTGTACACAACAACACCTACCCACAATGTATGACCAGTGGGGCCATGGGCTGGGTTGACTCAGTCAACAATTGACTGGTCAACCAGTGAATAGTACAAGTGGGGCCTACTTGACATTGAAACAGACTTTTAGTTAGGCTTTTTTTTAAGAAATAAGATAGGCCCACATGACATAGACTACATCTAGACTAAGTCAATCAATTTAGTCAACATAGGGGGATTATTAGCACTAACGGAGATTAGTTTCTAATCTCAACAGGGGCCGACCCAGGTGGTAGTGGCCTAGGCGGCCACACACACACGAACACACACCACACACACACACGGCGCATACACACATCGCCATGGAGGAGAGCAACCGTACCTAGCTAGCAAGCATCAGGTAACAGCAGCAGTAGTGGTTAGGAGCAGTAGCAGCGTTGAGCAGCAGTGGCGCAAGAGCAGTAGCAAGTAGCAGCAGGATCACACAGGCGGCAAGGCAGTGGAGCAGAGAGCAGCAACGATAAGCCGAGCAGCTGCAGCGACACAGCAGCAACAGCACGAGCTGCAGCTGCAAGCTGAATCAACGCAGCAGCAATGACAGTAGGCGGAGCAGGGACCGCGGGCGGCTGTAGGGTGCGCCCTGGACGCGGCCCGGGCGAGCGGCGGCCAGCGCCGGCGCACGCACAGAAGCCCGTGGGGCAGCGGCGAGTGCGGCCGGGGGCGAGCAAGACATCGCGCATCCACCAGTGCTACTGGATCAGGCGGGGACGACTTAAGGCGACCACAACGACGACGGTGAGTGGCGGCCGAAGCAAGAAATCGAGGAGGCGGTGCTAGGAGTACGCACGCAAAGCACCGAAGGGCTAGGCAGCTCCCACGCGATGCGAGAAGCACCGTGGAGTGCTTGCCTGAGCCGGAGAAGCACTACAGCAGCGGCAACAAGCACGACGGCGGCGATGAACTACGGCAAGTGTGGTGCGGCGGCTACAGATAGCAAATCGAAGGAGATGCAGAGGAGAAAGGCAGAGGGCTCACCAAGGAGCGCACGGAGGCTCGTTGAGAGCTTAGGAGCGCAGAACGGTGACGGGGTCGATGGAGAACGGAAGTGGCCGAAGGAGGAAGAAGACTCGATCCTGGCGATGTAGCGCGAGGGGACTCGAACTGATGGCCGTAGATGAAGTAGACGAGGCAGACGGAGCTCCTGGGCATAAAATTGTGGCAAACGGTGGCTGGTGGCCATGGGATCGATGAAGATGATGACGACCACGAGCTCGACCTTGTTTAGGTCGTCGAATTCGAGCGAGGGGGAGGGGATTTGGGGGCTAGGGTTGCAGAGGGAGAGGGAGGCTACTGGGGTGCTCTTATCCTCGGCAAGGGTCGCAGGATGGTCGGCACCTGGCAATCGAAGCCATGGACGCGACGCGTGCGTCCACCACGTCTGTGATGAACAGGGAAGGAGACAGGAAGTGTTGGGCTGGGGTGGATTGAGCCTGTTGGTCCGGTTAGCCCAGTGGTGGGTTTCATTTCATTTCTTGTTTTCTCTTTCATTCATTTTATTACTTTTTTTGTTTACATTTTATTTTTACTTATTATAGTTTTATCAAATTTAAAAATGAGCCACTAATTTAGTGTTAATAAATATGCTACAGTCCCAATAGTTTTGGGAAACTAAATAAAATAATTTTATAATTTAATAATTGAAAATGCAATTAATTAATTGCTCTTGCTACAGTTTTATTATTTTAGTGAATTTAAACATTTAAAAAAATGTGGATTGTCCACCGACATTACTTATGATTTATTTGTCACATCCAGAAGATTTTAGTTTTAATGTTTGAAAATGTTTCTCGTTTGACTTTATCGTAAATTTGGACTTGAACGGAAATTGAATCATCGCGAGATTAACAATAGTAATCGTGGTGACGTGGTATCATTAGCAAAGGTTCATTGTAGCTTAATTATCCGGGCGTTACATGATATGTGTTTTGCTTGGAGCGTCGTGTATTATATTAGTCTTTGCTTTTTAGTTTACCACAATCATCCTTGCTGTACACACCTTTTGGGAGAAGCCTATTTGATTAGAATTTGCTAGAATATGCTTTGTGCTTCACTTATATCTTTTAAGCTTGATAGTTTTTGCTCTAGTGCTTCACTTATCTTTTAGAGCACGATGGTGACTTATTTTTGTAGAAATTGCTAGTCTATCATGCTTCTCTTATATTATTTTGAGAGTCTTTTAGAACAGCATGGTATTTGCTATGGTTATAAAATTGGTCCTAGAATGATAGGCATCCAAGTTGGGTATAATAAAAACTATCATAGGAAGTGAATTGGATGCTATGATCAATTTGATACTTGATAATTGTTTTGAGATATGGAGGTAGTGATATTAAAGTCATGCTAGTTGGGTGATTATGAATTTAAAGAATGCTTGTGTTGAAGTTAGCAAGTCCCGTAGCATGCACGTATGGTTAAAGTTGTGTAACAAATTTAAAAAATAAAGTGTACCTGGCTTGTGCATCCTTATGAGTGGCAGTCGGGGACGAGCGATGGTCTTTTCTTACCAATCTATCCCCCTAGGAGCATGTGCGTAGTACTTGATTTTTGATGACTTCTAATTTTTTGCAATAAGTATATGAGTTCTTTTGACTAATGTTGAGTCCATGGATTATACGCACTTTTACCTTTCCGCCATTGCTAGTCTCTTCGGTACCGTGCATTTCCCTTTCTCACCTTGAGAGTTGGTGCAAACTTCACCGGTGCATCCAAACCCCGTGATACGATACGCTCTATCACACATAAACCTCCTTATATCTTCCTCAAAAAGCCACCATACCTACCTATTATGGTATTTCCATAGCCATTCCGAGATATATTGCCATGCAACTTTCCACCGTTTCGTTCTTCATCTTCATGACATACATTACTTTTGTCATATTGCCATTGCATGATCATGTAGTTGACATCGTATTTGTGGCAAATCCACCATGCATTATTTTTCATACATGTCACTCTTGATTCATTGCACCATCCCGGTACACCGCCGGAGGCATTCATATAGAGTCATATCTTGTTCTAGTTTCGAGTTGTAATTCATATGGTGTAATCAATAGAAGTGTGATGATCATCATAATTAGAGCATTGCCAAAAAAGAAAAAAAGGAAAAAAAGGCCAAAAGAAAAAAAGGGAAGTCCCAAAAAAAAGAAAAAAAAGAAAAAAAGAAAAAAGGAAAAAAGGAAAATAAATAAAAAGGGTAATGTTACTATCTCTTTTTCCACACTTGTGCTTCAAAGTAGCACCATGTTTTTCATATAGTGAGTCTCATAAGTTGTCTTTTTCCTACTAGTGGGAATTTTTCATTATAGAACTTGGCTTGTATATTCCTACGATGGGCTTCCTCAAATGCCCTAGGTCTTCATGAGTAAGCAAGTTGGATGCACACCCACTAGTTTTCTTTTGTTGAGCATTCATTTGTAGCTCTAGTGCATCTGTTGCATGGCAATCCCTACTCCTCATGTTGACATCAATTGATGGGTATCTCTATAGCCCGTTGATTATCCTCGTCAATGTGAGACTTTCTCCTTTTTTGTCTTCTCCACACAATCCCCATCATCATATTCTATTCCACCCATAGTGCTATGTCCATGGCTCACGCTCATGTATTGCGTGAAGGTTGAAAAAGTTTGAGATTATTTAAGTATGAAACAATTGCTTGGCTTGTATCGGGGGTATAAAAGTTGGGAACATCTTTGTGTGATGAAAATGAAGCATAGCCTAACTATATGATTTTGTAGGGATGAACTTTCTTTTGCCATGTTATTTTGAGAAGACATGATTACTTTGATTAGTGTGCTTGAAGTGTTACTATTTCTTCTATCAATATGAACTTTTATTTTGAAATCATTTGGATCTGAACATTCATGCCACAATAAAGAAATTTTTATTGAGAATTATGCTAGGTAGCATTCCACATCAAAAATTCTCTTTTTATCATTTACCTACTCGAGGTCGAGCATGAATTAAGCTTGGGGATACTTGATACGTCTCCAACGTATCTATAATTTTTTATTGTTCCATGCTATTATATTACCCCTTTTGGATGTTTATGAGCTTTATTTTACACATTTATATCATTTTTGGGACTAACCTACTAACCGAAGGCCCAACCCGTATTCCTATTTTTTTGCCTATTTCAGTATTTCGAAGAAAAGGAATATCAAACGGAGTCCAAATGGAATGAAACCTTCGGAGGCGTGATTTTTGGAATGAACGTGATCCACATGACTTGGAGTGCAAGTCAAGAAGCAGCCGAGGCAGCCATGAGATAGGTGAAGGAAATATGCCCTAGAGGCAATAATAAGTTATTATTCTCCTCATATCATGATAAATGTTTATTATTCATGCTAGAATTGTATTAACCGGAAACACAATACATGTGTGAATACATAGACCAACATAACGTCACTAGTATGCCTCTACTTGACTAGCTCATTAATCAAAGATGGTTATGTTTCCTAACCATAGACATGTGTTGTCATTTGATTAACGGGATCACATCATTAGGAGAATGATGTGATTGACATGACCCATTCCGTTAGCCTAGCACTTGATCGTTTAGTATATTGCTATTGCTTTCTTCATGACTTGTACATGTTCCTGTAACTATGAGATTACGCAACTCCCGTTTACTGGAGGAAACTTTGGGTGCTACCAAACATCACAACATAACTGGGTGATTATAAAGGAGTACTACAGGTGTCTCCCAGAGGTACATGTTGGGTTGGCGTATTTCGAGATTAGGTTTTGTCACTCCGATTGTCGGAGAGGTATCTCTGGGCCCTCTCGGTAATGCACATCACTATAAGCCTTGCAAGCAATGTAGCTAATGAGTTAGTTACGGAATGATGCATTACGTAACGAGTAAAGAGACTTGCCGGTAACGAGATTGAACTAGGTATTAGATACCGACGATCGAATCTCGGGCAAGTAACATGCCGATGACAAAGGGAACAACGTATGTTGTTATGCGGTTTGACCGATAAAGATCTTCGTAGAATATGTAGGAGCCAATATGAGCATCCAGGTTCCGCTATTGGTTATTGACAGAGAATAGTTCTAGGTCATGTCTACATAGTTCTCGAACTCGTAGGGTCCGCACGCTTAACGTTACGATGACAGTTTTATTATGAGTTTATATATTTTGATGTACCGAAGGTTGTTCCGAGTCCCGGATGTGATCCAGGACATGATGAGGAGTCTCGAAATGGTCGAGACATAAAGATTGATATATTGGAAGCCTATATTTGGATATCAGAATCGTTCCGGGAGAAACCGGGATTTTTCTAGAGTACCGGGGGGTTACCGGAACCCCCCCGGGGGTTATTGGGCCTACATGGGCCATGAGGGAGAAGAGGAGAGCCCCCCTCCCCCCTAGTCTGAATAGGACAAGGAGGGGGGGCGGCGCCCCCCTTTCCTCTTTCCCCTCCCCCCTTTCCTTCTCCACCAAGGCAAGAGGGGTGGTCCTACTCCCCGTGGGAGTAGGACTCCTCCAGGCGCACCCCTTGGGGCTGGGCGCCACCTCCCCCCTCCCTCCTTTATATACAGGGCAGGGGGCACCCCTAGAACACACAAGTTGATCTACGTGATCGTTCCTTAGCCGTGTGCGGTGCCCCCCTCCACCGTATTCCACCTCGATCATATCGTCGCGGAGTTTAGGCGAAGCCCTGCGCCGGTAGAACATCATCATCGTCACCATGCCGTCATGCTGACGGAACTCATCCACGACACTTTGCTGGATCGGAGTCTGGGGATCGTCATAAAGCTGAACGTGTGCTGAACTCGGAGGTGCCGTATGTTCAGTACTTGGATCGGTCGGATCGTGAAGACGTACGACTACATCAACCGCATTGGCAATAACGCTTCGCTTACGGTCTACGAGGGTACATGGACATTACTCTCCCTCTCGTTGCTATGCATCACCATGATCTTGCATGTGCGTAGGGATTTTTTTTGAAATTACTATGTTCCCCAACGGTGGCATCCGAGCCAGGTTTTATGCGTAGATGTCATATGCACGAGTAGAACACAAGTGAGTTGTGGGTGATACAAGTCATACTGCTTACCAGCATGTCATACTTTGGCTCAGCGGTATTGTGAGATGAAGCGGCCCGGACCGACATTACGCGTACGCTTACGTGAGACAGGTTTCACCTTACGAGCACTCGTGCTTAAAGGTGACTGGCGGCGGATGTCCGTTCTCTCTCAACTTTAGCTGAATCGAGTGTGGGCTACGCCCTGGTCCTTGCGAAGGTTTAAAACAGCATTAACTTGTACGAACTATCGTTGTGGTTTTGATGCGTAGGTAAGAACGGTTCTTGCTAAGCCCGTAGCAGCCACGTAAAATTTGCAACAACAAAGTAGAGGACGTCTAACTTGTTTTTGCAGGGCATGTTGTGATGTGATATGGTCAAGACGTGATGCTATATTTTATTGTATGAGTGATCATGTTTTGTAACCGAAGTTATCGGCAACTGCAGGAGCCATATGGTTGTCGCTTTATTGTATGAAATGCAAACGCCCTGTAATTGCTTTACTTTATCACTAAGCGTAGCGATAGTCGTAGAAGCAATAGATGGTCGTAACGACAACGATGCTACGATGGAGATCAAGGTGTCGCGCCGGTGACGATGGTGATCACGACGGTGCTTCGAAGATGGAGATCACAAGCACAAGATGATGATGGCCATATCATATCACTTATATTGATTGCATGTGATGTTTATCCTTTATGCATCTTATCTTGCTTTGATTGACGGTAGCATTTTAAGATTGATCTCTCACTTAAATTATCAAGAAGTGTTCTCCCTGAGTATGCACCGTTGCGAAAGTTCTTCGTGCTGAGACACCACGTGAATGATCGGGTGTGATAGGCTCTACGTTCAAATACAACGGGTGCAAAACAGTTGCACACGCGGAATACTCAGGGTTAAACTTGACGAGCCTAGCATATACAGATATGGCCTCGGAACACGGAGACCGAAAGGTTCGAGCGTGAATCATATAGTAGATATGATCAACATAGTGATGTTCACCATGAAACTACTCCATCTCACGTGATGATCGGACATGGGTTTAATTGATTTGGATCACGTAATCACTTAGATGGATTGAGAGGATGTCTGTCTAAGTGGGAGTTCTTAAGTAATATGATTAATTGAACTTAATTTATCATGAACTTAGTACCTGATAGTATTTTGCTTGTCTATGTTTGTTGTAGATAGATGGCTCGTGCTGTTGTTCCGTTGAATTTAATGCGTTCCTTGAGAAAGCAAAGTTGAAAGATGATGGTAGCAAATTACACGGACTGGGTCCGTAACCTGAGGATTATCCTCATTGCTGCACAGAAGAATTACGTCCTGGAAGCACCGCTGGGTGCCAGGCCTGCTGCTGATGCAACTGACGATGTTAAGAACGTCTGGTAGAGCAAAGCTGATGACTACTCGATAGTTCAGTGTGCCATGCTTTACGGCTTAGAACCAGGTCTTCGAACGATTTTGAACGTCATGGAGCATATGAGATGTTCCAGGAGTTGAAGTTAATATTTCAAGCAAATGCCCGGATTGAGAGATATGAAGTCTCCAATAAGTTCTTATAGCTGCAAGATCGAGGAGAATAGTTCTGTGCAGTGAACACATACTCAAAATGTTTGGGTATAATAATCACTTGATTCAACTGGGAGTTAATCTTCCTGATGATAGTGTCATTGACAGAATTCTTCAATCACTACCACCAAGCTACAAGAGCTTCATGATGAACTATAATATGCAAGGGATGGACAAGACTATTCCCGAGCTCTTCGCAATGCTTAAAAGCCGCGGAGGTAGAAATCAAAGAAGGAGCATCAAGTTGTTGATGGTTAACAAGACCACCAGTTTCAAGAAAAAGGGGCAAAGGGAAGAAGAAGGGGACTTCAAGAAGAACAGCAAACAAGTTGCTGCTCAAGAGAAGAAACCCAAGTCTGGACCTAAGCCTGAGACTGAGTGTTTCTACTGCAAGCAGACTGGACACTGGAAGCGGAACTGCCCCAAGTATTTGGCGGATAAGAAGGATGGCAAAGTGAACAAAGGTATATGTGATATACATGTTATTGATGTGTACCTTACTAATGCTCGCAGTAGCACCTAGGTATTTGATACTGGTTCTGTGCTAATATTTGCAACTCGAAACAGGGACTACGGAATTAAGGCAAGATTGGCTAAGGACGAGGTGACGATGCGCGTGGGAAATGGTTCCAAAGTCGATGTGATCGCGGTCGGCACGCTGCTCTACATCTACCATCGGATTAGTTTTAGACCTAAATAATTGTTATTTTGGTGCCAGCGTTGAGCATGAACATTATATCTGGATCTTGTTTGATGCGAGACGGTTATTCATTTAAATCGAGAATAATGGTTGTTCTATTTATATGAGTAATATCTTTTATGGTCATGCACCCTGAAGAAGTGGTCTATTTTTATTGAATCTCGATAGTAGTGATACACATATTCATAGTGTTGAAACCAAAAGATGCAGAGTTGATAATGATAGTGCAACTTATTTGTGGCACTGCCGTTTAGTCATATCGGTGTAAAGCGCATGAAGAAACTCCATACTGATGGGCTTTTGGAATCACTTGATTATGAATCACTTGGTACTTGCGAACCGTGCCTCATGGGCAAGATGACTAAAACGCCGTTCTCCGGAACTATGGAGCGAGCAACTGATTTGTTGGAAATCATACATACTGATGTATGTGGTCCAATGAATGTCGAAGCTCACGGCGGGTATCGTTATTTTCTCACCTTCACAGATGATTTGAGCAGATATGGGTATATCTACTTAATGAAACACCAAGTCTGAAACATTTGAAAAGTTCAAAGAATTTCAGAGTGAAGTGGAAAATCATCGTAACAAGAAAATAAAGTTTCTACGATCTGATCAGTGGAGGAGAATATTTGAGTTACGAGTTTGGTTTACATTTGAAACAATGTGGAATAGTTTCGCAACTCACGCCACCCGGAACACCACAACGAAATGGTGTGTCCGAACGTCGTAATCGTACTTTACTAGATATGGTGCGATCTATGATGTCTCTTACTGATTTACCGCTATCATTTTGGGGTTATGCTTTAGAGATGGCCGCATTCACGTTAAATAGGGCACCATCAAAATCCGTTGAGACGACGCCTTATGAACTGTGGTTTGGCAAGAAACCAAAGTTGTCGTTTCTTAAAGTTTGGGGCTGCGATGCTTATGTGAAGAAACTTCAACCAGATAAGCTCGAACCCAAATCGGAGAAATGTATCTTCATAGGATACCCAAAAGAGACTATTGGGTACACCTTCTATCACAGATCTGAGGGCAAGATTTTCGTTGCTAAAATCGGATCCTTTCTAGAGAAGGAGTTTCTCTCGAAGAAGCGAGTGGGAGGAAGTAGAACTTGATGAGGTAACTGTACCCTGCTCCCTTATTGGAAAGCTAGTTCATCACAAGAACCGGTTCCTGTTGACAACTACACATTGGTGAGGAAGCTAATGAATATTGATGCATGAAACGTCAGAGCAAGTTTCTACTGAACCTCGAGGTCTACCAGAGTAAGATCCGCCCACCAGAGTGGTATGGTAATCCTATTTCTGAGAGTCATATACTTGCACCATGATGAACCTACGAACTAGTGAGGAAGCGATGATTGAGGCCCAGAGATTCTCCGCAAAATGGCCTTAGAGGCCATGAAAATCTGAGATGGGATCCATGTATGGAGAACAAAGTATGGACTTTGGTTGACTTGCCCGATGATCGGCAAGCTATTGAGAATAAATGGATCTTCAAGAAGAAGACTGACGCTGATGGTAATATAACTGTCTACAAAGCTCGACTTGTTGCAAAAGGTTTTCGACAAGTTCAAGGGGTTGACTACGATGAGACTTTCTCACCCATAGCGATGCTTAAGTCTCTCCGAATCATGTTAGCAATTGCCGCATTTTATGATTATGAAATTTGGCAAATGGATGTAAAAACTGCATTCCTGAATGGTTTTCTGGAAGAAGAGTTGTATATGATGCAACCGGAAGGTTTTGTCGATCCAAAAGGTGCTAACAAAGTGTGCAAGCTCCAGCGATCCATTTATGGACTGGTGCAAGCATCTCGGAGTTGGAATAAACGCTTTGATAGTGTGATCAAAGCATATGGTTTTATACAGACTTTTGGAGAAGCCTGTATTTACAAGAAAGTGAGTGGGAGCTCTATAGCATTTCTGATATTATATGTAGATGACATATTGTTAATTGGAAATGATATAGAATTTCTGGAGAGCATAAAGGGATACTTGAATAAAAGTTTTTCAATGAAAGACCTCGGTGAAGCTGCTTACATATTGGGCATCAAGATTTATAGAGATAGATCAAGATGTTTAATTGGACTTTCACAAAGCACATACCTTGATAAAGTTTTGAAAAAGTTCAAAATGGATCAGGCAAAGAAAGGGTTCTTGCCTGTATTGCAAGGTGTGAAGTGGAACTACCCCAAGTATTTGGCGGATAAGAAGGATGGCAAAGTGAACAAAGGTATATGTGATATACATGTCATTGATGTGTACCTTACTAATGCTCGCAGTAGTACCTGGGTATTTGATACTGGTTCTGTTGCTAATATTTGCAACTCAAAACAGGGACTACGTATTAAGCGAAGATTGGCTAAGGACGAGGTGACGATGCGCGTGGGAAATGGTTCCAAAGTCGATGTGATCGCGGTCGGCATGCTACCTCTACATCTACCATCGGGATTAGTTTTAGACCTAAATAATTGTTATTTTGTGCCAGCGTTGAGCATGAACATTATATCTGGATCTTGTTTGATGCGAGACGGTTATTCATTTAAGTCAGAGAATAATGGTTGTTCTATTTATATGAGTAATATCTTTTATGGTCATGCACCCTTGAAGAGTGGTCTATTTTTATTGAATCTCGATAGTTGTGATACACATATTCATAGTGTTGAAACCAAAAGATGCAGAGTTGATAATGATAGTGCAACTTATTTGTGGCACTGCCGTTTAGGTCATATTGGTGTAAAGCGCATGAAGAAACTCCATACTGATGGGCTTTTGGAATCACTTGATTATGAATCACTTGGTACTTGCGAACCGTGACTCATGGGCAAGATGACTAAAACACCATTCTCCAGAACTATGGAGCGAGCAACTGATTTGTTGGAAATCATACACACTGATGTTTGTGGTCCAATGAATGTTGAGGCTAGCGGCGGGTATCGTTATTTTCTCACATTCACAGATGATTTGAGCAGATATGGGTATATCTACTTCATGAAACACAAGTCTGAAACATTTGAAAAGTTCAAAGAATTTCATAGTGAAGTGGAAAATCATCGTAACAAGAAAATAAAATTTCTACGATCTGATTGTGGAGGAGAATATTTGAGTTACGAGTTTGGTTTACATTTGAAACAATGCGGAATAGTTTCGCAACTCACGCCACCCGGAACACCACAACGAAATGGTGTGTCGAACGTCGTAATCGTACTTTACTAGATATGGTGCGATCTATGATGTCTCTTAATGATTTACCGCTATCGTTTTGGGGTTATGCTTTAGAGACGGCCGCATTCAAGTTAAATAGGGCACCATCAAAATCCATTGAGACGACGCCTCATGAACTGTGGTTTGGCAAGAAACCAAAGTTGTCATTTCTTAAAGTTTGGGGTTGCGATGCTTATGTGAAGAAACTTCAACCAAATAAGCTCGAACCCAAATTGGAGAAATGTGTCTTCATAGGATACCCAAAAGAAACTGTTGGGTACACCTTCTATCACAGATCTGAAGGCAAGATTTTCGTTGCAAAATTCGGATCCTTTCTAGAGAAGGAGTCTCTCTCGAAAGAAGTGAGTGGGAGGAAAGTAGAACTTGATGAGGTAACTGTACCTGCTCCCTTATTGGAAAGTAGTTCATCACAAGAACCGGTTCCTGTGACAAGTACACCAATCAGTGAGGAAGCTAATGATATTGATCATGAAACTTCACATCAAGTTTCTACTGAACCTCATAGGTCTACCAGAGTAAGATCCGCACCAGAGTGGTACGGTAATCCTATTCTGGAAGTCATGTTACTTGACCATGATGAACCTACGAACTATGAGGAAGCGATGATGAGCCCAGATTCCGCAAAATGGCTAGAGGCCATGAAATCTGAGATGGGATCCATGTATGAGAACAAAGTATGGACTTTGGTTGACTTGCCCGATGATCAGCAAGCCATTGAGAATAAATGGATTTTTAAGAAGAAGACTGACGCTGATGGTAATGTAACTGTCTATAAAGCTCGACTTGTTGCAAAAGGTTTTCGACAAGTTCAAGGGGTTGACTATGATGAGACTTTATCACTCATAGCGATGCTTAAGTCTGTTCGAATCATGTTAGCAATTGCTGCATTTTATGATTATGAAATTTGGCAAATGGATGTCAAAACTGCATTCTTGAATGGATTTCTGGAAGAAGAGTTGTATATGATGCAGCCAGAAGGTTTTGTTGATCCAAAAGGTGCTAACAAAGTGTGCAAGCTCCAGCGATCCATTTATGGACTGGTGCAAGCATCTCGGAGTTGGAATAAACGCTTTGATAGTGTGATCAAAGCATATGGTTTTATACAGACTTTTGGAGAGGCCTGTATTTACAAGAAAGTGAGTGGGAGCTCTGTAGCATTTCTGATATTATATGTAGATGACATATTATTAATTGGAAATGATATAGAATTTCTGGATAGCATAAAGGGATACTTGAATAAAAGTTTTTCTATGAAAGACCTCGGTAAAACTGCTTATATATTGGGCATCAAGATTTATAGAGATAGATCAAGACGCTTAATTGCACTTTCACAAAGCACATACCTTGATAAAGTTTTGAAAAAGTTCAAAATGGATCAGGCAAAGAAAGGCTTCTTGCCCGTACTACAAGGTGTGAAGTTGAGTCAAACTCAATGCCCGACCACAGCAGAACATAGAGAGAAAATGAAAGATGTTCCTTATGCTTCAGCCATAGGCTCTATCATGTATGCAATGCTGTGTACTAGACCTGACGTGTGCTTAGCAATAAGCTTGGCACGAAGGTACCAAAGTAATCCATGAGTGGATCACTGGACAGCGGTCAAGAACATCCTGAAATACCTGAAAAGGACTAAGGATATGTTTCTCGTATATGGAGGTGACAAAGAGCTAGTCGTAAATGGTTACATCGATGCAAGCTTTGACACTGATCCGGACGATTCTAAATCGCAAACCGGATATGTGTTTTTATTAAACGGTGGAGCTGTAAGTTGGTGCAGTTCTAAACAAAGCGTCGTGGCGGGATCTACATGTGAAGCGGAGTACATAGCTGCTTCGGAAGTAGCAAATGAAGGAGTCTGGATGAAGGAGTTCATTTCCGATCTAGGTGTCATACCTAGTGCATCGGGACCAATGAAGATCTTCTGTGACAATACTGGTGCAATTGCCTTGGCAAAGCAATCTAGATTTCACAAGAGGACCAAGCACATCAAGAGACGCTTCAATTCCATCCGGGATCAAGTCCAGGTGGGAGACATAGAGATTTGCAAGATACATACGGATCTGAATGTTGCAGACCCATTGACTAAGCCTCTTCCAAGAGCAAAACATGATCAGCACCAAGACTCCATGGGTGTTAGAATCATTACTGTGTAATCTAGATTATTGACTCTAGTGCAAGTGGGAGACTGAAGGAAATATGCCCTAGAGACAATAATAAAGTTATTATTTGTTTCCTCATATGATGATAAATGTTTATTATTCATGCTAGAATTGTATTAACCGGAAACATAATACATGTGTGAATACATAGACCAACATAACGTCACTAGTATGCCTCTACTTGACTAGCTCATTAATCAAAGATGGTTATGTTTCCTAACCATAGACATGTGTTGTCATTTGATTAACGGGATCACATCATTAGGAGAATGATGTGATTGACATGACCCATTCCGTTAGCCTAGCACTTGATCGTTTAGTATATTGTTATTGCTTTCTTCATGACTTATACATGTTCCTATAACTATGAGATTATGCAACTCCCGTTTACCGGAGGAGCACTTTGGGTGCTACCTAACGTCACAACATAATTGGGTGATTATAAAGGAGTACTACAGGTGTCTCCAAAGGTACATGTTGGGTTGGCATATTTCGAGATTAGGTTTTGTCACTCCGATTGTCGGAGGTATCTCTGGGCCCTCTCGGTAATGCACATCACTATAAGCCTTGCAAGCAATGTAGCTAATGAGTTAGTTACGGAATGATGCATTATGTAACGAGTAAAGAGACTTGCCGGTAACGAGATTGAACTAGGTATTAGATACCGACGATCGAATCTCGAGCAAGTAACATGCCGATGACAAAGGGAACAATGTATGTTGTTATGCGGTTTGACCGATAAAGATCTTCGTAGAATATGTAGGAGCCAATATGAGCATCCAGGTTCCGCTATTGGTTATTGACCGAGAATAGTTCTAGGTCATGTCTACATAGTTCTCGAACCCGTAGGGTCCGCACTCTTAATGTTACGATGACAGTTTTATTATGAGTTTATATATTTCGATGTACCAAAGGTTGTTCGGAGTCCCGGATGTGATCCAGGACATGACGAGGAGTCTCGAAATGGTCGAGACATAAAGATTGATATATTGGAAGCCTATATTTGGATATCGGAATCGTTCCGGGAGAAACTGGGATTTTTCCGGAGTACCGGGGGGTTACCGGAACCCCTCGGGGCTTATTGGGCCTACATGGGCCATGAGGGAGAAGAGGAGGGCCGGCCAGAGCAGGCCGCGTGCCCCCTCCTCCCCTAGTCCGAATAGGACAAGGAGGGGGGGGCGCCCCCCTCTCCTCTTTCCCCTCCCCCCTTTCCTTCTCCACCAAGGCAAGAGGGGGGAGTCCTACTCCCGGTGGGAGTAGGACTCCTCCAGGCGCACCCCTTGGGGGCCGGCCGCACCTCCCCCCTCCCTCCTTTATATACGGGGGCAGGGGGGCACCCTAGAACACACAAGTTGATCTACGTGATCGTTCCTTAGTCGTGTGCGGTGCCCCCCTCCACCATATTCCACCTCGGTCATATCGTCGCGGAGTTTAGGCGAAGCCCTGCGTCGGTAGAACATCATCATCGTCACCATGCCGTCGTGCTGACGGAACTCATCCCCAACACTTTGCTAGATCGGAGTCCGGGGATCGTCATCGAGCTGAACGTGTGCTGAACTCGGAGGTGCCATACGTTCGGTACTTGGATCGGTCGGATCGTGAAGACGTACGACTACATCGGCCGCGTTGTCATAACGCTTCCGCTTACGGTCTACAAGGGTACGTGGACATTACTCTCCCCTCTCGTTGCTATGCATCACCATGATCTTGCGTGTGCGTAGGGATGTTTTTTGAAATTACTACGTTCCCCAACAATAGGAGGGCGCCCCCCCTATAGGGTGCGCGCCCCCTGTCTCGTGGGCCCCTCGGGCGGCCACCGACGTACTTCTTCCTCCTATATAAGCCTACGTACCCCAAAAACATCCAGGAGGCAGACGAAACACAATTTCCACCACCGTAACCTTCTGTATCCGCGAGATCTCATCTTGGAGCCTTCGTCAGCACTCTGCCGGAGGGGGAATCAACCATGGAGGGCCTCTACATCAACATCCTTGCCCCTCCGATGAGTTGTGAGTAGTTTACCACAGACCTACGGGTCCATAGTTATTAGCTAGATGGCTTCTTCTCTTTTTTTGGATCTCAATACAATGTTCTCCCCCTCTCTTGTGGAGATCTATTCGATGTAATCTCTTTTTGCGGTGTGTTTGTCGAGATCCGATGAATTGTGGGTTTATGATCAAGTTTATTTTGAGTTTGTCGAGATCTATTCGATGTAATCTCTTTTTGCAGTTAATATAGCAATGGTGGGCGGGTGGAGGGACGGACATGTGGCGCCGGAGTAGCTGCCTTGGCAACCGCGTATCATTAATGTGGGTGGCAGATGGACGGACGGATGGCACTTGTGTCGTTCGAAGGCGGAGCAATTGCCTGCACCGGGAAGCGGGGCGGGCGGCGCTGACTGTTTCGGGCGGAAAGCGTGCGCGGGCAAGGAGATGACTTTAATTGGAGAGGATGACAATGGGGACCCACCAGGTCCATAGCCTCACGTACGCAAGTGCCTCCTTATTATATATATATATATATAATTTATTTTGCTTCCTCCTGGTTTCCTGACATCACGGTCCCATACCATTGTCAACCTATGTACTCCCTCCTTTCCGGTTTATAGGGCTTATCTTAAAATTTTAGTTTTTGCATTTTATAAAGCTCAATTTGGTTGTTTTCCATCACATGTTCAGACTCCAAGGTGCATTAAATCATTGCATGCAAGTATTAAGAGAAAATTGACCAATGCATGTACTTTATGCATGCATGCATTGCAATTAATGCATTGATAAACATAATTATTTGAGGATAACAAGAGCATTAATTAGGTGCTTTTGCAAAACTACAAAAAGTATTCCACCACTCGCCATCTACCTTGATTGGTGAGATTTTTGAATTGAGCACTATAAACCGGAATGGAGGGAGTAGTCAATAAACGAGAGAATTGCACAAGAAGCGGCCGACAGCTGGGACCAAGCAGCTCGAGCGGTATTTGTGTTTTTGAGGTGTGAGCACTGCAGAGTTTTTCGATGTTTAGCCCAGATATTAATTTTTCTCCTCTGAACAACAACGGAAACATCGCCGCGGGTATTAACTGGGTGGGCTGTGGCCTGTCTAGCCCAGACCAGATATCCAGCCCAGACATTAATTTTTTTTCAAGCTGAGAATGGGTAGCCCAGCTATACTTTTTTTAGGAATACCAAGGCAAGGTCAAGTTGTTATTCTCCGCCCCGCTGGGCTACAAATCTTTCCTAGGAGGGATGCATTAGGATTAACAAGAAAATGGGCTTTAAGAAATAGTAAATGGGATGTAATTATAAAAACCGGGCAGTAACTATAAAAAATGCACCAAACACGTGATTACTTTATAAAATATTATTTTTGGATATTGAAAATTTTAATTTCATTAATTGTTGTGAGCGCAATGTTTCGTTGGATTTTTACATAATATAAATGAGTTGACGCGTATGCAAGGCTTTGTCAACTTATAGTCAACACACGGTTCTAGCAGCAGTGGCCGTTGGATGTCCATCCAACGGATGCCGTGCTTCTTCTTCAATCTCGGATATTCTAGCTTCACCCGCCCAAAAAATGATTCCTCCCCCTGACATCTGGGGCGTACCGTTTCGGAAGCTGACCTGTGGGCCTACTAAGTTGACGTACCAAGGGCTTGGTCAACTTAGTCAATATAAACGATTCTAGCTGCAGTGACCATACGATGTCCATCCAACGGCTGTCGTGCTTCTTCAACCTCTGATCTTCTTGCTCCAGCCGCCCAAAGCAGCGCCAGTCGTGCCGCCTGCTCCTGCCTCCCGTGGCCGGCTGTGCTGCCGCGGAGGCCTTACCACCCCCTACTACTCCCACCGCTGGCCAGGCCATCCCTCCAATCACCCACACCCCCTATTATTCTGCGGCGACGCCAGCGCAGCCGAACCAGTGAACCCTCATACTCCTCTCTGCATGTGCATCCACTGCCGCATCTTCCCCGGCTCCGTGTCGTCCACCGCCGTGGTGCTCTCGGCGCGGCATGATCAACGTGGTCAAGGAACGACTTTCATCGGACGTGGACTGTACGTGGAGAGGCTGACAGCTGGGTCCATGGTAGCCGCAAGGAAGTGCCTCCTTATTATGCGCAAAATAATTATTCCTCCACCGGATAGCGGGGACCCACCGGACAGGCCACCGTATTTCGCGAAAAAAATGATTCGCCCCCTGACTGCTGGGACCCATGAGCTACATCTTCGCACGTAGGGAAGTGCGTCTGGGAAAAAACGATTTGCCCCCTGACTGCTGGGACCCACCAGCTACATCTTCGCACGCAAGGAAGTGCGTCCAGAAAAAAAACGATTTGCCCCCCGACTGCTGGGACCCACCAGCTACACCCTCGCACGCAAGGAAGTGCGTCCGAGCAAAAAAAAGATTCTCCCCCCTGACTGCTGGGACCCAGCAGCTACACCTTCGCATGCAAGGAAGTGCGTCGGGGCAAAAAAACACAAAACAATTCGCCCCCCTGACTGTTGGGACCCACTAGCTACATCTTCGCACGCAAGGAAGTGCTTGACAGTCAGGACCCACCTGGTCAAAGCGTACGTAGCATTTTCATTCTGGTCGCGAACGTGTACGTACATATATACTGGTCGATGTAGAGGCGCGCATGTGTCGTAGTAGAAGCGCATACTTGTCGTAGTAGAGGCACGCACGTATCATGTACACGTATGTACAGCGGCCAGGGTGAAATAAAGGAAATACGGCCATGTGCGTACATACGGGCAGGGTCTCGAACGCCTACTCGCGCATACGTACGGCCAGTGCTCGTGTACATGGCTAGGTCGGAACGGAGAAACATCATCATCATCGTGTTCATGGGGAGCCAACCGGCTGGGTCGGAATGGAATGCATCGTCGTGTTCATCGGGAGGGCTTGGACGGAAAAGGCGATGGAAACGAGGCCTGGCGTACCGTAGAACGGAGGAAACGGACCTCCTACGTTCGAAACGGGGTCCTGTTGATCGGGAGGGGTGTGGTGTACCGCAAAACGGAGGAAACAGACCTCCTACGGTCGAAAAGGGGGTCGTGTTGATCGGGAGGGCTGTGGCGTACCGCGAAACGGATGAAACGGACCTCCTACGGTCGAAACGGGGGTCCTGTTGATCGGGAGGGGTGTGGCGTACCGCAAAACGGATGAAACGGACTTGTGTTGGAGCGCTACGGTCGAAACAAGGGTCCTGTTCATCGGGAGGGGTGTGGCGTACCGCAAAACGGGACTCCACGGGATACTGTTCATCTCCACCATCGACCTCCTCCAGCCTCCATGGGCTACCGTCGACCTCCTCCAGCCTCCACGGGCTCCTGTTCATCCAGCCTCCACCGTGCGCTACTCCACCGGCTACTGTTCAACCACCCCTCCACCATCTACTATTCATCCAGCCCTCCATACCATGGGGTCCTATTCAACCACCCCTCCACCATCTACTATTCATCCAGCCCTCCACACCACGGGGTTCTGTTCATCCAGAGGCAACGCCACCGCTCACTGTTCATCCAGACCCCAGCGCAACACTCACTGTTCATCCAATCGATCGGCTTCAGTTAGCAGTAGTAGCGAAGGAATCGCTCAATCGGGTTCAGTTAACAGCCATCGATCGATCGCTCGGGTTCAGTAACACGTAGCCTGCAGTGCAATCGCTCGGGTTCAGTTAGAGCCCAACGCCTCGCTCGGGTTCAGTTAGAGCCAACGCCTCGCACACACGTGCATACGTGTACGAGAGAAACGTGCATCGCTCGGCCCCCGACCTCCCACCATAACCAGGAACTCCCCGAAATTTTCCTCGCCCTTGCTTCTACCACGGTTTTTTTCGTCATGGACGGCCCAAAGAATGTCATGCAACTGCGTCTCCGGCCTGCCCAGGATGAAAAGCCCATTTTCTGACATGATTTTTTGTCATAGAAGTAGGAGCCCACCACATCTATGATGATACCGGGTTTTGTCACATTTATCGTCATAGAAGTGTCATATGTATGACAGAAAAAAATTCGTTTGGCCCAAAACGTCAGGGATGTGTCTTTTTTTGTAGTGCAAGATAGCTTTTGTCCCATCATATTTGGTAGACCCTTCTTGAATACTATTAATGCTAGGATAGATTGCAAAAAGGATGTTGTTATGATTGGCTTAGGAGATATGTCTCATGAGTTTAATTTTGCTAAATTTCGTAGACAACCCCATGATAAAGAATTTCCTAGTAAAGATGAAATTTTTGGTCTTGCTTCTGTTGCCGTGCCTCCTACTGATCCTTTAGAATAATATTTGCTAGACCATGAAAATGATATGTTTATGAATGAAAGAAGGGAGATAGATGAAGTATTCTTTCAACAGGGTCCTATTCTGAAACACAACTTGTCTCTTCAAATCCTAGGGGATCCCCCTCCACCCAAGGGTGATCCCGTGTTTGAGCTTAAACCATTACCTGATAATCTTAAATATGCTTATCTTGATGAAAAGAAGATATATCCTATTATTATTAGTGCTAACCTTTCAGAGTAGGAAGAGGAAAGATTATTGAAAAACTCTAAAGAAGCACCGTTCTGCTATTGGATACACTCTTGTGGATCTTAAGGGCATTAGTCCCACTCTATGCCAACACAAAATTAAATTGGACGAAGGCTCCAAACCAGTTAGAGATCATCAACGACGATTAAATCCTAAGATGAAGGAAGTGGTAAGAAAGGAGATACTAAAGCTCCTTGAGGCAGGTATAATTTATCCCGTTGCTGATAGTGATTGGGTAAGTCCTGTCCATTGCGTCCCTAAGAAGGGAGGTATTACGGTTGTTCCTAATGATAAAGATGAATTGATTCCACAAAGAATTATTACAGGTTATAGGATGGTAATTGATTTTCGTAAATTAAATAAAGCTACTAAGAAACATCATTACCCTTTACCTTTTATTGATCAAATGCTAGAAAGACTATCCAAACATACACATTTCTGCTTTCTAGATGGTTATTCTGGTTTCTCTCAAATACCTGTGTCAGCGGATGATCAATCAAAGACCACTTTTACTTACCCTTTTGGTACTTTTGCTTATAGACATATGCCTTTTGGTTTATGTAATGCACCTGTTACCATTCAAAGATGCATGATGGCTATATTCTCTGACTTTTGTGAAAAGATTTCTGAGGTATTCATGGATGATTTCTCCTTTTATGGATCCTCTTTTGATGATTGCTTGAGCAACCTTGATCGAGTTTTGCAGAGATGTGAAGACACTAGTCTCGTCTTGAATTGGGAAAAGTGTCACTTCATGGTTAATGAAGGCATTGTCTTGGGGCATAAAATTTCTGAAAGAGGTATTGAAGTTGATAAAGCCAAAGTTGATGCTATTGAAAAGATGTCGTGTCCCAAGGACATTAAAGGCATAAGAAGTTTCCTTGGCCATGCCGGTTTTTATAGTAGGTTCATTAAGGACTTTTCTAAAATCTCTAGGCCTCTGACTAATATATTACAAAAAGATATTCCTTTTGTCTTCGATGATGATTGTGTAGAAGCATTTGAAATACTTAAGAAAGATTTGATCTCTACACCTATTGTTCAGCCACCTGATTGGAATTTACCCTTTGAAATTATGTGTGATGCTAGCGATTATGTTGTAGGTGTTGTTCTAGGGCAAAGAGTTGATAAGAAATTAAATTTTATCCAGTATGCTAGTAAAACTCTTGACACTTCCCAGAGAAATTTTGCTACCACTGAAAAAGAATTCTTAGCAATTGTATTTTCATGTGATAAGTTCAGACCTTATATTGTTGATAAAGTAACTATTCACACCGATCATGCTGCTATTAAATATCTTATGGAAAATAAAGATGTTAAGCCTAGACTTATTAGATGGGTTCTCTTGCTCCAAGAATTTGATTTGCATATTATTGATAGAAAGGGAGCTAAGAACCCCGTTGCAGACAACTTGTCTAGGTTAGAGAATGTTCTTGATGACCCACTACCTATTGATGATAGCTTTCCGGATGAACAATTAGCGGTCATTAATGCTTCTCGTACTGCTCCATGGGTATGCTTATTATGCTAATTACATTGTTGGTAAATTTATACCACCTAGTTTCAAATACCAGCAAAAGAAAAAGTTCTTTTATGATTTAAGACATTACTTCTGGGATGACCCACACCTTTATAAAGAAGGACTAGATGGTGTTATTAGATGTTGTGTACCTGAGCATGAACAGGAACAGATCCTATGTAAGTGTCACTCGGAACCATATGGAGGACACCACGCTGGAGATAGAACTGCACATAAGGTATTGCAATCCGGTTTTTACTGGCCTACTCTCTTCAAAGATGCTCGTAAGTTTGTTTTGTCTTGTGATGAATGTCAGAGAATCGGTAATATTAGTAGACATCAAGAAATGCCTATGAATTATTCTATTGTTATTGAGCCATTTGATGTTTGGGGCTTTGATTATATGGAGCCTTTTCCCGCCTCTAATGGATATACACACATTCTATTTGCTGTTGATTATGTTACTAAGTGGGTAGAAGCTATTCCAACTAGTAGTGTTGATCATAACACCTCTATTAAGATGCTTAAAGAAGTTATTTTTGCGAGGTTTGGAGTCCCTAGATACTTAATGATTGATGGTGGTTCACATTTTATTCATGGTGCTTTTCGTAAAATTCTTGCTAAGTATGACGTTAATCATAGAATTGCATCTCCTTATCACCCACAGTCTAGTGGTCAAGTAGAACTGAGTAATAGAGATCTCAAATTAATTTTGCAAAACACTGTCAATAGATCTAGAAAGAATTGGTCCAAGAAACTTGATGATGCATTATGGGCCTATAGAACTGCATACAAAAATCCTATGGGTATGTCTCCGTATAAGATGGTTTACGGAAAAGCATGTCACTTACCTCTTGAACTTGAACATAAGGCATATTGGGCTATTAAAGAGCTCAACTATGATTTCAAACTTGCCGGTGAGAAGAGGTTATTTGACATTAGCTCACTTGATGAATGGAGAACCCAGGTTTATGAGAATGCCAAGCTGTTTAAAGAAAAAGTTAAAAGATGGCATGACAAAATGATACAAAAGCGTGAGTTTAACGTAGGTGATTATGTGTTGCTATTCAACTCCCGTTTAAGATTTTTTGCAGCAAAACTTCTCTCTAAATGGGAAGGCCCTTATGTAGTCGAGGAAGTCTATCGTTCCGGTGCCATAAAAATCAACAACTTCGAAGGAACAAGTTCGAGGGTGGTGAACGGTCAAAGAATCAAACATTATATCTCAGGTAACCCTATAAATGTTGAAACTAATATGATTGAAACCGTAACCCCTGAGGAATACATAAGGGACACTTTCCAGAATGTTTCAGACTCCGAAAAGAATAGGTATGTGGTACGGTAAGTAAACCGACTCCAAAACAATTCTAATAGCAATTTTTCTCCATTTTGAAATATTTAAGAATTTAGGAAAATAAGAAGTAGTCTGGGAAGGACATGAGACCTCCACGAGGGTGGAGGGCGCGCCCACCCATACTGGGCGCGCCCCTGCCTCGTGGGCGCCTCGTGTGCTCTCCGGACTCCGTTTTCTTGCACGATACTTCTTTTGATCAGTAAAAATTCATTATATAATCTCCCGAAGGTTTTGACCACCGTATCACGCAAAAATCTTCTGTTTTCATTTCGAGTTGTTTTTCTGACAGATCTAGATCATCATGACATCACCCTCCTTCAACAATGAAGACAAGGATGCTTGGCTATTGAAGATAGAGCTTAAAAGAGAAGAACCTGAGGAGATCAACAAGGATGAAGGGATCAAGAAGTCCATGGAGGATCAAGGTCCGGCGGCGGAAGAACAAAACATCCCTCAACCCCTACCTAACCTCTTTAACCCAACTGAGATTGAAGTTTTCAAGATGATTGAGTTAGCTCGCATACAAAACAAGTATCTCACACAGGAAAATATTTTGTTGAAGGATCATATTGTCGCACTCAAGGGCATTATCCGCAACTTGGAGGAGCTTTTACGCTCGATGTGCAATTATCCACCATCATCAACACCACCTCAATCACCTCCGAGGACATAATCACATGGGTATGGGCACTCCCCTTGGCAACTGCCAAGCTTGGGGGAGGTGCCCCGGTATCGTATCACCATCACACTCCTATCTTTACCGTTTTACTTAGTTCGGTCCTTTTAGTAATATCTAGATCTAGTAGAATAAAGTTTTGGTATGAATTAGTTTTGAGTTTTGCTTTGTGATCTCTATATGTAATCGAGTCCTTGAGTTATATATAATAAAGATTAGTGTTGAATCAAGGGCTTTGCTATCTTGCTATGATCTTGAGTGCATAAAAGAATAAAACGAATAAAAGAGTTCATATTGATCTTATGGATAGTAATGACTTCACATATAAAGAGTATGAGGCTTAAAAGTTGTTGGGAGTTGACAAACATAGTTTTGGTCATCATTGCAATTAATAGGAAGTAATAAAGAAAGAGAGGTTTTCACATATAAATATACTATCTTGGACATATTTTATGATTGTGAGCACTCATAAAAGTACGACATGCTAAAGAGTTGATGTTGGACAAGGAAGACAACGTAATGGGTTATGTTTTCTCACATCTCAGTTAAAGTATATTGTCATGGATCATCCAACATGTTGAGCTTTCCTTTCCCCCTCATGCTAGCCAAATTCCTTGCACCAAGTAGAGATACTACTTGTGCTTCCAAATATCCTTAAACCCAGTTTTTGTCATGAGAGTCCATCATACCTACCTACGGATTGAGTAAGATCCTTCAAGTAAGTTGTCATGTTGCAAGCAATAAAAATTGCTCTCTAAATATGTATGACTTATTAGTTGTAAGTGCATCTAGTGCCCCTTAGTGATTTTGGTGTATTGAAGACTTATAAGTTAAGGGACTAATATGTTTGTGAGTGTACACAGGTCTATAAGTCTATGAGGAGTTTGATCTTTACAGAGAAAGTCGACCCCTAAAAATGAATATCTTCGACTGAAGATTTTGGTATTCCTGAAGACTTTCATGAAGACTTTGAAAGTGAAGAAATTGGTGTGTCCGTGAAGACTTGATATTCATGCGAGGAATATGAAGCTTGAATACTTTCATTTTCATAGTTTTGTTTTTCTCTTTCTTGAGTCATAGGAAACACCGTACTGTTAAAGGGGGTCGAGGAAATACTAAGGAAAAATTTCCAAGTGATGCTCAACTCAAAATCCTACATCTACCAAACCCTTCGAGTGAAGCCTTTGGAAATCTCATATAGTTCAGTCAATTTCTTCAGTGACAGAGAGGAAGTTCTTCTGGTCGCTGAGGAATTTGTTCTGACTGAGGAGTTAGGAATTCGCCAGTGTGGATTGCCTACATAGTGAGGAACATGATAGCCCTGAGGAATTTGATAGTCAAATTTCCGACCGTTGCTGTGCTACGCGCTAGCTGTCCCAAAATATCTTATCCACCTAATGGTCATATCAGACAAGGGCATTAACATCTTATCATGTTGGGCTGCTCCCTAGGATATAAATAGCCGCCCCCTACAACCACTAGCTGGTTGGCTGCTTCGAGAGAAACTGACACTTGTCATTTGAGAGCAACCCATCCTCTGAGGACTTTGAGCGAAAATTATTGAGTGAGGAAAAACCCCAAACCCAAACACCTACAAACCCAAAGTGATTGAGCATCACGGAAGAGATTGATCCTGCGTGGATCCGACGCTTGTTACCTTTGAAGATTGTGCTTCTTCCAGACGGTTAGGCGTCATGGTCTAGAGCATCCAAGAGGAATTGTGGATCGCCGAGTGACCAAGTCTGTGAAGGTTTGGAAGTCGCCTGAAGACTTACCACGAGTGATTGGACGAGGTCTATCTGACCTTAGTTCAAGGAGAATACGGTGAGGACTTGGTGTCCCGAGCTGTGTGCTTAGCAACTGGGTGTCCGGGACTGTGTGTCCTCGAGTATAATACTCAGCCGCTCCAACCAGACGTACAACTGAGACAGTAGTTGGAACTGGTCTACCAAATCATTGTCTTCACCAACCTTACTGGTTCTATTTCCTCAACTCTTTCATTTCCTCATTACTGTGTTGAGTGATTGTTCATATCTGTGTTTGAAGACTTTGACTGAAGACTTTCTCAATTTCCTCAGTTCAATTTCTTCAGTCTGTCTGTCTTCATCTTTTGTTATCCTGTGTTTATGCTTCCTGTACTCTGTGCTTGTCTTCATTTCATCATGATGACTATGTCTGTATCCTGTTTGGCTTACTTCTGAGTACTTATTCCGCTGCTAGTAGTTCTTCGCTAAGGAATTTCCTCAACGGCAAATTCCTCAGTGAAGAATTCATAAAAATCGCCTATTCGCCCCCCCCTCTAGTCGATATAACACACTTTCAATTGGTATCAGAGCAAGGTACTCCCTTGTTCTGTGTGATTTTGGTTTAACCACCTGGAGTTCTAGTTATGTCGACCGCAGGTATGATCAAGGTCTCCGCTGGGTGTCCTACCTTCGATGGCACGGACTACCCCTACTGGAAGAATAAGATGCGAATGCATCTTGAAGCAATTGACAATGATCTCTGGTACGTTGTGGAATGGTGTTCCCTCAGTCACACCTTCTCTGAATGCTGCTGATATGAAGAGATTCAAGCAACTCGATTCTCAAGCGAAGAATATCATATGTGGTCATCTGAGTAAAGGGCAGTATGGTAGAGTGAGTACTTCGGAAACTGCTAAGCTTATCTGGGATAGGCTCTCCAAAGTAAACGAAGGAGTCTCAACTCAACGTGACTCTCGTGTTGACATTGTTCGCAATCTCTTCAACCGCTTCAAAAGACTCGACAATGAAAATGTTCAGCAAACCTTCGATCGCCTCACTGACATCTCAAATGAGCTTCAAGCGCTTGGCGCCACTGACATCACCAACCATGAGGTGGTGAAGAAATTTCTGAGATCGCTAGATTCCTCATTTGATACTCTGGCACTGATGATTCAAGAGCGAGCTGATTACAAGTCACTAGATCCCGGTGATATCCTCGAGAGGCTAAATACTCATGAGTTCCATCTTGCTGAAAAGAGAGGTCTCTATGGTTCAAGCTATGGCAAAACACGTGCCCTGAAGGCCAAGGATGTGTCTGAATCTGAATGTGAATACTCTGCTAGTAGCCTCGGTGATCCTGAAGAATTGAGCCAAGAGCTTGCACTGCTCATGAAGAAGTTCCAGAAGTTATAGACGCGGTCGCTTTGGAAAATCCTCAAGAAGCAGTGATTCCTCATCAAGTGACTATAAGAGAAGACTTTGCCACAAATGCAAGAAACCTGGTCACTATATTCAGGATTGTCCTCAATGGGAAAAGGAATTAAAGAAGAAGAAATACAAGGATTACAGTTCTGATGACGCTAAGAAGAAGAAGAAATCTTCAAAATCTTCATAATCAAAATCCTCGAAGTCTTCATCTCACAAGAAGAGCAGCTCCAAGAAGGCTCGGGCATTCATTGGCAAGGAAATGGACTCTGAAGCTGAATCTGATGAACATGAGGAAGAGGAGGCATCCGAGGAGTCTGTGTCAGGTGTGGCAAGTCTAGCTCTTGCTACCGCATTTGTCAGCAAGTCTATCTTCAACTCTAAAGAAAATGGCAACACCAACAAGGCTGACGAAGACAATGATGACTACGCTCCCACCTATTGCTTCATGGCAAAGGGTGCCAAGGTAACAAAATACCCCTCCTCTGAATCTAGTGAGGATGAATCTGATGAAAATCTTAAGCCTAGTTACTCTAAACTTGCTAAGATTGCTGTGAAACAACAAAAGGCTATTGAAAAACTTCAAAACATGCTAGACAAAAGTGATGATATGTTGGGTGATGAAATGGACCGCACTAAAGACTTAACTGAAAATCTTCAGAGACTTCAGTCTAAGTTTGACAATCTTCAAAGTCATCATAACACTCTCTTATCTGATCATGAGAAGCTTTCTTATGAATTTCTTCAAAGAAATCAAGATCTTGAGAAGCTAAGAGTGAGTTATGAAGATCTTCAGAAGGATCGCGATTCATTACTTGCTCAACAAATCAGCGCTACTCAAGAAGAATTTGTTCCTCCATGCTTAAAGTGCATTGAACGTGAATCTGCTAATTCATCACCTGAATGTTCAAATGCTTCAACTGTTACAAATTCTTCACCTGCCTCTGCTATCACTAATTCCTCTTCTGAGGACATTGCTAGTATCACTGACGATGCAGGGCTGAAGGAATTGTACACGACAGGCATGTACAAAAGCCTCAAAGGGCATCAGATTCTTTGTGATGTGCTCAAAAAGCAGATCCTCAACAGAAACCCTAGGAAAGAGGGTATTGCCTTTGAGAGGAAACTCAATGCTGATGGAACATATTGGAAGCCTGAGCAGTACCCAAAAACCTCATGGGTTGCTACAAAGGGACCTCCAGTTGATCCATCTAACTTATCTGGCTTTACATGTGAATCTCCTCATTCTTCTGATGAGTCATTTGACTCGAACTATAAACTGTTCAAAAATCAGAATGGTGAAGTATTTGCTAGATATGTTGGCACTAACTGCAGGAACGGTTCCCTTATGAAGAAAATCTGGGTTCCCAAAAGTTATGTTGAAAGTCTTCAGGTGAATGTCCTCATGAAACCACCTGTGAAGAAATAGGAACCCCAGATCAAACTCTTCATATGGACCTAATTCTTCATATGGATTTAAGTCCTCATACGGACAAAATTCCTCGCGTGGATCAAATTCCTCAAATGGATCAAAGTCCTCATATGACTATCATCGTGCTAACAATTCTGTTTCGCAGGGTAGAGCTAAGGGCTATGAATATGCACATTATTCTTCAAATCATTATGTTCATAAGTCCTCGAAGAACTTCTCTGCTTATTCATATGCTTACCCTAACCCCTCTTATGTGAAACGCAATGGATTGGCTTCTATGCCACCTTTCTCATATGGTGCTCGCAGAGTGATGAACTCTTTGCCACCCCTTCAGATGTGGGTGGTGAAGAAAAAGAACTAATCTCTTATGCAGGGTCAGGTCTCTAGACGTGCCTTAATGTCTGAAGAATTTGCTGGAGGCCTGACAAAATGCCTGAAAGGACGCAAGCAAATCATGATGAAATGAACTTTCATTTCACACGTCCTCACACTGCTTATCTGTGCTATTGTTTGATGAAATTCTTCTGATGAACTTGATATCATATTCTTCACTGATGAAGTATTTGAGACCGTAAGTTGCACTAATTCATCTGCAGGATGATCAGCCCAAAGTCAACGAGTGGGTTCTCGATAGTGGATGTACAAATCACATGACTGGTGACAAGAACCTATTGATGGATGCTCCCTTAACACCGTCACATCTGAAGCACATCATCTTCGCTGACAAAGGAAAAAGTCAGGTATTGGGTCTAGGTAAGGTTGTGATCTCAAAGGATCGACACATGGACAAAGTCATGCTTGTCGAGTCCTTAGGATACAACCTCATGTCTGTCTCAATGCTTTGTGATCTTGATATGGTTGTTGTCTTTGGAAGATATCGATGTGTTGTGATCATGGAAGCTGACCATTCCAAAGTCTTCAAAGGCTTTGGGAGAGGAGATCTGTATATTGTTGATTTCTCTACAGGACCACAACCAGCCGTGTGCTTACTTGCAAAAGCTTCAGAAGGCTGGCTATGGCATGGACGACTTGGTCATGCTGGCATGAGGAATCTGAACACGCTTGTGAAGAAGAAGCTTGTCATTGGCATTGAGAATGTCAAATTCCTCAAGGATCACTTATGCGGAGCTTGTGAAGCTGGAAAGATGACAAAGGCCAAGCATCCATCGAAGACTATCATGACCACTACTCGTCCATTTGAATTGCTTCACATGGATATCTTTGGTCCTAATCATTATTCTGCTGTTTCAAATGATGCATATCTATATGGCTTTGTTATTGTTGATGACTATTCTCGTTACACATGGGTACACATTGTCACTTACAAACATGAAGTGCAGGAAATCTTCAAACGATTTTCCTCGAGGGCTTCAACCAACTTTGGTGTGAAGATCAAGAACATCAGAACTGACAATGGGACCGAGTTCAAGAATTCCGATCTTGATGGCTATCTTGATGAACTTGGTATTACTCATGAGTTATCTGCTCCTTATACTCCTCAGCAGAATGGCGTCGTGGAGCGCAAGAACAGAACCCTTGCTGAAATGGCTTGCACTATGCTTGATGAATACAAAACGCCTCATCGTTTTTGGATTGATGCAATTGATACTGCGTGCCACATCATCAATCGGGTATATCTTCACAAATTCTTCAAGAAGACTGCCTATGAACTCCTCACTGACAAGAAACCCAATGTGAGTTATTTCAAAGTCTTCGGTGCTAAATGTTGGATTAGAGATCCTCGTCACAAATGCTAAATTTGCACCGAAAGCTCATGAAGGTTTTATGCTTAGTTACGGAAAGGACTCGCACACCTACAGAGTCTTCAACAACATTCTTCACAAGGTTGTTGAAACTGTAGATGTGCGGTTCGATGAAACTAATGGCTCGCAAAGAGAGCACCTACCTTCTGTGATAGATGAACCAGCACCTGAGGATTCTATCAAGTTCAAGGCTACTGAGGATGTTATTCCTACCGAAGAATCTGCTGAAGAATTCATTCCAGAACGTGAAGAAAACTGAGCTGGTGCACCTGATGAAAATGCTGAAGAAAATGGTGCTGAAGAAAATGCTGATCAAATTCCTCAACGACAACCAGCTCATCCTCGCATTGCAAAAGAAGTGCAAGTGGAAAAGATCATTGATAACATTCGAGCGCCAGGTCCTCTCACACGCTCAAAAGCTTCACATTTATCTAACTTTTGTGGGCACTATGCTTTTGTCTCTATTACAGATCCCACTAAGGTAGATGAAGCATTTCTGGAGCCTGAGTGGATTCAGGCCATGCAAGAAGAATTACATCAGTTCGAGCTCAATAATGTCTGGGAATTGGTCAAACGTCCAGATCCTCGCAAGCATAATATCATTGGCACAAAGTGGATCTACCGCAACAAGCAAGATGAAAACGGCCTTGTGGTGAGGAATAAGGCACGACTTGTAGCTCAAGGCTACACAATTGATTTCGATGAAACATTTGCACCTGTTGCTAGACTTGAGGCTATTCGCATATTGCTTTCTTATGCTAACCATCATAATATTATCTTACAACAAATGGATGTGAAAAGTGCATTCCTCAATGGTAAGCTTGAGGAAGAAGTATATGTTACTCAACCCCCAGGTTTTGAAGATCCAAAGAATCCTGACAAAGTCTTCAGACTCAACAAGGCCCTGTATGGCCTCAAGCAGGCCCCTCGGGCGTGGTATGACACTTTGAAGGAATTCTTCATGAAGAATGGCTTCACACCCGGTTCACTCGACCCTACTCTCTTTACTAAATCTTATGATGGTGAACTGTTTGTGTGCCAAATATACGTTGATGATATTATCTTTGGCTGTACTGACCAACATTATAGTGATGAATTTGCCTATATGATGAGTGAAGAATATCAAATATCTATGATGGGAGAGTTGAAATTCTTTTTAGGTCTTCAAATTCGTCAACAACACAATGGCATATTCATATCTCAGGAGAAATACCTCACAGAAGTTCTGAGGAAATTCGGCATGCAAGATTGCAAAGGCGTCAAAATTCCTATGCCCACAAATGGCCATCTATGCACTGATGAAAATGGTATTGACTTCGATCACAAGGTATAACGCTCCATAATTGGTTTGTTATTTTACTTATGTGCATCTAGGCCAGATATAATGCTTAGTGTCTGCATGTGTGCCCGATTTCAAGCTGCACCGAAGGAATCACACCATAAGGCTGTGAAGCATATTCTTCGATATCTAGCTCACACACCAACACTAGGATTATGGTACCCCAAGGGCTCTACTTTTGATCTCATTGGATATTCTGACTCTGACTATGTTGGTGATCATGTGGACCGCAAGTCAACATCTGGTACTTGTCATTTCCTCGGACGATCTTTGGTCTGTTGGTCCTCGAAGAAACAGAACTGTGTATCACTGTCTACTGCAGAGGCTGAGTACATTGCTGCTGGTTCTTGCTGTGCTCAACTGCTATGGATGAAGCAAACCCTCAAGGACTACGACATCAACGTGAAGAATGTGTCTCTCCTCTGTGACAATGAGAGTGCCATCAAGATTGCTCACAACACAGTTCAGCACTCGAAGAGAAAGCACATTCAGATTCATCATCATTTTCTTCGTGATCATGTGTTGAAGGGCGACATCTCCATCGAGCACGTGAAGACTGAAGAACAGCTAGCTGATATCTTCACAAAGCCCTTGGATGAGAAGAGATTTAGCAAGTTGCGGTGTGAGCTAAATATCCTAGAATCTTCGAATGTTCTTTGAAAAAGGACACTCATCCTAACACTTATGCAAAATTGATGACTTAGATGTGCAACACAAGAAGAAACGTTTTTCTTCAATCAATGAAGAATAACACTCTAAGTGTGAAGAAATTAATGAAGAATTTGATTCTCAGAACCCTACGACAATTGTACGCGGTGTCTGAAATCATCATTCTTATACGGTGGGTCACGCCACCACCAAAGTTGAGAATCTTCATTTTTGAAATTCCTTAATTTTTGAAATTCTTCAATTTTTCAAATTCTTCAACTTTGCAAAATCTTCACTATTTCTGTCGTTTTTCTTCATTGGCTATATATATATGAGTTTGTGGCCTCTACAGCATTCACTTATGGCTATTTCTTCAAGTTGCTTCTACTGCTAAGTGAATGTGATCGGACCCTTCCCCCTCTATGCTATACTCAACACAATCTATTCACAAATTCTTCATGTGCGTTCTATTTGAAACTCGTTCAAAATCTTCACTATGTCCTTGACAACTGAAGAATTTGCGAATGGAACTTTAAAATTAATCTTATCCAAATTTTCGGTTTTACCGCTCAATCTGTTCCGGATCCCACGATAGACTTATCTATTCACCCATGATCTAACATGATCTCCACTTTTCAGTACGTGGGTGACACATGTCATGCGGATGAGAAGGGTCAGGGGCACGTTCATCCTAAATCTTTGGGCAAACAGTTTTTCACTGCGACTATAAATACCCCCTCTCCCCTTCCTCACTTCCTTTACTCTGCTCGACCGCTCTCTCTCTCGCTCGAGCTTCTCAAACCCTAGCGCCGCCGCTACTCCATCATCGCCGGTGAGGAAGAGCTTCACTGCCTCGACCTCATCGCCGTCGTACTCGCGCCGACCGCGGAAATCTTCACTCCGCCGCCGCCGTAGCTGTCTTCCTCCGCCAAGTTAGGGCGTGGAAGATCTACACCGACGAACTTCACTGTTCTGCTTCTCAGTTCGTCGTGTTCTTCATCCAGGGTAATTAAAATTTACTTTTACTACCCTCTTTTGATTCGAAATTTCACAACAAAATCTTCAAAGGTGTTTTATTCTTAAATTCCTCACACATAAAACACCTCATAGTCATATGTTCTTGATTCGTTTCTCTAAGCATCATTTTTCTTCAAGATTCCTCAATTGTGTGGATCCTTGATCTATACAACTCTGGAACCTAAGACAAAGAACGCTTAGTGAAATTCTTCAAGACTCATCTGGTCAAATTCCTCAAACTTGTTCCTTTTCAAAAAACCTTCTGAGAACGCATATGACCTCTCCAAATTCCTCGCAACTATACTCTGTTAACAGGTACTCATGGCCGCTGCTGAATCACTAGGTTCTCATCAACTTAACTCATTTGCAGCGTTCCTTGAAAAAAGTTGCATACTTCTTCAGAAAATTCGATTGTTCAAATTCCTCATCTGAAGAATATGGCTGATGGTAAGAAGCCGCAGAAAGGAGGAAAGAAGCCTGAGGTCATGACTGCTTTTGAAATCCCTGAGGACCTCTATACTGACTATTGCACACCTGATGAGGCTAAGTACAGAAAAGAAACTAAAACTCAGCGCAAGGTGTGCATACAGAAGATTGAACGAAGATGGGCAAGAGAATGGAGAGAGTACAGATATGTGGCTCCAAAGTACATGAAGAAATTCGCACTTAATCCTCCATGCCCAAGAGCTCCATTGGCACCTGGCCAAGAAGCTGACCCCACCAGCATCAAGCGTGGTGAGGATTTTCCTGAAGAATGGGCCAAACGCCAAGCTAAGTTGGCAAGACAAGCCAAAGAAGCAGTGAGGAAATTCAATGAAGACTCTGCTGCTGCTACTGCCACTGAGGCCTCTGTCAAGCCAAGAAAATCAATGGCAAAGAAGCCCGCTCACAAGCCAAGTGCTTCACCAACTATGCCCTCACGGCCAAGTTCCTCAATAATGCCCTCACGGCCAGAATCTTCAAAGCCCTCACGGCCAGATTCTTCAAAGCCCTCACGGCCAGTTCCAACTACTGCTCCTCCTCCAAAGTCCTCAGCTGCTCCGACAAAGTCCTCAACACCTGTACATCTGGCAACGTGCCAAAGGACAACAGGCATCTCTATTGCCTCTAGTGCCTCAGCAAGTTCCTCAGCTGCACCAAAATCTTCATCAGGCCCCACTCTGCTGAAGACTAAGGCAACGGCTGGTCGAGGTCCTCGGCCAAGTCCGAAGAAGAAACAGGTTGCCTTCCAAGTGCCATCTGACGATGAAGCTAATGATGATGAACTTGCAGAAATCATCAGAGACCGACAAGAAAGGGCCGCTAGAGCAAAAGGAACAAATGTGCCACTGCTTTTGGATCCAAGGGCGATCCTTGATTACATTGATCTCTGGCACAAGGATCCAAATACTCCTATGCCTGATTTCAATTTGACTCCTGGTCAAAGTCACATGCTGACCCATTTCATCACTAAAGAGAAATGGAAATTTGAGAGAGCCAGGCAGATCAAGAAGACTCAGTTCAGAAAGGAGAAGTTCCTGAAGAATAACGTTGTCAATATGACAACTGATGCACTCCTCAAGATCCAAGATGAAATCAAAACCCTCAGCAATGACTTCAATGCTTACTATGCTGATTGGCAAGGAGCCAAAGTCAGGTTTGTGAAACTGACTGAGAAATTCACAAATGTTGCAGCCCCATCGCAACAAGAAATTCCTCAAGCTGAAGCGTCTGCTCAGCCAACTGAAGAACATGCCAGCACCGCTGATGACATTCAAGCTGCTGAAGAAAATGCTAGTTCCAGGGCTGATGACTCCATTCCAGCTGCTGAAGAAATTGTCAGGGCATCCACTAGTGGTGCGCCTGAAGAAACTGAAGAAGTCAGGGAAACTGCATCAGTTGCGCCTGAGGAAATTCAACCAGATTCCTCAGTTCCATCTGCGCCTACCCCAACTCCAATTCTTCCATGTGCATTCGATGTGAAGAAGACCAAGGCTGCAGAGCGAGTTGCAGTGAAGAAAAGGAAAGCATCCAGTGCTTCAGAATCTTCAGCTCCAAAGAAGATGAAGCCTCTAACAAGCTCTATTGAAAATCCAATTGATGCTGTTCCGATTTCCACCATGCCATCAAAGGACCTTGTTCCTTTTGATGAGGAATATGTGATCCCTAGCGGATCTAATGAAGAACCTAAATCCGCTGCTTCTTCAGAGTAGGTTGATGAAGAAAAAGTGGATACGATCCCTTCAACGCCTGTTGCTTCCTCGCCAATGCCTCAGTTCATAGCTGAAGAGGCTGGCGTTGAAGAAATTGAAGATGAAGACGTGGACATTGGCTGCACAACGCCCGTGATGAATGATGACTTTTGGGAAAGTCGGCACCCCAATTCTCCACTCTTCACCCCACTTCAACAAATACCTCAGTCCCCTGCACCAACAGTTCAAATGGGCTCTGAGGAAACTCATCCCACCTCGTCTATGCATGAAGACATTCCAGCTGCTAGTGCTAAAGAAGTTGTTGTTATTGAACCTTTGAACACGTAGACTGCCACTAAAGAGGAACCATAAATTCCTCAGCCTGAAGAACCTGAGATTGCGATTCCAAAGGTTGTGATGCAACTCACTAACACTCCCGTGCCCAAGCCAACGGATCCATTCTCAAAGAAGCAAAAGTTCAAGGCTGAAGATTTCTTCAGCGAGCATGTGTTCTTCACTGACTATAACCCCTATGACTCTGCTCGCATAAGGAAGAGGCACTTCTGGACTGCTAGTCAAGCAAATTTCTATTCCTCAGTACTGTTCAACAAAGGCAAAGTCTTCGATCATGAACATATACTTCATGTGGACATGGAGTCTCTGCCGTGCTTCGAGCCAGTCCTCAGTGTTCTTCACGATGCTGGATTACTGAACTTCTGCACTGACATCTGTGACTGGAATGAAGAACTCATTCTTCAATTCTATGCAACGCTGCATATCACAGGAAACTCTGAAGATGTGAATTCATGGGTGCTGGACTGGATGTCTGAAAATACTCACTACAAGGCACCAGCAACTGAATTGCTTCGTGCCCTCCCACTCAGTCCTCCCCTTGACGGTGCTCGTTGCGTCTACAGTGAACCTGAACTTTCAAATCATTTCATGCAAGTGCTGATGAAGCCTTTGAAGCCAGGGTAGGCTCCTCAAACCAAATTCCTCGTCAAGGAATTACTATATGTGCCCTGGACTGTCTATCGCATTCTGACGAAGACAATGAGTCCAATCAAAGGCCACGACTCAAATGATGAAGAGGCCGTTGGCATCATGAATAATATGCTTTTCAATATCATTCATGGCGTTCCCGTCAACTTCCATGATTTCTTCATGAGGACTTTGGCGAATATTGCTATGTCACCATTTGAGCTGAAGCCTTATGCACCATGGATTATGAGATTCATCAGGACAAGGGCTTCACTAAATTACAAAGCTGACACTTTGAACCATGGCAGCTACTTGCCTCCGATTGAAGTCCTCAAACGGACATATTCCTAGGCTGATGACAAAGGCAAGGCAACTGCTGTGATAGATGAAGGCATTTGTCCATTGGATGGTCAATTTCGCAAGGCTGCATCCTACTCCACCAATGATGACTCTGCCACACATGACTCTGCCGCCAAGCAAAATCCTCAAGCCACACCTCCCAGGGTGATGACTGATCGTGAGTTACTCCTCAGTCTTCATCAGAAGGTTAATCACAATCATAAATAGGTCAAGCGTCAGTTTGGTTCAATTCTTCACAACATGACCTCAACACACAATGCAGTGAAGGAAAACCACTACTACCTCCATGAAACCTTCAACCGAACCTGGGCTGTTCTATCACATGTCTATAGCGCTGCAGATCTGAAGAATATGGGTCTCAAGGAAGAATTTGACTGGTCTGCACCTCCACCAAAGAAATTCAAGAAGGTCAAGGTTCCTTCCTTGGTGGCCACCTCCTATTCTTCATCATGCGAGACTGATGAAAATGAAGACTTAGACGACACTATGGCAGGCCCTACTATGACTATCGATCCCATCGCTGGCGCTCCTCCATCAACTTGATATTCTTCATGGGCGTTAGTCCTCAGTTTCGAACCTTTTGGTCATTCGATGACAAAGGGGGAGAAATTTGAGTTAGTCTTCAAGCGGTTCTATTATATGGGTGTTGTTTTTTGCTAAGTTACAACTCTTGTTCTTCTGAAACTTTATTGGATCGAGTTGTAAACTTAAACCCGATGGTGCTCTGATACTTTTGATGCACTGTGATCTGATACTCTTGATGCGTTATTCTGCATGCTTGTTCCTCATTAATATTATTGCACGCATGCTGAATTTCATCAGGCACCATATTTCATCATGCATTTCAAATTCTTCATATTATATGTTAAATGCGTGTATAAATTACAAGATATAGGGGGAGATCTCCATGATTCAACTCTTCAAGTGTGCATTGCTTCAAAAGCAAATTCCTCACTATGCACATCTTTAGGGGGAGTTCTTCTATATCTTGCAATCAAATTCCTCAATATCAGTACTTACACTTCATATGTTTATCCCCGTTGAGAACTTAACCTATATTGTCATCAATCACCAAAAAGGGGGAGATTGTAAGTGCATCTAGTGCCCCTTAGTGATTTTGGTGTATTGAAGACTTATAGGTTAAGGGACTAATGTGTTTGTGAGTGTACACAGGTCTATAAGTCTATGAGGAGTTTGATCTTTACAGAGAAAGTCGACCCCTCAAAATGAATATCTTTGACTGAAGATTTTGGTATTCCTAAAGACTTTCATGAAGACTTTGAAAGTGAAGAAATTGGTGTGTCCATGAAGACTTGATATTCATCCGAGGAATATGAAGCTTGAAGACTTTCGTTTTCATAGTTTTGTTTTTCTCTTTCTTGAGCCATAGGAAACACCGTACTGTTAAAGGGGGTCGAGGAAATACTAAGGAAAAATTTCCAAGTGATGCTCAACTCAAAATCCTACACCTACCAAACCCTTTGAGTGAAGCCTTTGGAAATCTCATATAGTTCAGTCAATTTCTTCAGTGATAGAGAGGAAGTTCTTCTGGTCGCTGAGGAATTTGTTCTGACTGAGGAGTTAGGAATTCGCTAGTGTGGATTGCCCACACAGTGAGGAACATGATAGACCTGAGGAATTTGATAGTCAAATTTCCGACCGTTGCTGTGCTACGCACCAGCTGTCCCAAAATATCTTATCCACCTAACGGTCATATTAGACAAGGGCATTTATGTCTTATCATGTCGGGCTGCTCCCTAGGCTATAAATAGCCGCCCCCTACAACCACTAGCTGGTTGGCTGCTCCGAGAGAAACTAACACTTGTCATTTGAGAGCAACCCATCCTCCGAGGACTTTGAGCGAAAATCATTGACTGAGGAAAAACCCCAAACCCAAACACCTACAAACCCAAAGTGATTGAGCATCACTGAAGAGATTGATCCTGCGTGGATCCGACGCTTGTTACCTTTGAAGACTGTGCTTCTTCTAGACGGTTAGGCGTCATGGTCTAGAGCATCCAAGAGGAATTGTGGATCACCGAGTGACCGAGTCTGTGAAAGTTTGGAAGTTGCCTGAAGACTTACCACGAGTGATTGGACGAGGTCTGTGTGACCTTAGTTCAAGGAGAATATGGTGAGGACTTGGTGTCCTAAGCTGCGTGCTCAGCGACTGGGTGTCCGGGACTGGGTGTCCTCGAGTTTAAATACTCAGCCGCTCCAACCAGACGTACAACTGAGACAGCAGTTGGAACTGGTCTACCAAATCATTGTCTTCACCAACCTTACTGGTTCTATTTCCTCAACTCTTTCATTTCCTCATTACTGTGTTGAGTGATTGTTCATATCTGTGTTTGAAGACTTTGACTGAAGACTTTCTCAATTTCCTCAGTTCAATTTCTTCAATCTGTTTGTCTTCATCTTGTGTTATCCTGTGTTTGCGCTTCCTGTACTTTGTGCTTGTCTTCATTTCATCATGATGACTATGTATGTATCTTGTTAGGCTTACTTCTGAGTACTTATTCCGGTGCTAGTAGTTCTTCACTAAGGAATTTCCTCACCGGCAAATTCCTCAGTGAAGAATTCATAAAAATCGCCTATTCACCCCCCTCTAGTCGATATAACGCACTTTCATTAGTGCAGAGAAAATAAGCTTTATATGATCGTGTGATATGGAAGTAATAAAAGCGACGGACTGCATAATAAAGGTTCATATCACAAGTGGCAATATAAAGTGACGTTCTTTTGCATTAAGATTTTGTGCATCCAACCCTAAAAGCACATGCCAACCTCTACTTCCCTCTGCGAAGGGCCTATCTTTTACATTATGCAAGATTCAAGGTAATCTTCACCTTTCCCTTTTTCATTTTATCCTTTGGCAAGCACCTCGTGTTGGAAAGATCCTGATATATATATCCAATTGGATGTAAGTTAGCATGAACTATTATTGTTGACATTACCCTGGAGGTAAAACGTTGGGAGGCAACACTATAAGCCCCTATCTTTCTCTGTGTCCGATTAAAACTCCAGAACCATAAGTATTGCGTGAGTGCTAGAAATTGTAGAAGACTATATGATAGTTGAGTATGTGGACTTGCTGAAAAGCTCTATTCTTGACTCTTTCCGATGTTACAATAAATTGCAATTGCTTCAATGACTGAGATTGTAGTTTGTTAGTTCTCAATGAAGTTTCTGAACCATACTTGACATTGTGAATAGATTGTTACTTGAGCATAAGAAATCATATGACAAAATCTTTATATGTTGTTGTTATAAGAATGATCATGATTCCCTCATGTCTATATTTTGTTTTTATCGACACCTCTATCTCTAAACATGTGGACATATTTTTCAATATCGGCTTCCGCCTGAGGACAAGCGAGGTCTAAGCTTGGGGGAGTTGATACGTCCATTTTGCATCATGCTTTTATATCGATATTTATTAAATTATGGGCTGTTATTACATGTTATGTTACAATACTTATGGCTATTATCTCTTATTTTACAAGGTTTATCATGAAGAGGGAGAATGCCGGCAGCTGGAATTCTGGGCTGGAAAAGGAGCAAATATTGGAAACCTATTCTGCACAGCTCCAAAAGTCCTGAAACTCCACGAAAGTCATTTTTGGAATTAATAAGAATTATTGAGTGAAGAAAGTACCAGAGGGGGCCCACACCTTGGCCACGAGGGTGGGGTGCGCGCCCACCCCTACTGGGCACGCCCCTGCCTCGTGGGCCCCCTGGTGGCCCTCCGGTGCCCATCTTCTTCTATATGAAGTCTTCTACACTGGAAAAAATCATAAGCAAGCTTACGGGACGAAATTCCGCCGCCACCAGGTGGAACCTTGGTGGAACCAATCTAGGGCTCCGGCGGAGCTGTTCTACCACGGAAACTTCCTTCCGGGAGGGGGAAATCATCACCAACGACCCTCTCATCAGGAGGGGGTCAATCTCCATCAACATCTTCACCAGCATCATCTCCTCTCAAACCCTAGTTCATCTCTTGTATACAATCTTTGTACCCAAACCTCAGATTGGTACCTGTGGGTTGCTAGTAGTGTTGATTACTCCTTGTAGTCGGTGCTAATTGGTTTATTTGGTGGAAGATCATATGTTCAGATCCTTAATGCATATTAATACTCCTCTGATCATGAACATGAATATGCTTTGTGAGTAGTTACGTTTGTTCCTGAGGACATGGGTGAAGTCTTGCTATTAGTAGTCATGTGAATTTGGTATTCGTTCGATATTTTGATGAGATGTATGTTGTCTCTCCTCTAGTGGTGTTATGTGAACGTCGACTACATGACACTTCACCATTATTTGGGCCTAGAGGAAGGCATTGGGAAGTAATAAGTAGAAGATGGGTTGCTAGAGTGACAGAAGCTTAAACCCTAGTTTATGTGTTGCTTCATAAGGGGCTAATTTGGATCCTCTTATTTCATGCTATGGTTAGGTTTACCTTAATACTTCTTTTGTAGTTGCGGATGCTTGCAATAGTGGTTAATCATAAGTGGGATGCTTGTCCAAGAAAGGGCAGTACCCAAGCACCGGTCCACCCACATATCAAATTATCAAAGTAACGAACGTGAATCATATGAGCGTGATGAAAACTAGCTTGATGATAATTCCCATGTGTCCTCGGGAGCGCTTTTCTCATTATAAGAAATTGTCCAGGCTTGTCCTTTTCTATAAAAAGGATTGGGCCACCTTGCTGCACTTTATTTACTTTCATTGCTTGTTACCCATTACAAATTATCTTATCATAAAACTATCTGTTACCTATAATTTCAGTGCTTGCAGAGAATAACTTATTGAAAACCGCTTGTCATTTCCTTCTGCTCCTCGTTGGGTTCGACACTCTTACTTATCGAAAGGACTACGATAGATCCCCTATACTTGTGGGCCATCACACATCACACCCCTTTTTGTTGCTCGACTCTACAGAGTTACCATCAAGTGCCAAGGGTGGAACCTCATACATCACTCCTCATGAGATCTTTGTAGTGTATATATTCGGTCGTGGTCATCGAGGGTGGTTCCTCTTACGTTCAACTTGATGTTTACATCGAGTGGAATCCATCGGGGGTGATTCCTCTGGTTTTCCCCTTGATATCTGGACACATGATTACCTTGACTTTACTTGAGACCATTGTGAAAGCCGGGCGGGCTCGGAGAGCACCCGTGCGATGTGACGGTGGCGGCTGGTTGTTTAGCGGTATCACCCGGGAGGGGGTGATAGCTCTGGACTTGTCCCGACAGACATCACTTCCTTTAATAATGCACTAACAGGTTTGGGTATTTGTTTTGAGTTGGCCTCTGGCCTTTACGCACGAACCACCACGCGAGAATAGTTATGGGCCTCGACGTCGTAGTATCAGCCGAAGCTTTGTCAGGCGTCCAGTTCAGCATCGTGGGCCTGTCGGGCCAGTGCCATCCAGTATGAGGTGGTGCTCGTCCCGGCTCGTCGCACAACGACCCGGAGTGTTGCGGGCGATGGTCCCAAGACCCCGGAGTGCTTAGGATGTAGACCGACGGGGACCTCTCTGCTGAGCCTAGGTAGGGCTGCGGCGTGTTGATCTTCCGAGGTCGGGCATTGACCCCAGAAAGGTGTGTCCGGCTAGAGTGATCGAGCGTGTTGGGTAACGTGGTGCACCCCTGCAGGGAAGACATATATTCGAATACTGTGTCCACGGTAATGGACGTTTAGACTTGCATCCTGATCTTATACAACTAGAAATGGATACTTGATATGTGATGGATATGTGGCCCCGGGATTGCTTTCTCGCAGGGAGTCGAGGAAGGATCTCTGGGCGTTAATTATACAACATGCTTGTTAATTATAAGCTGATGTTCTTTACTCTTCTACATGTTGCAAGATGCGTGGAGCTTCTTGAAGATGCTAGTCTTCAGTAGGTTAGGCCTTCCCAATCTATTCTGGCATTCTGCGCTTCAGTCCACATATACAACCCTTCCATTTGATACCAATGCATACTTAGTATAGATATTATGCTTGCGAGTACTTTGGATGAGTACTCATGGTGTCTTTGCTCCCCTTTTCCCCCTTTTTCCTTCTTTCTGGTTGTTGCAACCAGATGGTGGATCCCAGGAGCCAGATGATGCCACCCCCGCCGACTACCACTACTACCCAGAGAATGCCTACTACTACATGGAGCCCACCGACTACCAGGAGTAGTTAGGAGGTCCCAGGCAGGAGGCCTTGCCTCTGCTGAGAATTTGACGGTGTTGCGTTAGTGATGGCTGTCGGCGGCGTGGAACCAGATCTAGGAGGGTAGACGGTGGTGGCGGGGCACGGTGGACGAGATGGTCGTAGGAGCAGCGTCGGCAAGGTGGACGACGGCGGGGATGAAGCGGGAGGACGGGATGCAAGGATCCCGGTCCGAAGCCGTGGATGAGAGAGGTCGATCTCTTGTAATGGACGGCGGCGTCGGCGTATCAGCTCCGGCATGGTGGAGGAGGACGGCGGTGGATGGGGTGGCGGACAGCGGTGGACGGCAGCGGATGGAGGAGGGTGGGGTGGAGAGGGTGTTTTGGCGCCCACGGAGTACGAATGGGGAAAAGGGAGGTGGAGAGGAAGGGGGAACCATGTATTCAGGGCGCGCTTGTCTCAAATGCGAGGACATTTATAAACTTAGCCCCCGTTTCAAATTTCTACTACATCACATCAACATTAGTCGTTTGGGGATAGGACGGTAATCTCGCATACACCGAATATTTGCCGATGAGAGTTTATTTTTGGCGCCCATCATGTATGAATATGAATCGGGGAGGGAGTCAATTTCGGCCAAGGACACACTATGTTTGGGCGCCCACTGTTGGGGATATTACCACTAGGCGTGAACCGGCCTGCTTGGGCCGGGATAACTTCATTAGTGGTATGAACAGATGAAGGCCCAAGGTCTGTAGCCGGTTTAGAACCTGTAGCCGTAAACCGGCCTGATGTGCAACTTGTATTGTAAGTTAGGAACAGAGAGATACCAACCGGGATACGAGTATGGACCGGTTGGGACTCTATGGACCGACGGGCGTCACCCGTGTATATAAGGGGACGACCCGGCGGCGGTTCAGGAGGAGAACGACAACTCGAGTCTAGGCGAAGCTTGTTTGCTCCCTAGCCATCGAGACCACATCAATTCCATCGCAACTAGACGTAGGCTTTTACCTTCATCGAAGGGGCCGAACTAGTATAAAACCCTCGTGTCTTTGTGTCCGCTTTAACCCCTTCAAGTAAACCCGTAGCGATGGCTCCACGACTAAGTCCTTTCGCTAGGACATCTGCCGTGACAAATCCACGACAGTTGGCGCCCACCGTGGGGCCATCGCACGATGGTTTGACGATCTTGGAGGGCAAGCTCAAAGGACTCGAAGGCTATGCTGTGGGCCAGATGACCAAGAGTCGTCGTGGCAAGATCTACATCAACGACGCAGGATGGGGTCCCGAGGCCGATTTGATTGAGTACGGGTACCGGGTCCCCTTTGGTGGCATACACGTTTTCATCGGCAAGATCGGTGAGCCGGGGCCTGAGCCGGACATCTGCATCGACCTCGTCGAGACGGCTCAGCGTGCGAGATCTACCCAGGCTAAACCGGCCGTGAAGCGTGCCTTCGTTGGAGTCATCCACGGAGGAGGGCGTGAGGACGAGTCAGAACACGGTAGCGAGACCGTCGTCTATTCCGGCGACGAGTCCTCGACCGGAGAGATCGAATCACTATACCAATTACAAGACGACCAGGTTAGGGGCTGTTCCGATGGCGACAGTATTCCGGACCCCCAGGCCAGGTCAACCGGGTTGGAATATTCATGGCCAGCACACAGGCGGCGAATCACTCTTCGACCGCCGCAACGATGCTCTCCGGATCAGCAGGGGCAGGAGGCCTTGTGCGCCCGCCGGTTCAAGTTCTATCTGATCTGTTTGATGTACTAGCTGCGCTTATGGCAGAGGACAATCCGGCGGATCAGGAGGCCCATAATGCAGAAATTGCAAAGGTGAGAGAGCATATCGTGCAAGCCAAAGCGGATCTGGCCGCAGAAAAAGATAGGATGGCCGCAGAGCGGGCCGCTTTGGACGCCCAGGCTTATAAGCTCATGCTTGACCAGAACGCATCATAGGAGGTCTTAAAGCGGAAGCACAGATCACGCCTGCCGTTAGGGTTTGATCCCTGGAATCTCTTTCACACTCCAGGAGCTGGACCCAGTAATCCGCCGCTGCACCTGGAGACAAACCGGATTGAGGCACCAGGACCAGGGGGACGGTCCAACCTCGCCTGATGGAACCTCCTCAGCAGAACATTGTGATTCTTCCGCCGGTCCAGACGCCTCCAGGTCATTATTCTAATCCTATGGACAACCTTGTTGCAGCTGCCGCGCGATTAGAGGCTATCCCAGTTGAAGGGGATTCTCCGCAAGCGATAGAGACGCGCCGGGTTAAGGAGCTTCTCCGGACCGTGCTGATTCAGCAGGAAGCATATTCATACAGCCGTGATCGGATTCACTCTACGCCCCGTCCAAGCCGGAGCTATAGCAGGCGCTTGGATGAACCGGCCATATCGAGCAATGCGCGAGGCCGTGAAGCGGACCGTGGCAATAACCTGGCAGGTGGTGTTCGCGATGCTCAGGATGTGGTGGACCGGGCCCGGGCACGGAGGGAGGCCGAGTTAGCAGCACAGGATGATGCGGGTCAACTTACACCGGTTCGCCCTACCACCTTCGCCGGACCAGGAGTCGCATCCGCTTTGGGAGTGCCTTGTTTAATCCCCGCTTTACGCAATGCGCACCTGCCCAAAGATTTCAAGGGTCCACGCAAGGTGCCGAATTACACCGCTGATTTATCCCCTGAAGCGTGGATAGAGAGTTATGAGATGGCCATGGAGATGTTAGACATGGATGAGACCGCGTGTGCAAAATACTTCACCATGATGCTTGAAGGCAAGGCTCGTACCTGGTTGAAGAGCCTACCGCCCAATTCTGTCGGCTCATGGGCCCAGTTGCGGGCCCGGTTTATCCAGAATTTCAAGGATACGTCTAAGCAGCCCAAGTCCATAGTAGACCTGGCGGCTTGTGTCCAGGGGGAAGGAGAATCAACGACCCATTGGGTGCACCGCATTTCGGAAATTTTGCACTCGTCCGACAGGATTAATGCTGACTCTGCGATCTTAACCCTGGAAGGCAACTGCCGGTTTGAGCCTTTAAAATTGAAATTGGGACGCATGAAGCGGTTCTGTAATGACATGGGAACCCTCATGGCCGCTCTAGTGAAGTATGATGATTCGGACAGTACCAAGGATCCCGAGACTGATGATGATGAAGCAGGGAAGGGAAGGAAGAATAGCAACTCCAAACAGCAGCAGTACAAACCGGCGGGTCATGGAAACGGAGGTAAGCGCAAGGCGGATGGTAGCATGGACTTTGTGGCCAACACTAATGCACAGGACAGGGGGCAGCGACGCAGAGGTAAAGCGGCAAATCGTAATGGGGCTCCCAATCCTAACGCAAGCCGCTTGAGTTATTTGCTGAATCAGCCTTGCCCGAAGCACGGGACGAAGGAGGCGCCGGCTAACCATCTTTGGAAGGATTGTTATATCATGCAGGAGTTTAAAAACTCTAATGCCTTCCGGTATGATCACGGGTCAGGTGGCGGTTCAGGATCCGGTTTTCATGGGACGGATCACGATGGAGCTTCCGGTTCAGGTCGCAATCAGGGCGGTCACAATCACCAGAATAATCAAAACGGCAAGCAGCAGCAGCAGCAGCAGTCGGGTTATCAGAGCCAGCCAAAACAGTTGAACAATGGGCAATATCATGTTTTCACAACTAGCTTGGATAAACGCGACCGAAAACTCCACAAGCGAGCGGTGAATTCTGTTGAACCGGCCTTACCACGCTACTTGTGCTGGTTGGAGCAGCCTATCGTGTGGAGCAGAGAGGATCACCCGCCCCGGGTTGATAATCCGGGCCAGCTAGCATTAGTGGTAGACCCTCAGGTGGGGGGTTATAAATTCACCAAGGTACTCATGGATGGAGGAAGCAGTATTAACATACTGTACTATGAGACATTCCGCCGCATGGGTTTAACAGACAAAGATCTCAGACCGTCTAATACGGTGTTCCATGGTGTGGTGCCTGGCAAATATGCATATCCTGTTGGTAAGATAGCCCTGGACATGGCTTTTGGGGACGAGCACGACTCCCGGTCGGAAAAACTAACATTTGAGGTGGTGAAGATCCGGAGCCCATATCATGCCTTGTTTGGCCGGCCGGCTTACGCCAAGTTCATGGCGCGGCCTTGTTATATCTACTTGCAGCTCAAGATGCCGGGTTACAAGGGGACAATAACGGTTCATGGGAGCCGTAGGGTCGCTTTGGAATATGAGGAAGGTGATGCGGCTTATGCAGAGTCGGTCTGTGCCACGGAGGAGTTGAAGTACTATAAGGACAATGTTGATCCGGCGGATATGACTCCTTTGAAGAAGCCGACTACGGAGCATGATTCAGATCTGAAGTTCAAATCGGCAGCTGAGACCAAGCTTGTTGACTTCGTGCCCGGCGATTCATCTAAGCAGTTCACTGTCAGTGCCAATTTGGATCCCAAATAGGAAAGCGCGCTCGTCGAGTTCATCCGTGAGAATCGGGACATCTTCGCATGGAAACCATCCGACATACCAGGTGTACCGAGGGAACTCGCTGAGCACACTCTTAATGTGGATCCTAGGTATAAACCGGTGAAACAATTCCTCCGCCAGTTTAACGAAGAAAGGCGAAAGGCCATTGGAGAGGAAGTGGCCAGGCTTTTGGCAGCTGGCTTTATCATTGAGGTGTTCCATCCAGAGTGGCTTGCTAATCCGGTGCTGGTTCTTAAGAAAAATGGCACTTGGCGTATGTGTGTGGATTACATAGATCTTAACAGGGCCTGTCCAGCGGATCCTTTTGCCCTCCCCCGCATTGACCAGATCATTGATGCCACGGCGGGTTGTGAGCGTTTGAGTTTTTTGGATGCATACTCTGGATATCATCAGATCAAAATGGCGGTTAAGGACCAGGAGAAAACAGCGTTTATTACTCCCTTTGGAGCCTTCTGCTATGTATCTATGCCCTTCGGACTCAAGAGTGCCCAAGCCACCTATCAACGGTGTGTACAGAATTGCCTGCATAAACAGATCGGCCGCAATGTGCACGCCTATGTGGATGATATTGTAGTAAAGTCAAGGCAGAAGGAGACGCTGGTGGATGACTTGAAGGAAACCTTTGACAACTTGCGGGTTTACAAGATGATGCTTAATCCGGCCAAGTGTGTCTTTGGTGTTCCGGCAGGCAAGTTACTGGGTTTCCTGGTGTCTAATAGAGGAATTGAGGCTAATCCGGAGAAGATTACAGCTATCACCTCCCTGGCTAAACCGAAGTGCATCAATGATGTTCAGCGTTTGGCGGGCCGGATCGCCGCACTAAGCCGGTTTATCAGCCGCCTCGGAGAGAAGGCCATTCCTTTGTACCAAATGCTGAGGAAGACAGACCATTTCATTTGGAGTCCGGCTGCTGATGAAGCATTTGAGGACTTGAAGCGGCAGTTAGCCAATCCGCCTGTTCTTGCAGCTCCGGTCGACAAGGAGCCACTATTATTATACGTAGCAGCCAATGCTCGGGCAGTTAGCGTGGCTATTGTGGTGGAACGCAAGGAGGCAGGCAAGGAATATCCGGTTCAGCGGCCGGTTTATTATATCAGCGAGGTGCTTATTGAATCCAAGCAAAGGTATCCGCATTGGCAGAAGCTGGTCTATGGTGTTTTCATGGCCAGTCGGAAGTTGAAGCAGTATTTTCAAGGGCACCCCATCACAGTGGTCAGTTCAGCTCCCTTGGGTGATATCATACAGAACCGGGAGGCGACTGGCCGGATTGCCAAGTGGGCTATAGAGCTTGGGCCACACGGACTGAAGTATGTGCCTCGGACGGCGGTGAAGTCTCAAGCACTTGTTGATTTCATCAATGACTGGACGGAGCTACAAGCACCAGAGGAGAAGCCGGATCACACATATTGGACTATTCATTTTGATGGATCCAGGCAACTGGAAGGCTCGGGGGCTGGAGTCGTGTTAACTTCCCCACGAGGCGATAAGTTTTGTTATGTTCTCCGCTTAATGTTCCCTTGCACTAATAATGCAGCTGAGTATGAAGCCTTGCTCCATGGTCTCCGGATGGCTAAAGAGATGAACTTAAGCCGGGTTAAGTGCTTCGGTGACTCGGATCTCGTGGTTCAACAGGTGTCTGGCACTTGGGATTCTAGGGACCCGCTCATGACTGCATATCGTCGGGAAGTGGATAATATTGCGGGTTGCTTCCAGGGTTATCAAGTGGATCATGTGGACCGTCGGAAGAATGAAGCGGCGGACGCTTTAAGCCGTTTGGGCTCTCAGCGCAAACCGGTCCCGCCTAATATCTTTCTGGACGTGCTGCACAACCCGTCAGTCAAGCTCCCAGGTGAAGCGGATTTGGCTATTCCTGATCCGGAGGCTCAATTGGTGGCAGCATTGCATGCTATTCCGGATTGGACAGTTCCTTATCTTATGTACATGAACCGGGGGGAGTTACCAGAGGATGAGATTCTAGCCAGGCAAATAGTCCGGCGATCCAAGTCTATGACGATTGTCAATGGTGAATTGCATCGTCGCAGTGTATCAGGGCCGTTTCAACGTTGTGTTTCTCCTGAGGAAGGCTGTGAAATCTTAAGAGAAATCCATGAAGGGGATTGTGGACACCACGCCGGTTCAAAGTCTCTGGTGGCAAAGGCGTTTCGTCACGGGTTCTACTGGTTGACAGCGCATGCTGACGCGGAGGACTTGGTTAAACGGTGTGATGGATGTCAGAAATTTTCAAGGCGTGCTCATGTGCCGGCTCAAGAATTGAGGATGATCCCAATAACGTGGCCGTTTGCAACTTGGGGGCTGGATATGGTCGGACCTTTTAAAAGATCCAAGGATAAGAAAACCCACCTTTTGGTGGCAGTTGACAAATTTACCAAGTGGGTTGAAGCGGAGCCTGTCAGCAAGTGTGATGCAGCAACAGCGGTGCAGTTCATCAAAAAGGTGATTTTCCGGTTTGGCTTTCCACACAGTATCATTACTGACAATGGTACCAATTTATCTAAGGGCGCTATGAAGGAGTTCTGTGAACGAGAGCATATCCGGCTTGACGTGTCGTCAGTGGCACACCCCCAGTCCAATGGACAGGCAGAACGAGCTAATCAAGAGATCTTGCGAGGCATCAAACCCCGGCTTATGGTCCCATTGCAAAGAACACCAGGATGTTGGGTTGAAGAGCTACCATCTGTGCTATGGAGTATCAATACTACGCCAAACCGATCCACAGGATACACGCCATTTTTCATGGTCTACGGAGCAGAGGCAGTTCTCCCTAGTGATATCCGGCATGATTCGCCTCGGGTGGCAGCTTATGTCGAAGCGGACAATGAGACAGCACGGCAAGACGCTTTGGACCTATTGGACGAGGAGCGTGATATAGCAGCTGCCCGTTCGGCGATTTACCAACAAGATCTTCGTCGCTATCACAGTCGCCGGGTTAGAACCAGAACTTTTCAAGAAGGAGATTTGGTGCTTCGGCTCATCCAAGACCAAACAGATATACACAAGTTATCCCCACCTTGGGAGGGACCTTTCGTGGTCAGCAAGAATCTGCACAACGGGTCGTACTATCTGATTGATATTCGAGAGCATAAAGACTCACGTACATCAGAGGAGGAGACTAACAGGCCGTGGAATATAGCTCATCTTCGGCCTTACTACACTTGAGCCATCGGCTCTATCTATGTACATATCATGACAGTGTATATATTATCTTTGATATAATAAAACCGGAGCCTCAGCTAAAGCGGGGTCTCTGTCTTTCTTATCATGCGTGGTTACATGGAGTGGCTCTGTTTTTAAAGCGGACTCCGGTTTACCCTTTGACATTTGCTTTTTATACATCACTGGGGGCCTTGGTCGTGTCCGAACCAACGCGACACCTTTTGATAGGCGACAGCCACCAGATCACTTGGGGACATGGTCAAGTCTGAACCAGTCACGCCTCTTGGTCGGCCTAAGGCCACAAAATCACTTGGGGGCTTGGTCGAACCCGAACCATTGCCACGCCTCTTGATCTGGCATATATGCCACGAATCATTTGGGGACCTGGCTGACTTGAATCATTGTCACTCCTATTGGGGGCTTGGTCCTGTCCGACCATCGTAATACCATCTGATCAGCTCAGTATAGCATATTTTTGCAAACAGTTTTTATCATTGCCTTGGTTTCCATGGTATTTTCATGGCTTGTTTGTTCTTAGTTTTTTGTTGGATTCCTTTTATGTCAACAAACACCTTTAATCCGGAGAAGTATGCCCGGTTTATTTTTATTTTTTCCTGTTAACATCATGGAGTAACAAGGGGGTTTATATTGACCCAGTACGGTCTATACGGGAGCTGTTTTCTCCCCCCTTGTTGACGGTAATGGTTTATAAAACCTCCGCTTCAAAGCTTGGCTAAACCAGCTTCATGCCAAGACATGGCAGGAAATATGAATGGAGGTTTTTTCGAACAAAAGCTTCAGTACTTATGCACGAAGGCATATTGAAGATAGAAGTATTAACTATCCTGTTACAAGGCATCACGGTGCCCGAATAAAGATCATTTGTTATTTTGGAAAGATTCCAAGGACAGCTATACAAACCGGCTCCCGGTTTAGGCCTGCTCCTCGTCATCATCCGCTTCAGCTTCTTCGTCCCTACCCATTGGCTGGAAATCAACAGTGGTCCAGTCGATTCCCATTAAAGCTTGGAAAACAGCCTCTTCATGTATCAGGGAAGACGGTTCAATATCAGGAGCGTAAGTGTGCTTACGGATTGGAGGGATCAGATTCTCCGCTTCAAGAGTTGGGGCAGGCACTCGCTTGTTCTGGTCATTGTATTGTGCTTGATAATGCGTCAAGTCTGCCTCTTCAGCTAGCTGACAAGCCAGAGGGCGCACTGCACGGTTTATTGCCCTTAAATCCTCTTCGTTGAATTCAGAGCCATCTTCCTTCAGGCTGGGATAGCCTTGAGATGCTTCCACAGGGTCGAAATCTGGCACCCATGCCTTTGCCCGGATCAAGGCGTTAATAGCTCCGGTTCGAGCAGCAGATTTCTTCAGCTCCTCCATCCGGGCCGGAAGCATCGACAACATGTTAAGAGTGTCCTGGATTAAAGAAGGTGCCGGGTTGTTATGAGAGGCTGTGGTGATGATCCGCTGGGCTCCGGTATATAATTGTTCCACTAAGGTGTAGGCAGCCTTCAGTTTCTTCCGCACATCGTTTCCCAAGTGCCCGATGCGTGTGCCTACAACAATATAGGGACGGTTTCAAACCGGATTTACGCTGCAGCAGGTTCAAATTATCACAAAAGTTAAAAGGAGCTTACCAAAGATCGCAGCGGTCATGGAGTGTATTTGCCGCTTTACGGACGTCAGTTCATCCGCCACCGGTTTAAGGGCAGCTTCAGCATTTTCCGCTCTTTTGGTTAAAGCGGCCTTCTCAGTGGCCCAATCAGCCCGCTCTTTCTTGAAGCCTTCCTTCAGCTGTTCAGCGGTGCTCAAGGCGCTGGTTAATTCTTCCTTTGCCTTGTCTGTTTCAGCTTGTTGAGTTTTCAAGGCCTCCTGCAAATCAGCAATCCGGTCCTCCTTGATTCTCACCTCAGCCTGCATACAGACAGCATTTAGCTTTAAACAAGCGGTCCAAGAAATTGAAGTATCAACCACATAACAAAGTTATACGCCTGATACTTGGGGGCTAATGAACCTTCAGTTTTCAAAAGTTACTAGATTGCAAAGTCCCAAGCTCAATACAGGTATTCAACTTGGCACTTGGGGGCTAATGGCTATTTGCTCAAATTATGTTCTAAGGGTAGTTTTCTGTTGGAGCCCCGGTCTAATTCTGCTAAGTTAAACCGGCCCTTGGGGGCTATATTAATGGATTTCAAAAGTGTTGAGGATCATATTCAAGTCCCGGTTTGACGAAGGCTACAAACCGACCCTTGGGGGCTAGGAGGATTGATGCAAAGGCAGTCAGTAAAGAAGTAAGTTACCTCAAATTTATCCCTCATCATTTTTACCAGACCAGCTTCACAGTCACGGCTAGTATAAAGCCGGTTTAGATAGCCGGAATGAAGATCTTGGGCACTCAGAGCAGCATATGTCTCCAGTTCAACATCCCATTTTTCTTTATTCAGAGCGGAAAAATCCTCTTTTATGGTATGCTTGGTTAAGGTGACAGGATTCCCGGGTTCAAAGCGGCCTACACCGGTAATCACAACATCATCATCTTTGGACTCGCCGGTTTGTGTTAGTGTGATCGGTTTGTCAGCAGGACTGTGGGATTTCTCAATCCGGACGGAGCTGACAGGCGGGTCAGCAGAGACTGAAGTATTAATAGGCCTCTCTTCGGGAATAGCATCGTCTTGTAAAGGAGGATCATTGGGAATATCCTCAGGAGCAAATGCTTCAAGATCTGGCGTTTTGTCATGTTCTGGGGCTACATCTTCTTCAGCCGCTTTATCCAGGCGGGCTTTCTTGCTCGGTTTAGGTTTGGCCCTGAAAGAAAATCAAAGAGTCAAGGAAAAGCATAAGCCATTACATAGTGTACTGGAAGCATATGTTCAGCTTAGCTTACCCAAGAACCGTTTTTAACGGTGGCAGCTGAGTGGCCGACGATTCACCAGAAGATGAATGAGAAGTAACCTGATAATCGGAGTCGGATGGGTTAAGAGGTTGACGGAAGAAACCCGCTTTAGGATGTAAATCAACAAAAAGGTCAGAGACCTCGGAGCGGCGTTTTCGAACCGGACTGTTTGGTAAACCGGTGGAGGTAACTACCTGGCCACTGTGCCGGGTTGTGCGGCGAGCTTCATGTTGCTGAGTCTTCATAAGAAATTTAGGATCCAAATAAGCAAGAGGATGAGAAAATTTAACTTTCCGGTTTGCCTGTCGAAATTTTGGCAAAGGCAAGATTTCTGAATCGGAAGAGAGAATAGTTACCTCAACGAATTCCGCATTGCTGGCTTCAGCGTCGTCCTGACAAGCATCATCATCAATAAGGCGTGTAAAAAATAAGCCAAGCGAGTCAAGTTCTACCTCAAGGTCCGGGTTACCCACATCGTCATCAATAGCTGGATCAGATGAAGCGGTGGTTTTTCTCTTGTGAGCTGGCTTCTTGATAACCTTGGTCTTGGGACGGATTGGCCGCCCTGCTTTCTCCGTTTTGTCTTGAGAAAGCTTCTTGCTCCAAAACGGATTATCGCCCTGGATCAGCAGTAATTAAATGTCAAACAGATAAAGCAGTAACCGGTTCAACAATAGAGCAATTAAAATCTTACCGCTGGCGGTTTGTTGGTGGTGCAGTAAGGAGGCAGACCGGTTTGAGCACAGAGGTGCTCCGGTTCATTCAGCATCTTTTTTACAGATTCTGTGACTTCATCATCGGGGAGTTGGATTTTAGTGTGTCGGAGTGGGTCATCGACACTATCAGTATACTTGCACATCAAACTGGAGCGCCGGCTCAGAGGCAGTATGCTCCATGATATCCAACAGCGTGCAAGATCTATTCCCGTTAAGCCGTTGGCCATAAAAGCTCGGAGCTTGGACAGTTGCGGAGCGTATTTAATTCTTTCCTTGGCGCTTAGTCTTTGTGGAAAAGGGTGCGTGTTGCTGAGCCGTTCCGGACGGAAGCCAGGCAAGGGATTTTCATTGTCAGGGGAGGTATCCTTGCAATAAAACCAAGTTGCATTCCACTCCTTGGGGTGAGTATGGAGTTTGACGTGGGGATAAGTGATCTCCTTCCTCTTCTGAATGGCCATACCGCCCAATTCAGTGTTGGGGCCATCGGTGAATTCAGTGCGACGGTTTAAATGGAAGAGGTCTCTAAACAACTCAACTGAAGGCTCCTCTTGAAAGTATACCTCAGAGAGCACTTGAAAGTGGCATAGATTGGTAACAGAGTTGGGGCCAATATCCTGTGGACGGAGCTGAAAATTGGCTAACACATCCCGGTAAAATTTAGAGCCGGGCGGTTTGAAGCCCCGAGCCAAGTGATCTGCGAAGACCACAACCTCTCCTTCCTGGGGGGTGGGAGGACATTCATTTCCAGGAACCCTCCAGTGGATCGTATCTTTACTGTCTAAAGCGCCGATCAAGACTAGATCGTCCAACTGTGATTCCGTGACGCGAGAAGGAACCCAATTGCACTCATACACTTGTTTGGCCATGGCGAGATCTACAAGAAATAGGTGATCCGGTTCAAGAACACGCTGGGTAAAAGAAGGTGTTGATCTAAACTACGATAAACCGGGGACAGTACCTATAAACCGGTCTTCCACAATGCGGCATCATGTGGATTCTGGCGGTTCAACCAGGGGACTAATGGTATATACCGGTTTAGTAACTTTTTTCTATGATAAGTTAAACCGCCTGACCTAAGCATCGGAAGAAATTGAAGCTATGGATAACTAGGTATGCAGAAACAAGTTTCACATGATCTTATCACAGCCGCGGATCTACCGCGAGCTCACAAAAACAGAAAATATTCCGAAGAGTAAGGCAGAAACAGAAGTGAACCATTGAGCGGGTATGTGCGAGAGATATATGGACTTAGATGAGAAACTACAGGTGGATGCTTAAAGACTACTACTAAACGCAGCAGGGATTCACAGATTCATTCAAGGTCAGAAAACAGGTATGAGCATGCGACGAACACAGCACGAACATGGAACCCTAAGAACAGATCTAGGTCAAGAAGAGGAGAAAGCTTACCGGGAACGGAGAAGATGCGGAAAGATGCCGCAATGCTCTGGTACGTTCAGGTTGATGCAGCGGCCCAAGACGAGGCAGAGGTCGACGGCGGTGGCGGAGCTCCAAGGCTGGCGACGCGAGGAAGACGAAGAAGAAGGGACGAAGGGAAAGGGAAAGAAATGACCCTTCGGTCTTATTTATAAGGCAACAGAGCTAGGTCAAGCGCGCGGATCCAGGAGCTATTGTTAAAAGAGGGCGTTATAAATGATAAAATTTCATGATGACGTCATGCCGGCTTACAGCAACCAGAAATGATGACGACACGGCGGTTTACCAATTACCCGAAGATGTCCAAGACACCAGATTTTGTGAGGGATTGACATGAACCAGTTCAAATCAATCTGGGGCCTAATGTTGGGGATATTACCACTAGGCGTGAACCGGCCTGCTTGGGCCGGGATAACTTCATTAGTGGTATGAACAGATGAAGGCCCAAGGCCTGTAGCCAGTTTAGAACCTGTAGCCGTAAACCGGCCTGATGTGCAACTTGTATTGTAAGTTAGGAACAGAGAGATACCAACCGGGATACGAGTATGGACTGGTTGGGACTCTATGGACCGACGGGCGTCACCCGTGTATATAAGGGGATGACCCGGCGGCGGTTCAAAAGGAGAACGACAACTCGAGTCTAGGCGAAGCTTGTTTGCTCCCTAGCCATCGAGACCACATCAATTCCATCGCAACTAGACGTAGGCTTTTACCTTCATCGAAGGGGCCGAACTAGTATAAAACCCTCGTGTCTTTGTGTCCGCTTTAACCCCTTCAAGTAAACCCGTAGCGATGGCTCCACGACTAAGTCCTTTCGCTAGGACATCTGCCGTGACAAATCCACGACACCCACCGTGTATGAATCCGGGTTAGAGGCGGTTACGTCACATTTGGGTGAAATTACAAACCTACCCCTATCGAAACCTATAGAAATCCAGCAGATAGGCTTTGCGTGGCAGGGATAGGCAGTAGTAATTTCCATCTCGCAGATTTTGGTTTCAGGCGGTTACTGTGACTTTCCCCGCTTCGTTCAAATTTTGCAGAGTGCATGTTTACGCTCGTGCCAACTCAATTTGAATCCCGTTTGTATTCTATTTTATCCGGGCGGGATCCATTTTCAATTGGAATTACATTCTATATACATCATTTTTTATATATACTTTCAAAAGCACAACACCATTTATACATAAATATGGTTTACAAATGGCATGATCTCAGATTCATAAGGTTGTATTCATCAATTTGGATTTTCAAATATTTGAAACCACTTTATGTTGAAATCTAATGTATGCATTCCACGCTAACTGTCTCCAATTAATGTGTGTTTCATGCGGGTTTTTTTTTACTTCTCAAACATGTATAATGTGTTTCACACACGCAACATATAGTGTAATCATGTTTAGACATTAATTGCATATAAACCATGCATTGTTTGTAATTAAAGAATCTATGGATCACCAATATTGATAAACTATATAACATTACACGTGTGCCCAAATTCAAATGAATATGCATGTTTGATACACCAATTTGCGTTATGATATTATCGATGTCGTGATCTCCAGTTTAAATATTTTAATCCCCTTTAATCCAGATATTCGTCTCATATAGCTATCACTCATGCTTATATAGGACTATCTCTCTGGACCTATACGCGTTCATTGTCTCTCAGGTATCTCTCGTGCTACCTGTATGTCGACAATGATCTTTTATCTTCGTAACACACTGACGGTACTCTCTCCCTCGACGTTCATCATTGTATCTCTCTCTAAGTATATCTCGCTCCCTGCTATGTGTCTCTAACTATGATTCTCCATGTGGAATCTCTTTCTCTCACACAAACACAAAACTTTGTCTCCCGAGGTCTCATTTCTCTCTACTATTCCCATGTGTGCCACTCGCACGCCCCTCATACAGAGATGTCTTTCACTCCTTAGATATGAGAACCTACGACTCTTCCTCTTCGATATCTCTTTCTCACACACAAACACAAACTCTGTCTCCCAGGGTCTCATATTTCTCTATTGTTCCCTTGTATGTCGCTCACACACACTCTCTCTCCCTAGATATATCTTGTGTTCCCTCATATGTCTCTCTAGATATCACTCTCGTTGTGAAATATCTTTCTCTCTCGCAGACACAAAACTCCGTCTCTCGGGATCCCATTTCTCTCTGATATCTGTTTGTATGTGACTCACATGAACCCTCTCTCTATCTCTCTCGCACCCACACACATAACTCAGCCTTCTGATCCACTCGACTCCTATCTCTAACACACACTAGCTAGCATATTTATCTTTCTATTTATCTGTTTCTCCATCAACCTTCTTTCTCGCCCTCATTCTTGATTCCTATCACGCACACTACATATGTTTCTCTCTACATGCAGTCAAGTGCCCTCTCACACACATATATAACTTCACCCTCTGAACCACCCGGCGGTCATCTCCAACACCCAAACTAGCGGATGTCCCTCTAGCTAGCATCTCCATCTCTGTATCTATCAATAGTTTCTCCGTCAACATTTCTTTCTCGCACGGAGTCTTGCTTCCTATCACCCACACTATATATGTCTCTCCATACATATGCATTTATAGGTTGATCTCTTTTGCACAATCGTTGTGCCTCACTCCCTCTGCTCGACATAGATGCATGCTCCAGCCAACGCCACTATCTCTTAAAGACAAAAACACATGCTCAATTGTCGGGCCTTCTTCCCTGCGTTCTCACATGCATGCATATTGTCATACCGATCCGTCTCTCCCATGTCGTTGATCTTATGACTTATGTCTTCTTTCTTTTATCTCGATCATGCGCGCGCACACACACACACATCCCATGTATACATGTATACCTCTCAAACATGCATGTTCAAGGTCTCTATGTCTCCATACGCAGGGGCGGAGCTAAGGGGGGACGAGCAGGGGCCAGGCCCCCCCAACGTTTGCATCGTACGTTAGTACTTAGGCTTAAGTTAATGAGATTTAGTGAGCTAGGCATAATTCACCCCCCCCCTATACTGGGCGCTCAAGGCCTATAGCGAGCCTAGCTATGTAAACAAGCAAAAAGAGTTGAATTTTTGAAGCCCGGCAACTCAGCCTACCTTGACCAGCTACGTAAACTACTAGTTCGCCAGCCCAATTTACTGAAAACAACCAGCCGCCTAGCGCAGTTCACGCAAGACGCACGAGTCGCAGCCGCCTAGGGTAGTTCGCCGGTTCGCGAAAGGCAGGCGGCACCGTACCTTGCAAGTCGGCGGTCGCAGCCGATCACCACCGATGGTGGAAACTGTCACGTTGCGCCTGATGACGATGATGATGCGCAAGAAATTTGTGGTGAGTCGCTCTTTCATTAGCTCCTTCGATGTGACAATGCCGATCCGCATTAGGATTGGTTGCATCAATTTCTTGATTTAGATGGAATTAGTTAGATGCAAAACAATCTGTTGTTTTATACTCACAAATAGATACTAGAAATTAGACATAGTACACTGGTTTTGTCATCTGGATTTAATTTTGCCATCGATTGTGCTTCGGTTATGAATTGTTGCGATGAGGAAAAACAATATAAGTATATATTCTTAGGGGGGGGTTGGTTCGAGCAAACTACGAGATGCATATTGAAGTATCAAAATCACTCAATAGATTTACTATGTTTTTTTTTCTTGTTGTTGATTCTGCCTCGGCCCCCCTATGCTCAAATCCTGGCTCTGCCCCTGTCCATACGTAGTTAATTACCCTCAATCCTAATGCCACATCGAATTGTTCTCCTCTTTTGTGCACATAACTTCCGCCTGGATGGGTAAAACACACACTCACACTTACCAATCTCCTTCTAGCTACCCCCCCCCCCGCCTCTCACTCTTCCCCTATATCCCCGAAACCAATAAGACCATCCCTTTGTTTAATTCCCGCCTACATGCACCATCGATATTTAGTAGTCTTCCTCGGTGTCTCTCGAATAAACACATTCTCTCGATGTCGACTCCTCTCACACGCACATACCTTATCTTCCCTCTCTACGGGCATTTTCTCTCTCGCACCCCATCGTTGGTGGCCTCTGCCATACACATCACCTCTCTATGATGAAGCCATGCACACTTAAATTACATCCGCCACAGAGAACCCTGCAACACACACACTAAGACTCTATCTCTCTCTCACACACACACAAACACACACACACACACACACGCACGCACCCCCCCACCACACACACACACACTAAGACACCATCTCTCTCTCTCTCTCTTTCTCTCTCTCTCTCTCTCTCACACACACACAAACACACACACAAACTAAGACTCCATCTCTCTCTCTCTCTCTCTCTCACACACACACACACACACACACACCACACACACACGAAGACTCCATCTCACACACACATGCTCTAGGCGGAGCATTTTTTCCTACCACCCTTCATCCAACCTTACCTGCATGATAAACAATCACCTTTATTTACTTTCATAACATGGACAGATTCCACTTTACTTTAGTAGTCAGCAAACTTATCATATGTACCCTTATAAAAAAATGAGTTGGCAATGATGGTGTGCCTGCCATCTTGTAATACACACCATATGATCTATATATGACGGATAGAAAGCAAACTATGACAATTTTACAAAAGATACCCGCACCTCTCTCCACATCATTATCTCCCACAACCTCATTTGTCATGACCGGTTTTCCAATAAAAATATTTATTGAAAAGCCAATCTTTTAAGTCCAGTATGAGAGAAATCCTCCACACTGGCAGACAAATTCTTGATACAATAAGCCAGTAGCATAAAATATATTACAGGGTCGAACTACGGTTGCTCAACCAAATTATTACAAGCACGCCAATAATCATACATAATGGCGGACAGAACACAGTGGTGTGGAGACATACTACTGACTCAAGGATAGGCTGGTGGTGGAAAAACACAGCGGGGAGAGAAAGACAAGACTCTACGTCTGTCATCTCATCGAGCGTCGAGGAGAGGCTCGATGAATTTATTTGGTAGCGGAAGCGGATATAAAACAGTGGCCAAATCCAGGGTCGCACAAGACTGACTGGGACTCCTCTAAGTGTCGGGCTCGCTATCGAACTCTTCATCCATGAGATCGCCTTCGTCAGCATCTGGCCAAATCAACAAGCCAGTGAGTACTTTGAAAGTACTCGCAAGACAGTTCGGACGTAAGATATAACAAATGCATGCATGGATGCAACATGATTAATTCCTTAATGCACAATAAATAAAATTGGCATAACGGGTAAGTAAAAAGGGAAAACGGCGGTAGTCCGCCTGAAATTCCACAGAACATAAATAAGGACCGATCGGGTGTCTGAAGCGACGCCTCGAAAGGTGAACAAATAAAAATAAGGAAAATGATGCCACAGTCGGGCATCTTAGCGACACCACATAAAGGGCTTTAAAAGAAATGCCACAGTCGGACGTCTGAGCGACATCACATAAAGGGCTTTAAAAGAAATGCCACAGTCGGACGTCTGAGCGACATCACCTAAAGGGCTTTAAAAGAAATGCCACAGTCGGACGTCTGAGCGACATCGCAGAAAGGGCTTTAAAAAGAAATGCCACAGTCGAACGTCTGAGCGACATCACAAAAAGGGCTTTAAAAGAAATGCCACAGTCGGACGTTTGAGCGATATCGCAGAAAGGGCTTTTATTCACAAGTAAATAATACTCATAATAAACATTCAATTCATGAAAACAACCGGGTTAGTTCATCCACAGGAGTGATCATTTAACCGGACTTAGCACTCATGCGATTCACCGGAGTCTCTGTCATCAAAGCTGACAATTGATTAGGATAAGAAGGAACGAAACTTGACATGGAAGAGATGATTTGGAGGAATATATGACTCTGCAGAGTTTGTACAAAATTTTTCCCACAGTCAACGGATTTCCGTAGTCATGAAGGACTAGTACCGTTTACGGTATTTCAGAAGAAAACACAGCTAACCGGTACACACCCATCCTACCTCTCGATGCTAGGAATCACCCTAGTCATCGTCCAAGAAAAACTTTTGAGACAGGGAGATCACAATCTCGAATAGCATGGGATCAAATTTATATACGCGCGCTCTAAGGGGTGCCCCCCTCTCGGTCCCAACCGGAAACACCCATGCCCCCTGACCGGATGACTGGCTTTAATCCAGGGCCATGGAACCATCATCACGGCCTCTCCTCTTTGGTGTGTACCATGAAAGCGGTTTGGAACTTACTAAACCATATTCCTTGCGGAAAACATGTGGTAGTACAAGGAATGAAATGATAGGTACTGGACCGATATGGTTTGACACTGAAGTCACATAGTCTGGCGTAAGACTGGCATGCTACAACACTGCCGTCGTACCCATCCTCATGCCAACACATGGCCATTCATATTCACATTCATCCACGTATGGATCATCGAACTCACTTACCTCATTATCACATAAAATAACGTTCATCGGTATACTCACCGGCATGCCATGAAACTAACTAAATGCAAAACATGCCAAGACACTCATCATATCAAAAGTTCAAACATGCTTGCCTGGTTCAGAGTAGTCGGAGCCTAGCTCGGTGAAGTTCGCGGCTCCGTCACCTCCTTCGGTATCTACGTTTAAAGAAGATATATGCGCTAACGTAAATACCAAGGAGAGCACAGAAGGTAAACCAAATATTTTTCAAATAAATCTGATAAAAAACTAGACAAAATTTTAAAGAGAACAGAAAAAGAATCAACCAAAAATACTTTTCTGATTAAAAGTTATAAGGGTTTTTCTCCAGGGACTTATCTGTAATGAAACAGAAGATTTCCAGGGGCTAGTTTATAAAAGCAGAAAACGCTTCGGTAGCGATTACGCCAGCCCGAAGAGAAAACGTATTTGGCAGAAGGCGTTTTCAGATAACGCTTCGTTTAGAAAGGACAGAGAGGCTGACAGCGGGTCCCACTTGTCATGTTTAAATTTCAAATGGGAGGGACGAGGCTCGTCGGCGCCCGAGAGCTGCTGTGGTCGCCGGCGGCGATCCACGGTGAGGCATGGGGATCAGAGTTTACCAATGAGCTCACCGTGTCCTTCCGCAACGGTGGGTGGTGGTGTTGGTCGCCGGTGAGCAGCACGTCGACGGCGGTCTCAACTCCGGCGGACGGTGGTTCGGGCGTGGATGGAGCTCGTCGGAGAGGGCTGCAAAGATTATATTGAGGTGGGGGTTAGACTACTGGGTGCAAGAGAGGGCTACGGACGAGGTTTGGGCGCCTGAGGTGGCCTCACCGAAGTGAATCGAGCTGGAGGCCGAGGCGGATCGGGGTGGCCGGAGCCGGGGAAGGAGACCTCCTCGAGGTCCTCCCAGTGGCCTGGCGGGGTGTTGGTGAGTAGTGGGGGTGCTGCGTGCACGAGAGTGAGCTCGGGACCCCTTTATATAGGCGGTCCGAGGCGGTTGCCGTGAACGGAGATTTCCGGCGAGCGATTACGGTGGCGCAGTGCTCGGTCGGGGTGGTTAGGGAGTCGAGCGTCATAATGGAGGTTCAAAGGGTCCATTTTTGTGCTAAGCTGGCCGGGGTTTGGGCGTTTGGGTCGAGCTCGACGGAACGGGGTGGCGCGGGCCCGTCGGCGGCAGAGAGCGCTCTCCGTGCGTGCTGCTCCACGGCGACGGTGCCGCATGCGTGCGCTGGCACGGAGAAGGCCACGCGGAGCCACCAGAAGATTTGGGCGGTGCCGAACGGCGTTGCGCCGCCGTTCTCCTCCCTGTCGGCCGTTACGGGGAGCCGGCCGCCGCAAGACACGCTGGCGCAGGCGGGCCAGGGCGCCACCGACGCCAGGGTCGCGCCAAGTGCGCGTGTGAAGCTTCGGACAAGCAAACGAGGCCGCGAGCAACGTGCCAAGTGCACTGTGGCCGCGTGACTGAAACTGTCGAAACTGAAGATGACACTGAACTGAATTTCTGAACATTGAACAGTAACAGTGCCCACAAGGTGTTCGACCGAATGAAATTGGCCTCTGGTGATTTTTCCTTGAGCTGATTTTTGGTGGAGTGGCTTCTCCTTGCTCAAATAGGCTGCCTGAATTTTGGTGGAATTTTTGGAGGAGTGTAGATATGAATTTCACCAAATTTGGCAAATCTGGTCCAAACTTGCAGAGACTGAATTTTGAAAAATTTGAAAAGAGGAGGAGTGGATCAAGATGGTTCTGGGTTGTGGGTTCAAAGGACAATCCAGGAGAATTGGTTTGAGGTCAAAACTCAAATGCAATAGGGCACTTGCTTTGAAAATCTCTCAGGCTCCAAATAATTTTCAGAATTGAATTGAGGGAAAAATCATTGGAATAAAAATCCAAAACCAGTTTGGATTAGTTGGGACAGAGAATTTAGGTTGATCACAAGTTGTAGGGGAGGTTTTTGAGGGGTTTTACCACATGGGCAAGAATGCCAAGTCATGGTGGTTCCAAGATATGAAAATCCCAAATTTCATGGAGTTTCTTTTTTTTTAAAAAAAGATTAAACTCCCAAAAATAATTTAGAGAGAGAACCAACAGAGAAGAAGCTTCAAAAGGTCAAACACCAAAGTTTGAAGCCAGAATAAAAACCTTGCCAAAGAAAAGAAAGTCTCTTAAGAGGAAGGTTTTCTGGAAAATTTTAAATGGCCTCTTTTCAAAAACCACAAAATTTTTGCTGAAGACCAAAGTAAAAATTTTGGAGTGTCACATCATTGCTCAGCAATTAAAAAGGGAATAAGTCTCTGGAACAATCTAGCATGCATGGTGGCCACTGCCGCCTGCCGGTGCCATCCATCCCCATGCCTCCGCCCATTCCGACCACCAGTTACCACCATGCTCCACTCCTCCTCGCCTTATCTCTCATCTTTCATTTTTTCGATGACATTCTCGAGATACCAGTTTTCTGATAAAATTCTAGAGATATCATTAGTTTTTACACATGGGATTACTCCTGCATGGGTCAATCACAACAGGTGTTTTGTAAAAAAATGCATATTGATGTTTCGTGCAATGCAGGAGAATCTTGCTTGTAATTATATAACGCAAATCACGAGCAGGAAGTGACATTTTTTTGACACAACCACGTTAACATGGCGACGTAAATCACTAGCTAAAGTAAATACCATTATACTTATATCCCGATGCAAAAGGTTGAGTACAAGTCCGAAGAGTAGATACGCACACACACACTCTGTCTCTCAGAATCTCTCTAACACACACACCAGTTACGTGACGCCCACTTAAGCAGACACGTATGTTACAATTTGTGCACCCGCGGGTACACGTGATGCTGCGCATTTATTTAAGCCGGAAGGCGAACCCAAATAGTAGCTGCATTCATTCCCCTCCCGCCGCCTCTTCTCTAGTCTCCGTCGCCCGGTAGCCATGGCCCGGCCAAAGGTAACAACATACGCCATACTCCCGCCGGAGCGGCGCTTTAATATGGAAATTTTAGTGGTCATGCATGCATCTTTTTGTGCTAGCACTCCTATATAAGGGTTGACCGGTCGCTTCCCACGGACGTGCGCATGCGGTGGAGGACGAAGGAGAAAGGAAGCGGACTGTGGAGTAACGTTTTTACCACAATTTCTTAGGAAACGGAGTGCAATAATTGAGTAGTTTTGCAAACTACCAGTACTACACCTGAAACAGTTCAAAACCTATACCCCCTTGCCAGCGCGCGCTTCTCGCGTGAAACATTCAGCGTCGCCCTGGAGTGTTAGTGCCGCATTAATGCCCGACCAGAGCGGAGGCGACCTCTCACTAGCGCCGGCTTTGAAGTGGCGCGACGGCCGAGAGAGCGCCGCTTCCCGGTGCATGCAACTTCTGCACGTCGAGACTGGCCATAGGCCCTGTTTGGATCCATGGGTTAGAGTTAGTTTGAGCTATTTGGGGCTCAAATAGCCCTAAAGTATCCAAGCATGAGGGTTTAAATTGGAGCAAGTTGCACCGAACCCACCAAAAAAACTATCCCACCCAAGAGGTGCTAAATGGAGATAGTTCTCATTGGGACCACTGAAAAATCACTTTTCCTCTCCATCAAGTGCATTTATTGTCAATCTAACCCTGTCACCCAAATACCTCTTTGGCTACAGTTAGTCCAGGGTTAGTCATGAGTTAGTCTAACCTCTAGCTAAGTTAGAGTATCAAACAGGAGCAGTATAGGACATGCAAGTTGCTCAAAGCATACAAGCAAATTCGTACATGAAAGGATTTTTTTATTTTTGAAAACAGAACATGAAAGGAATTTTTTTAGAATGCTCTTGGCATGTCGCTAACATGTGGTGAGTTAACCGACCTCAATAGATGGCAAAAACGCCAGCCCGCCGCACGTTGATAGAGACGAGGAGCGAGAAGCGATACAGGCTGCTGGATTACTAGAGATAGGTGTCGCGCGGAAGCCAAGAAATATGGTGATAGCGTGGGTTAGCCGTGTACTAGTATGATGTAACTACACTGGGCTGCCGTGTTTCGTACTCTTCCAGTCCACTATGGAGATGATTGGTTAATTTTATATCGCTGAATAATATTAAATATTATGAGTGCAGACGCTCCACCACGAGGTTCCTTGCTCCTTCTCGGTCGTCTGGAATCTATGTTCTTCCACTCTATTTTTTTATGTGAGCTTTGTTCATCCTTTTGCCAACACGCGAGACATCTAGCATCAAGGTGCACGTGTTATGCATAGATCATTCCATATATATGAAGAACATGTGGGACTGGAACTACGAGACAGACATGTACCCAGGAGTGGACGTGCGAACCTGAGTAATGTAGCGCAGTAAGTGAAGTAGAAAGGCACAAATGGTATGAACATGCGTGGCATATAGGGTGTGTTTGGTTGCGTTCTCGTCTCAGCATAGTTGTTCCCTCTTCATGCATGCTCAACTCAACACCCCTCTTCATGCATGCTCAACTCAACACCCCTCCTCATGCATGCTCTCTTCATGCATGCTTCTAGTGTATTTGTGATAAACTAGTGTGGACTCATGCACCCTCCATACACTCTACCAAACACCCAAAAGTGGGTCGAGAAGGGAACTCTTGGACGGCATTTGTCTCTTAGTACATACTACCACTAAATGGTGTACGTGCAATGCACGGTGATGTTATGGAGTACGTGCCTAAGTACTCTAATACTACTATATTAGTTGGAGGCACATATTAACTTTTATATTTGTTTACGTGTATGCCCCGAGACCTTCCAACTAGACGTGTCTTTCTCTCCAGGTTGCACTTTGTATCGTTCATACCACTAAGTACTACTACGTGTGGTCTCCAACCCAGAAGTGGAAGAAGTGGAGACGCTCTACCATGCTGTTTTTTTACGCTGGGCTCTACCACGTTGTTCATGTCCCACTCCTTTCGCTGACGTGTGGGACATCCAGCACGTGTCGTGTTTGGCACCCTTCGTCGTAAGAGTTGAAACGCTAGCATTCATCATAAATAAAAAATAATTATAAATCAGCAGTGATTCTATTTTTTTTGCGAACCAATCAGCAGTGATACTATACCACGCGGTTTCCTTGCTCCTCGATATCGGAAAGAATACTTCCGTTCGCCAACATGTGGGACGTCAACCATCCTGGTCCACTTGCCATGCACGCAGAACTCCAAGGGAGAGTCACCCAGGTCGTCGCGCCGCAGTAACAATTTTTTCGAAACGGAGGCAAAAGATTTGCCCCATATATTAAATAAGGAGAAGATAGAGTTGTTACAAGAGCCGAACACGCCGCAGTAACAATGACTAATGAGCCGTCAAATCACAGGCCCACTTCCCACTTTGAAGTTGCTCGGACGAAGGAACCAACATGACTTCGTTGAATTCCGCTTCTTGAAGAAAACTACTGTACCAGCAGTACTGCTAGCTATAGTAGTTTCTCCAACAGAGGCCTCCTTTCATTCATAGGATAGGAATTTTATAGGAATATGAAAATCATAGGAAGTGAGATGACATGCATCTCAATTCCTATAGAGAAAGAGATGCCATTTGATGCATAGGATAGGAATTTTTCCATTTAGTCTAGGCTAATGTACTGGTAATTTGCTCTAAAAACTACAGTAGTAACTAGTAGTACGGGTACATGCTCATACTCAGACACAGACACACACACTAACTACTAGTACTACTACTTCTCACATGCTGGCCAGACGCCGTCGTTCTCCTTACCGGCTTTGCCGGCGACACCCCACCGTGCTTGGATCTCCGTCGACCTCTCCACGGCAGCGCGTGCGTCCTTTTCTTTCTTGCGGCGGCGAGCCTCTCTTTTCTTGAGTGCTTTCTGACTTTTCCGCTCCCTCTGTGCGGCTTTGGCCGCCTCTTGCTCTACCGCCCATTCGGCCTTGGCATCTTCAAATTCCTCCCACATAGTTGTGTGGTCGCGAGCGGCGATGAACTCGGCATGGCGGGATGCGATCGCTTCCCTACCATTTTGTGTGCGGTCGTGGGCGGCGAGGAACTCGATGCGGCGGGATGCCATCGCTGCCTTACCGGTTAGTGTGCAGCGCGGTGGCATGAACGACGCTTGGTGAGAGCTCTGGGGTGGAGTGGCCGGACAACCGTATAGTGCATTGGTTTGTCAAGAGCTCAAGGACAGAAGACGAAGCAAATTTGGATTCCCCTTCAATCCTGGTCATTTATTACCGAGTAAAATGCATTGGCGGTCATCGAACTTGTCTTGATAGCTCACATTGATCATTGTATACGAGATATGGTGATTATACGGTCACTAGCTCAGCGTATAGCTCCGTATTTGTCTAGTTGACCAGTCAAACAGTCCGCATGCACCTCATCAGCTCGTGTTCTTTATCTATCTACATGGGCCTACCTGTCAATGGAGAAAGAAATACTGTAAAAACCAAAATTATGCGTATGTGGGGAATCAAACCACGAACTCGTCACTGCAACGCACCCTCGTCAGCCAAATGAAAATGAAATACTTTGCGTCAGACACTCATGCTCACGCTGTCAAAGCATGATAATGCATGCACGTCGCCCTCTAAATCATAGTCCTTCTCATGGCGCAACACAAACGGCGAGCCCATCACCTGCGCGCCCTGGCGGTGCCTGACATTATTGTTTAGACGTTTGATGGAGGCCTACGCAAATGCCGGGCATGTATTCACCTGGCTCAACACCAACGGTCATACTCGGACCACCTTGCTCATGTATATCGTCCATCACAACGACAATCTATAAAACAGCCTAGCTAGAGAGGGTACTATGGTAGTATGGTACGGAGTATGTACTATCGTGAGCGACCGATGTTAGTGCCACTGCACACCGAAACCCCTTCCATCGCTAGCGCGCGCTTCCCGCCTAAAGCGGCCACCGTCTCTCTAGAATGTCAATGCCGCATTCACCGGACTTAACTGCAGGTGCAATTGGTGTGTCACTGACATGCGGGCCAGATGCCCATTGGGCCCACATGTCAGTAACCCAACGCATCTGCAGTTAAGTCACTGAAGCAGCGTCCGCATTCACGCCCGACAAACCTACTCCGGCGCACCGCGGCTCATTGCCATTCGCCCGCTATATTAACCTGAGCCCCAGCTCGCAGCCATAGCCAAAGACCCACACTTATTCTCCTCCGGTCCCTTCCTTCTGTCGGCACCACTCCAACCATGGCCTCCTGGCGCTCCGAAGCTCTCTTGGACGTACTGTCGCAGGAGCAGATGAGGGACATCGGTGGCTCCGCTCCGGGCGCGCTCCAAAGCTCTCTTCGACATACTGTCGCGGGAGAAAACGAAGGAGATTGCCGGAACCCCCCCCCCCGGCCGCCCTCCGCCGCCACGACCATGAACCCGGCGTGCGTGCGCGGGCACAGACAGCAGTGAGGAAGAGTAGTACATGGTAGGTTGCCGCCGCTCTGGTCCCGGGAAGGCCATCGCTACTCCACTCAGTTGACGCCAAGCTTGGTGGGGTAAACATCGGCGGCCGATTAGCCGCTTGACGGCAATGTGGAGGAGAAAATATTCAGAACCTTGTGCTCCGGAGGAGGAGGTTATCGAGGCGGATGAGGAGGAGGCAAAGGCAATGGCCGGCTTTCTCGGGTTCATGGCCGGACATGGTGATCGGGCGCTGGCGATCGTTTAGATTAGGTTTACAGTAGGTTTTAGTACGGTTTGTGCGAAATATGTAATGAATTTCATCCAGTTTGTAGGAAAAGTTTTCGAAATGTAATGAATTTCATCCGGTTAATTTGAAATTTGCTTTGTTTGCACGAATTTGTCTGGTTAGTACATATAGTTGTCGAAAGGTATGCGGGCAGCATCGGATGGCATCCATCAGTGTCCTCGGACAGATGCCGGTGTAAATTTGTGGGCCAACACTGGAGATGCCCTAACTATCATGCTATAATCGCTAACAGTCCTCCATTATTTGGCAGGGAACAGTTATCCCTCGATCAAAATCAGATCCGTGGTGTCTCGCACTCCTCCCGCGTAAGAGTGTAAACTCTTGCTTACATAAAAATGGAGCAAGTGGACACCACTGTAGCACGTCATATCACTCGAACTAGCCCGCCTAACGAGCGGGAAAGCACCGCCCTCGTCATTTTATCGATCGATCGCGTGAAAATGTTACGCTTTGCAAGTTCTAAATGAAAAGGCGGCACACTTACGACTCGTATGCGTCGCACCCCCGACAGTTCGGCTCGCACGCCGCTCACCAGAGGGGACATGTGTTGTCTTGCAATTCACTGACATGTGGGACTGTAATTGAATAAACCGTCGATAGGCAAAATCTAATCGCTCGGCGGGTGTCGGCTGAGAAGAGAGAAACAGGGGAGGGAGAAGAGATCGCCCGCCCGCCGCGCACGGACTCCAAGAAATATATGGTGATAATGTTAGGTGGGCCATGCTGGAGTCCGGACCGCTTCCGGAGCCCGCTCTGACCGCCCTGGCCCCTCAAGACGCCAGCTGCCTGTCGTATGCATAGCAAGTAGTCCCCGCTTATGTGGAGGAGAGAGTGGCATTGACAAAGTCAAGGAGTAACAATGGAGACAATAGCTTTCATAAAAAATAAGCAATGAATACTCGTTGCTAATCCTCTATAAAGGAAAGAATACTTTCATTCGCCGACATGTGGGACGTCGGCCATCCTGGTCCACCTGCCATGCATAAAATTATCCTGGTCTACCCCGGTCGTATCGCAGGCCCAACCTTTCCCACTGTAAGTTGTTCGGACAAAGGAACCATCATGACTTCATTGAATTCCGCTTCTTCAAGAAAACTTACTATACCCGCAATATTGCTACCACACGCGAAGACTGGACGGCACTGTACCATGTCATATCACTAAAACCCACTAGGCCAAACTAGCCCACCTAGGTCATCTATTTTGGAACAGAGGGAGTATGTCTCTGCACTGCTATGATTTTGTGTTGCACATTCTCTGTACTTTTGCTACGATTTTCCTACCCTATGAACCAAATGAGGCCTGAATGTATCCGTGTCGACTATTGTTTGATCGATCGTTAAGCCTACAATTTTAGGAGCTAGGGCTATTGGTCGATCGACGAGGGATAAGTATAAGCGTACCACGAGCTCATCAGCCCCAACGTTTCTCTTCGGTGAGTGTTTTGCAAGTACTATAGCTCGCATATTAGCTAGCCTACTAACACCAAGAATCATCAAACAAGCCCCGCTGATATGATAAACAGTTCAAACTTACATCTAAGCATGCCATATATTACATCAAAAGCTGGTGAGGATACATCTGTTTCCATAACTCGGAGAGGGTTCGCATGATTCATCGCATGATTCACTATCAAAGAAAAGTATCAAGATCCGCCCACACAAGACAGTGCACTGGCCCTAAGATTGTTTCATAACACGCATCATTCTGGTAATTAAACACAGGGCAATGCAAACTACCCCGAAGGATTAGCGCGACCAACTATTTCTTGTCATTGATCTCTCGGGCAATGACCACCGCACGAACAGCGGCATGGGAATCGATTTCTGGGGCGATGTCCACAGGACTGACCGTGACATCGTAATCGATCTCTGGGGCGATGTCCACAGGATGGACAGCGGCATCGGAACCGATCTCCGGGGCGATGCCAACAGGACGGGCCACGACATCAGCATCATCAAGGACGTCCACCGGCACCTGCACAACCCTAACATATTAGCAAGCACATTGCAAATAATCAAAAACCACAACTATGGTAATAAGCCATTATTTTTTACCTTGTGCAGCTCACCGGGGGATCTCATCCCTCCAGGGGCCATCTCCTCGTCCTCGATGGGGGTTATCACCTGGCCAGGGGAATACTGCTTCTCAACAGCGACTATCTCCTCAAACTCGGTCTTGAGCATCACATAGGTGGCAATCAGAGTTCCTGGGGTAGGCACGGTGGGGCCCTTGCTGTTCTTCCAACTTTCTTTGAGGAGTTCGTCCGCCAACGTCCTCAACTCTTTTGGCCAGTGCTTGTTTCTTGGAGTTCTTCGTCTCCATGGGTTGGCCCACCAACATGGTCAACTCGTTGGTCCGTGCTCGCTTCCTGGAGATCGCTGTCTCCAGTGGGTTGTCCACCGGCAACTCTTTGCCTAGTGCTCCAGGATCCATCAATGAACTGACAAACAAAAAGCAATTGAAAGGAAACCACAATCGCAATGAAAACGGGAAAAGAATAGGATGTGAGAATTGGTCGGTGCTTCGCAAGAAGAAGATTCTTGGAATGAAAATATAGCAGCATAACTGATTCGCCCACCTTTCCTTTGTTGGTACAGAAGAAAAATGGCAGAAGCGAGTAGCCTGGAGTGAGGTTTTCTTCAAGAAAGGGAAGAAAGGGCTTGAACGAGCGTTCTAGTGAAATGATGGTTGCTTCGTCCAGTCCAACTTGGAGGCCACCTTACCACTACTGGTAAAGGTGTAGGTTTTGTGATATGACGGGTCATGACGATCACACCGGGGTGACAGGTTAGTCTCGACTGTAGCACCTCGCTGTGATTTGGTGCATGGCACGCGAGCCCGGATGCTTGGAAATGTCCCGCATGTAGATAGAACGGCTAGTCATATAGGAGTGCTCAATATTGTGCACCGCGACTAAGGCGGAGAGGAAAACGAGAGAACTACGTAATTAATGCATGAGTTTAATTAGGGTAGTTTTGTAAAGTAGTACGAGATACATTCCTCCAATCGCAAAATGCCTTGGTTCATGAGATTTGAGCCCTATTAACCGGAAGGGAGGGAGTACTGCACGGCTGCACGCGGTGTAGTCTAGTCACTTGTTGAAATATCTATAAAGGCAAATACTCCTTTCCGGTTTACAGGGCTATACTACTCCCTCCGTCTAGGTGTGTAAGTCATCTTACGAAAACCAAATAGTCCCAAAACACTTAGGCGCGATGCATTAACTTCTACCTTGTTTCTTGTTTCTTGACATATCAACCAATAAGAGATGAGAGGTGTGCATGCTTTTAATGACTTGCAACGGCTAGTTCATTGCAAGCAATGCTATTAATTGGCAAATAAACATTGGTGACCCCAGGAGGAAATGGTGCTAAGTGCGTGGACCTATGCAGAATGAGTATCAACCAATGGATGATGGAGTTTAATTGTTAAACAATAGCAATTTTGTCTCATGCAAGAGCCTGGCTACTATATGCGTGCTCCAAGGCACCGCAGCATGCGAGTGTTCGCCACTGCCACGTTCGGGTTGCGCTTGGCTCTTCGCCTCTTCGAGAAGACGAACAATGATGTTACTCCTACTTCTACAGTATCGAATCCACTGCTGCATGTCCGTCCACCTCGTGTGGGAGGGATAGCGTGTAGCGAAAGCTTCTACTTACTGCTCATGCCTTTGCGTCTATGACAGGTGGGCCTAACAGGTGGTTGGCCCTCCTGTCATGCAGCCAAAGGTAGGTGCAGTTAAGGCAATGGAGCTCAGTCCGCGAGGGAGAGGGCGTTGTAGTAATCAAATTTCTCGGTCTTGTACGATTTGACGCGACACATCAAAGCACTGCACTCGATATAAGTCTTTTTACACATTTCAAATGGACTGCTTCGTATGTAGACATATTCTGCTTCGTATGTGGTCACTTGTTGCAATCTCTAAAAAGACTTATATTTGGAAATGGAGGGAGTACAACGCATGCATGCATGCCGTGACTTTCCTTTTGATACTTGCATGTGTTTATTTGATGCACCTTGCCAAATTTTGACTATAAATTTAACTAACCAAATTTTCATGCATGTCACAAAAAATTACGGGGCTGTTTGGATTGTGACTATGTTTGTCTTATGTTGCCACATTATTTTTCCCACACTTGCCACACTTGCCTAACCTGAGTTGCTCAAATTGTTAGACACACTTTGGCTTGCCTAAGGGAATCTTGCCACAATTTTTGTGTCTATGACACATTATTTTTGTGTCTATGACATGTGGAGTAGAAAATATAAATAATAATGCATGTTGGGGCAACCCACATTTCCGCTAATTTTAGCCGTGGGCTTGTTCACAATTTTTATGAGGGGTGGTTGTTCATTTAATGGAGGGACTTGTAGTACCAGACTTGAACGATACAAAGTGCGACCTGGCACACCGTAACACCACTTGGAACAAGCGGGTAGTGTCGTGGAAATATCACGTCAGATGTCCTAACGGAAGGACTTAGTCGTGGAGCCATCGCAACGAGATTAGCTTGAAGGGGTTAAACCGGACAAGGGACACGAGAGTTTTATACTAGTTCGGCCCCTTACGATGAAGGTAAAAGCCTACGTCTAGTTGTGATGGAATTGATTGTGTTTCGATGACCAGGGAGCGAATACGCTTTGCCTGAGTCTCGAGTTGTTGTTTCTCGTCCCTGAACCACCGTCGGGTCATCCCTTTATATACACAGGTTGACGCCCGGCCGGTTTACAGAGTCCCGAGGCCGGCTCATACAAGTGTCCGGCTCGGTCTCCCTTTCCCTAACTCACAATGCAAGTTATACAACTATGGTGGTTTACCACTATGGGCCCTAATCCGCCTTTGGGCTCTGGGCCTCTAAGCTTTATCAGTAAAGCACCATCTTCTTTGTCTTCATGGGCTTTAGTATAGTTGAGCGTGAACCGGCCCCTCCTGGGCGGTTTACACTCAGTAGTTATATCCTCAACATTAGGCCCCAGATTGATTTGAACATGTTCATGTCAATCTTCAATACTTAGAAAAATTCCGTGAACATCTTCTTATGATTCTCGTAAACCGCCATGTTGTCTTCTCCCTACAAACTTTGGTAAACCACCGTGACATCATCTTCTGAACGCTGTAGTGAATCGTCATGACATCATCTCTTGTATAAAAAGATAATAAAGATTCCCTTCATTTAATTAATTCCCGAAGATCAAGGTGACAGATGTGCCCCCTTTTGCTGCTTCAGGCTCCTCGATTCTCGCGCCTGCCGCTTATCCCCTTGCCTTTATAAATAAGACCGGGGGGCCTTCCATTTTCCACCTTTGCCTCTTTGCATCGTCTTCCTCCTCGCGGCCCGAAGAACTCAAGCATTGCCGCCGCCGTTGACCCTTCACCCTGCACCAACTAGGCCGCTGCTTCAACCTATTTGTACCAGAGATCTGTGACACTCCTCCGCCGCTGCGTGGCCCTGGTAAATATTCCCTTCCCTCACTTATCAAATCTGCATTAGGGTTTCGAAGTTTCTTCAGTGTTCGTCGGTGTTCATCAGTGCTTATCTGCTTTTCCTTTAGCATCTTACTGAATCTAGCTAGGCCTGACAGTTTCCTTTTGCAGCTGTATCCGTAGTTTTAATCTGCCGTACTACAGCATCTTGCTGTTCCTGGATAGATCCCATCTGGACCTTCTCTGTTCTGCTTGACGCCATTGTAGGGCTCAAAAAAATTTCTTTACTGAACCACGGTAGATCCAAAATTATATCACCATTTTGTGAAACTTGTTTCTGCAACACTTAGTAGATTTCAGATCTGCTTCTTCCGTTAAAGGCGGTTTAATCTTTAGTAGTTGATAATTCGCCAGATACCATTAGCCCTCACTTAAACCGCCATCTTGACTTGAGCAGCAATATCCGGTTTAACTTTACATATATGCCCTGATTAAATTCCCCAGTTTAACACCGGTTAATGCACATCAACCTTGAATCGTAAACCGGCCTTCATACTTCTTTTTATAGTTTATCTTCCAAAATGACCAAGCAATTCGCTGCTTGCAACTGGGTTCCTTCCCGGATCACAGAAACGCAATTCAATGGATATGTTCTAACTGGCGCTTTGGCCAAGAAAAGTGTCCTTCATTGGCGAATTCCTGGCCCTAAATGCCCTCCTGAACCTCAAGATGGAGAAGTGATTGTGTTCATGCAACATCTAGACCGGGGTTTTAGCCCTCCCGGATCAAAGTTTTTCTGGGATGTACTTGCTAGCTTCCAACTCCATCCTCAGGATATTGGACCAAATTCTGTGTCCAACATATGCAATTTCCAAGTGTTCTCTGAAGTTTGCCTTCAAGAAGAACCAACTGTTGAGCTCTTCCGGGATTTCTTTCACTTAAACCGCCGAACTGAATTCTCTGACGGCCCCAATACTGAACTTGGTGGTGTATCGATTCAGAAGAGAAAAGAAGTCGATTTTCCTCATGCCAAACATCACAGCCATCCTAAAGACTGGAATCAAACCTGGTTCTACTGTCAGAACACCGCTGATGCTGATGAAAATCCTTTGCCGGGTTACCGTGCTCACGGGCTCAGCAACAGCCATCCACTGCCTCTACGGCTCACTGCCGAAGAATGACAAGCTTATGCTCCTCAACTTGCTAAGCTCAGGGCTTTTCTAGCAAACGGCTTAACCAGCGTTGACCTCGTTCATTGCTGGGTTTCTTGGGGTATCTGCCCTTAAGCCGCTGCACCAGTTTGATGCATGAGTATACCAGGAATATCAAGGACGCTCAACGGTATCATGAAATAGAGATGATTGATGATGAAGTAACTGAATCCGTCAAGAAGATGCTGGATGAACCGATCACCGAGTGCGGAAAAACTGGGCTGCGTCCTTTTTATGCCTCCAACAAACCGCCAGCGGTAAAAAATTTAACCTTGTGCTTTTTGATCCGCCTCCGCTTTAACACTATTCTAATAATCCTTCGTTTAACTTTACAGGCCAAAGATCCTTTCTGGGAGAGGAAAGCTTCAGACAAACCAGCGAGGGCTCCTCGTGCAAAAAGCAAAGTCACAAAGAGAGCAGCCAAGAAGAAAACCGCCGAGTCTTCTGATCCACCCGAAGATGTCGATGAATTAGAGAAAGAGGTAGAACTTGACTCCCTTGGCTCATTTTTGGTACACCTTATTAACAATGACTATTACCAGGATGATGCGGAAGCCAGTCGTGCTGACCATGTAGAGGTAATCTCCCTTTCCTCTGACTCAGATCATGTGTCGGTTCAAAAACTTCGCCGTGCAGTTCGGAAAGTAAAATACTCTCACCCTCTTGCTCATTTTGATCCACAATTTTCTTTGAAGACACAGCAGCCTGAAGGCTGTCGCACAACCGAGCACAGTGGCCAACAAGTCACTTCTTCCAGTTTACCAGACACTCCAAACTGGAAACGTCGTCCAGAGGTCTCTTGCTCTTTTAATAAACCTTATCCCTTGGCGGGTTGCTTCCGATACCCACTTAATCCTTCTGATTCTTCATCTGGCGGCTCATCAACCACCCAGATGCCTCCCCTCAAAACCGTTCCTGGATAAGTATACTACCCTTCAGCTTTTTCCTTTGTGCGTCGGTTTATCATACTAACCTTTGTTTGATATTGTAGTGCCAAAGCCCGACTAAGCAAGAAAGCCAAAACCAGTACCCCCATTGATGAAGTTGAAACGGAGAGGACCCCAGAAGGCGCTGGTAGAGATACTGATATTGTCATGGATGGTTCTGCCCCACAAGGTCAAAACACTGAAGCTGATCCGCCGGAAGCTGACCCGGCTACTTCTCATGTTGATTCATCAAGCCCGCATGCTAATCCTCCAAGTCCAGCTGCTGAACCGCCGAGCCCAGCCAGGGATATTGTTAATCCGCCAAGCCCGTCAAAAGGTGGCGATGATGATGTTATTATCACCGGTACTGGTCACACCGACCCTGGCAATCCGGTTGCCTTATCAAAGCATACTGCCAAGGAAGAATTTGTTGCTATGGGCAAGGGGAAAGAGAAGACAGATTTATCCAGCTATGTTAATCTTACTTCCCAGGAGCTTCGTTCCGGATTCCTAAACCGCCTATACACAAGCAGTGATTATGAGGCCGGTTTGGTGAACATGATGAAGGAGCGCTACGAGGTAATCTTCAAAACACTTTAATCTTTTCTTGTTCTGTATACCCACTCCATTGTAGCCCCCAAGGGCCGGTTTGTATCTTGAAGATAAGCCGAGACTTTTGGAATAAAGAACACTTCAACTGAGTAGCCCCCCAAGGACCGGTTCATCTTATCAAGATGAACCGGGACTTCATGCTCAATACTATATTTTGTCAATTCGTTTGCCTTTTTTAATTTCTGATCAAATACACATTATCCCCCAAGTGCCAAGATTAATACTTGTATTGAGCCTTGGGACTTTGAATAATCAGTAGGAAAAAGCAATCCGCATTAGCCCCCAAGTGCCAAGTGTATAACTGGTTATATGCTTGGGACTTTGAGAAAAATATTATCATGTTCATCGTCTGACTTTTGCAGGCCAACATGAACAACAAAGATTCCCAAATTGCCGATCTTCAAGAGAATATCTAATCCCAGCAATCAGAGACCTCCAAGGCCAAAGATGAACTAAAAAGCGCTTTGACAACCATGGAACAACTGAAGGAAGGGTTCAAGAATGAACGTGCAAGCTGGGAAACTGAAAAAGCTGCGTTGTTGAAGCGGGTTGAAGACGCCGAGTCAGCTCTTAAACCGGTGGCGGTAGAGCTAACAGGGTTAAAGCATCAAGTAAATGCCATGACCTCTGTGATATTTGGTAAATACTCTTGTCAAAATTTCTTGAATAACCATCTTTGAGATTGTCGGTTTAACATCAAATTCTTAAACCGTTATAGGTAGTCGTGTTGCTCATCTGGGCTTTGACATGCAGAGAAGCTGAAGGCAGCATATACGTTGATAGAGCAACTGTATAACGGTGACCAACGAGTTATCTGCGCAGTCTCATACAACAAACCGGCACCAACATTGATCAAAGATACACTAGCCAAGTTGTCGATGATGCCGGCGTAGATAGAAGAAATGAAGTGATCTGCTGCCAGGGCTGGCGCTTTGTTGGCACTGACTCGGGCCAAAGCATGGATAGCTGACCTGGATCCAGTTGATATCACCAAGGGATATCCGGGTGAACAAGAAAACGGGTCAGCATTCGATAATGAAGCCCTCAAAGCCTTGATGAAGGAGATGCGTCCACTGTCAAGCCAATTGGCTGAAGAAGCTAACTTGTCTATTCATTGGTCCTTTTATGATGAAAACAACCATTGGTTGATACTGCTGTGAAAGATGTGCAGAATCTTATCCCGCCAACCCGTAAGCACACTTATGCTCCTGACGTTGAACCGTCCAATCTTATAAGTGAAGAGGCTATCTTTCAAGCTTTAACCCGGATTGACTGGACCACCATTGACTTCCAGCCACTGGATGGGGAGGAGGAGGTTGAACCGACGCCAGAAGATCCATCAACCTCACGTTAACCTGGCGATGAATCTTAATCCGGCAACTGGGTTTATTTTCACAGACTGTGCTCTTGTGTAAAAAACAATCATTATTTTGGTCCTCAAAGCGCCTTGTAATAGGCTTGTTGGAATACTTTGATCTGCTGCCATCGTGCATTGATACATGACTGTGTGATTCTCCATGATATTTGCAGTGTTGGCTTATATATTTTGATAATATTATGTAATCCTTGTATCTGCATAAAAAATATCTATCCTGGCGGTTTACCGCCGGACGGGTCATAATGCCCAATACAAAACCGGGTAGATAACCAAGGTTGTAAAAGTATCAAAAAATAGATCATACCTGTGATATGAAACTATGTTGTTGGTTTGCCAACTTGATTGTAGTAAGGGTGAAAACCCAAATCTTTGAGTGTTAATAACTCCCACCATGCCGTGTTGGTGTGTAATAAGCCATACCGGGTTACGATGAACATCGGATGATCATATTGGCGACATGTAGTCAAAGCTAGACCGGGTTATGAAATACCGGTTTTAATAATGAATAAGGTCTGACAACTTGTAGCTGAAAGCCAAGCCGGGTTAATAAACACCGAGTTATTAGAATGACGGATAGCCATACCGGGTCATTAGACACCGGTTCAACATAAAATATGAAAAGAGAAAAATCTTGACAAAGGCAAATAAAATCGTGTAGTCGAGGCTTTTCAAGGGCTGCCAGGCCCAAATTCGAGGCTTTTCATGGGCTGCCAGGCCGCTGAGTTAAACCATTTGACAAAGCCTTTTAAGATGGACCTCCAACTAACCAATCGTCATTTTAACTTAGACAAGTTCAGGGTCTGTATAAGATTGACTTGTCAAACGTTCGACAGGTCATGCCAGGACTACCTGGATAGGAGTGGCTTACTTGATGAAGGCAGGTTAACCCGGGGTTTTAGGTGAATACACCAGGCTTCCAAGCCATGCTTGATAGCATATTACAAGGGTCCTTTCAAACTGTTTGTTGCAGTGCACAAAGAGCCCCCAAGTAACTTTGTGAGCTGTGCTCAATGGGTGCCTATGTTTGAGCTATGCATAGCATCCAGACTATCTTTGGCCCCTTGGGTGTGAAGCTCCCAAGCTGTATTGTAGCGTGATAGCCGGTTTAACAGGTAGAACTCTGCTTTGTCAGCTGAAGCCCCCATGTAATCAAAAGATATTGGAAAAAACAGTAGAGGCCCTGCTTATACCAAGGATGCCGGTTTATTATATTGATCATAATATATACATTGTTGAAATATGTACATAAGAGGAGCCTATAGCTCAGGTGTAGTAAGGCCAAAGGAGAGCTATGTTCCACGGCCGCCGGGTCTCCTCCTCAGAACTGCGTGAGTCTTCTCGAACGTAAATGAGGTAGTATGATCCGTTGTCCAGATTCTTGCTGACCACAAAGGGCCCTTCCCAAGGTGGGGATAACTTGTGCATATCTATCTGATCCTAGATGAGCCGTAGCACTAAGTCACCTTCTTGAAAGGTTCTTGTTTTAACCCCGACGGCTGTGATAACGCCGCAGGTCTTGTCGATAAACCACCGAACGAGCCAGAGCCATGTACTGTTTCTCATCTAACAGGTCCAGTGCCTCCTGGCGTGCTTGCTCATTGTCCGCTTCAACATAATTGGCAACCCGGGCCAAGTCATGACGAATATCACTTGGGAGGACAGCCTTGATACATCTCCAACGTATCTATAATTTATGAAGCATTCATGCTATTTTATTATCTGTTTTGAATGATTATGGGCTTTATTATACACTTTTATAATACTTTTGGGACTAACCTATTAACCAGAGGCCCAACCCATATTGTTGTTTTATTGCCAGTTTTAGTATTTCGAAGAAAAGGAATATCAAACAGAGTCCAAATGGAATGAAACCTTCGGCGGCGTGATTTTTGGGAAGAATATCACCCAGGAGACTTGGAGTTCACGTCAGAAGAGCTCGAGGAGGCCACGAGATAGGAGGGCGCCCCCCCTACTAGGCGCGCCCCCCTGTCTCGTGGGCCCCTCGAGCACACCCCCCCCCCCGACCGACTTCTTTCGCCTATATAAGCCTACATACCCTAAAAACATCGAATATCAAGATAGATCGGGAGTTCTGCTGCTGCAAGCCTCTGTAGCCACCAAAAACCTCTCGGGAGCCCGTTCCGGCACCCTGCCGGAGGGGGATCCATCACCGGTGGCCATCTTCATCATCTCGGCGCTATCCATGACGAGGAGGGAGTAGTTCACCCTCGGGGCTGAGGGTATGTACCAGTAGCTATGTGGTTGATCTCTCTCTCTCTCTCGTGTTCTCTCTCGTGTTCCCTCTATGGCACGATCTTGATGTATCCCGAGCTTTGCTATTATAGTTGGATCTTATGATGTTTCTCCCCCTCTACTCTCTTGTGATGAATTGAGTTTCCCTCTTGAAGTTATCTTATCGGATTGAGTCTTTGATTTGAGAACACTTGATGTATGTCTTGTCGTGTTTATCTGTGGTGACAATGGGATATCATGTGCCACTTGATGTATGTTTTGGTGACCAACTTGTGGGTTCCGCCCATGAACCTATGCATAGGGGTTGGCACATGTTTTCTTGATTCTCCGGTAGAAACTTTGGGGCACTCTTTGAAGTACTTTGTGTTGGTTGGATGAATCTGAGATTGTGTGATGCATATCGTATAATCATGCCCACGGATACTTGAGGTGACAATGGAGTATCTAGGTGACATTAGGGTTTTCGTTGATTTGTGTCTTAAGGTGTTATTCTAGTATGAACTCTATGATGGATTGAGCGGAAAGAATAGCTTTATGTTATTTTACTACGAACTCTTGAATAGATAGAACAGAAAGGATAACTTTGAGGTGGTTTCGTACCCTACCATAATCTCTTCGTTTGTTCTCCGCTATTAGTTGCTTTGGAGTGACTCTTTGTTGCATGTTGAGGGATTGTTATATGATCTATCTATGTTATTATTGTTGAGAGAACTTGCACTAGTGAAAGTATGAACCCTATGCCTTGTTTCCTACCATTGCAATACCGTTTACGCTCACTTTTATCATTAGTTACCTTGCTGTTTTTTTAATTTCATATTACAAATACCTTTATCTACCATCCATATTGCACTTGTATCACCATCTCTTCGCCGAACTAGTGCACCTATATAATTTACCATTGTATTGGGTGTGTTGGGGACACAAGAGACTCTTTGTTATTTGGTTGCAGGGTTGTTTGAGAGAGACCATCTTCATCCTATGCCTCCTACGGATTGATAAACCTTAGGTCATCCACTTGAGAGAAATTTGCTACTGTCCTACAAACCTGTGCACTTGCAGGCCCAACAACGTCTACAAGAAGAAGGTTGTGTAGTAGACATCAAGCTCTTTTCTAGCGCCGTTGCCGGGGAGGTGAGTGCTTGAAGGTATATCTTTAGATCTTGCAATCGAATCTTTTTGTTTCTTGCTTTATCACTAGTTTAGTTTATAAAAGAAAATTACAAAAAAATGGAGTTAAGTTTGTCTCATACGCTTCGTATTTTTAATATCTTTCGTGAGTTTGATTTAAAGGAAAATTGTGCTCAAGTGCTAGAGGAAGAGTGCATTAAAATGCTTGATACTAAATCTTTGAATGATGAGCATGATTGCATGTTGTTAGTATAAACTCCTTGAATATCCATAGTATTAATGATGATTTCTCTAGTCATGATGAAAATATCTCTTATGAGCATGTCAACTTTTGTGGAGTGCATGTTTGCATGAACACACCAAATAGAGAAGATATTTATTGCAAGAGGCATAAGCATTTAGAAACTAAATGGTTGCAAGAAAGGCTAGATGTGAGTGCTGAAAATTTAAAATTCCTTTGCCGTACTTGTGAACTTTGCAATGAACGTGGTCATTTACGTCTCCAATGCAAAAAAATTCATGACCGAATCATGTCCAAAAATTGTGATGATTTGATTTCCCTTGCACATTATAATGAACTTAGTTTTCTTTTGGGTTATGAAGAGTTGAAACATTTAACTAAGCCTATTCCAGAATTTAATCTTAAGCATTTCCTTGATATTGATCTAGAAAAGATTTATATGTTTTGTGCGGAGAATTGCATTGAAAATCCTTATATTGAAAATTACCTAAAGAAAAGAAAGCAAATAGAAGATGATGAGAATACTAATGAATGGGAAGAGACTTCCCAATATACTCCTATTATTTCTTATGATGAATCAGGTAACGAGGAGGAGCTTTCTATTCAACCAATCTCGTCAATAAGGAGCTCAAAGAGGAAGGTTGAACCCACACATAATGTGAAGAAGAAAAGGAAAAGAAGGGGCAACAAAGGTAAAAAGGTATACCTTCCAAATGATGTTGCTCCTACTACTTGTGATGATGATAATTGCTATACTATTGGTGCTATCCATACTATTAATGATGAGAGTTATTATGCTTATGATATGAAAAGGCCCAAGCTTGGGGAAGCTATGTTTGATGATAATGGCATATTTGAGAATATATTTCCTGAAATTAATGTTTGTCCCAAGCTTGGGGATGCTACGTTTAGTGAAGATGATATTTTTAGCATCCCAAGTTTTGATATGCAAAGTTGTTATGATGATAGCATGCCTCCTACCTATGATGATTATATTGATGAAAGTGGGTTCAGAAGAGTGTCAACTTTAGGAATTTTATTGTGATAAATATGAAAGTGGATTTGGAAGAGTGTCAACTTTATTTAGTGATTCCACTATCTTGAGAGAGGTTTCAATCGATTATGATGAGAACGAAGTTGCTACTTATGATGATTATTGTGATGAAACTTATGCTATAAAAAGTAGTGATGATTATATTTACAAATTTTGTCATGATTATGATTACCCTTTTTCTGAACATTACTCTATTAATGTGGAAACAATTTTTAGTGTTCAAGTCTCTTATGATACTCCCACTATTCCGAATGAGAAGAATTTTGCTTATGTGGAGAATAGTAAATTTTCTATGCTTGTAGATCATTAAAAGAATGATTTAGGTGCTGGTTATATTGTTGAATTCATTCATGATGCTACTGAAATTATTATTAGGGAGGAACATATGCTTGTAGGAATTGCAATAATGTTAAGTTTCCTCTCTATGTGTTGAAATTCTAGAAGCTATGCTTGTTTTACCTTCCTATGCTTGTTGATTATTGTTCCCATAAGTTGTTTGCTCACAAAATCCCTATGCATAGGAAGTGGGTTAGACTTAAATGTGCTAGTCATATGCTTCATGATGCTCCCGTTATGTTTCAATTCGTATCTTTTATGAGAGCATCATTGCAATCATCATGCCTAGCTAGAAAGGCAGTAAAGAAAAGCACTTGTTGGGAGACAACCCAATATTTATACTTACTGTTTTTGTGTGTACACATGATTATTCTACTGTAGTAATCATGTTTTATAGCTTTTATTTCAATAAAGTGCCAAGTAGAACCTTTGGGAAGACTTGGGTGAAGTTTATGTGATCTTGCTGTAAAAAACAGAAACTTTTGCGCTCACGAGATTAGCTGCCATTTTTTCCTGGAGAGTGATTTTAGGTTGATTCTTTTTTAAAATGATTAATAGACAAATTCCTCAGGTCCAGCAATTTATTTCAGAATTTTTTGAGTTCCATAAGTATACGTTTGATACAGATTACTACAGACTGTTCTGTTTTTGACAGATTCTGTTTTCATTGTGTTGTTTGCTTATTTTGATGAATCTATGAGTAGTATCGGAAGGTATGAACCATAGGGAAGTTAGAATACAGTAGATATTACACCAATATGAATAAAGAATGAGTTCATTACAGTACCTTAAAGTGGTGGTTTGTTTTCTTTTACTAACGGAGCTTACGAGTTTTGTGTTGAGTTTTGTGTGGTTGAAGTTTTCAAGTTTTGGGTAAGGATTCCATGGACTATGGAATAAGGAGTGGCAAGAGCCTAATCTTGGGGATGCCTAAGGCAACCCAAGGTAATATTCAAGGACAACCAAGAGCCTAAGCTTGGGGATGCCCCGGATGGCATCCCCTCTTTCGTCTTCGTTCATCGGTAACTTTACTTGGAGCTATATTTTTATTCACCACATGATATGTGTTTTGCTTGGAGTGTCATTTTTCTTTTGTTAGTTTTTGATTTATGTTAGTTAGAATAATGTTTTGCATCTTTATTTCCAATAAAAATGTCAAGGATAGCCTTTGCCATGCTTATTTTGCTAGTATACATGTTGCTGTTTGAAAACAGAAAGTTTACCGCTGTTGCAAAACTTCCCTAGAAAAGTCAGAGAATGGTATAATGTTGAATCCTATTGAATATTGAGCTATGATAAATTTATTACAGAGGGAAGTTTCTCTCAAATTTTTTGGAGTTAGGGAAGTATTGATACTCTTGCATTCTTTACAGACTGTATTGTTTTGGCAGATTGCTGTTATGGTTGCATTGTTTGCATATGTTCGCTTGTTTAATGATTCTATTTGAGGATAGGAGTATTAAATATGCAGAGGCATTTAGTATGCAATGTTGAATAATAATTTTAGTGATTTTTTACAGTAGAAAATGATAAGGTTTTGCATTGGTTTATACTAACCTATCTCACGAGTTCTTGTTGAGTTTGTTGTGAATGAAGCTTTTGATAAAAAGAGAAACCATGATATGATAGGAATTAAGGAGACATAAAAGCTCAAGCTTGGGGATGCCCAAGGCACCCAAGATAATATTTCAAGAAGTCTCAAGCATCTAAGCTTGGGGATGCCCCGGTAGGCATCTGTAGCGACCCGACCTCAGACGGTCAAGTCTTTGTGCATTACTGTCATCCCTGGATCAGTAATGCTGACACGCACAGTACTCGAAGGATTTATAAAAAAGTAGCAATCACACACTTATTACATCTAATGTCTCAAAAGAGAACTTATTACAATAATATGGCTTAAGGCCATCTAATGCGAAAACAGCGGAAGGCTTGGAAGATAAAGTGAGTCCATTAACTCCAACGGCATAGCTGAGCTGCACGGCAACGACCTAACGAACCTTACTCCTCGTCTGAAAAGTCTGCAACATAATACGTTGCAGCCCGGGAACAGGTCAGCACATGGAATATGCTGGCAATATAACACAGTAGAATGAAAATAGAATAATGCTAACACTACATGCATATTTGGCTGGTGGAAAGCTCTACGGTTATAGTTTTGCATAAAGCCAATTTTTCCCTACTACAAAGGAATAAATTTTATTTAACTATCATGGTAGTTGAACAACATTGAGAAGGTAACCCCAACTCAATCCCAATTAAAGTGATTAACAACCCAACAATATTAATTAAGAGTGATGAGATACATAAGAAGCTTCAAGTACTAGATACTCAGAATTGTCCATAACCGGGGACACGGCTAACCATGATTAGATTGTACACTCTGCAGAGGTTTGCGCACTTTTCCCCACAAGACTCGATCGCCTCCGTTGATTTCTCGCACTGCATGGTGTTTGAGAAACGGATGACCGAGACATAGTCTTTCAGAAACATTAACTCTCTACTCCGGGTAGACCATACCAAACCTACAAAACCCACTACCTGCTGATCTACCTGTTCAAGAGCTTCACGTAACTTACTCAACTATGCTAGAGCCCATAATAGCTTGTGGCTGCACACGGAAGTTTCTAGCATGAATCATCTCAGTTCCCTTTGAGCCTGGGTGGCGGTCCATAGGAAAATCACACGGTAACCCCGGGATTTCCAAAAATAAACAGGCAATCACTGGTATCCCCAGGTGCCTCAATCCACCCAGATGTGTATTAAAGTTGCCACCTTAGATTGAACCATTAATTAACAATCTCACATCTGTCATGGAATACACTCAAACCCAAACCACGTCTACGAGCATAGCATAGCAATATAAGCATAACGTAGAAGTAACTCCCAAGGGTTTGATAATAAACAGGGCAATAGGTTCTACCTCATAAACTACTTCCCAAATACCCACAGGTTATCAACTCCTAACCATGCAATGTTTGAGGGTTGAAACTAATGCATAAAAAATGGGTATGAAAAGATTATGATCAATGTGTTACTTGCCTTGCTGACGATCCGCGAAACCTAGAGACTCGTAGTAACACGCTTCGCACTCCGGGAATTCTATCGCAAACAAACAATAACATACATAAGCAACTAGCAAAGTTGCACGAGCAAAACTTCAACTGAAAACAAAGAACCAGCAAATTCAACTTAAGAACTCTGGTTAGCAAAAAGAATCGAATCAAACGGAGCAACGAAACTCAAACGGCAAAAGAAACAAAATCCGTTTACTAATCTGGACTAAGGTCAAATTTTTACAGTACCAAAACTTAGTTTAAGTTGGTTAAGCAGAAAGAGGGTTTCGAGACGAAACTCCAGGCTTTTAAATCACCTGATTCTGACTAACGAGCGAAAAGATAAACAGAAACTAAGATTGGATCGGAAATCACGATCAGAAAAATCGCGGAATAAATCCGACAAAAGAAAAAGCGACGAACAGATTAACGAATGAGAGTTCGTTATTTGAAACTAAACGAAGAACACGTTCGTTAAAACGAACTGACGAGCGAACGCTCGCTAAATAAATAAACCGGAGAATAAAACCAATCTATATATAAAAAATGGAACTAGGGTTTTTCAAAAAAAAACAAAGTGGGTTTTTTCTTTTTTTTTTAAACGGCGACTCGGGCGGTACCTTCGGCGAGGTCCTCCGGCGGGGCGAGGCGGCTCCGGCGGGGCTAGCGGGGTGGGGCGGGGCTCCGGCGAGGGGCGTGGTGGTGCGGGAGGCGACGGCGGCGGCTAAAGGCGGCGGCGGCGGCTCGGCTCGGCTCGGGGCGCGGCGGGAGGCGGCGGTGGTGGTGGTTGTTGGCGGCGGGGCGGGCAGTATTTAAGGAGGGGAGGGGCGGCGGTGGCTTGGGGAAGGGGGCGCCCGGGGAGGAGTCCGGCTCGGGCTCCCCTCGGTGTCCGTGCGGCGCATGGCGGTGCGCGCGGGGAAGGCGGCGGTGAGGCGGGCCGGCCTGGCTGGGCCTTGGGCCTGGTCGGGCGCGGGCGCAAGTTTTTTTTTATAAATAAATTCCGCCGGAACTTAGAAAAACCCTAGAAAAATAAATAAAAATCTAAAAATACAAAAATAAATTTTCATCGTCTAAATGAAATATTTAGGATGAGGTGAACATTTTCTTGGCCCTAAATGCAATTTTGGAAAGCGTGCAAATATTTCTAATGCAAATAAAATCCGAATAAAATCAACTAAGATCAAATAAATGATTTTAACATTTTTCCTCCAATATTTCAATTATTTTGGAGAAGTCATATTATCTCCTCTCATTTATTTTTGGTACGAAATATTTTTCGGAGAAAGAATAATTAAAATCAAAAATCCTCGTTTCATTATTTAATACGAAAATCCAAATATGAGACCGAAAAATCCCCAACTCTCTTCGAGGGTCCTTGAGTCGCTTAGGATTTCGAGGATTGCAAAGAGGAAAAGAAATAAAATATGATATGCATGAATGACCTATGTATAACATTCCAAATTAAAAATTTGGGATGTTACAAACCTACCCCCCTTAAGATGAATCTCGCCCTCGAGATTCGGGTTGGTCAGAAAATAGGTGCGGGTGGTCCTTGCGAAGATCATCCTCTCTTTCCCAGGTGGCTTCATCCTCCGTATGGTGGCTCCACTGAACTTTACAGAACTTGATGACCTTACTGCGAGTTACTCGGCTGGCAAACTCAAGAATCTTCACTGGCTTCTCCTCATAGGTCAAATCATTGTCTAGCTGAATTGTCTCCAAGGGTACGGTATCTCTTAATGGTATATCAGCCATCTCCGCATGGCATTACTTCAGCTGTGAGACGTGGAACACGTCATGAACTCCAGATAGTCCTTCGGATAATTCCAACTTGTAGGCAACTTCTCCCATCCGTTCCAAAACGCGATACGGTCCTACAAATCTCGGGGCTAATTTACCCTTAACTCCAAAACGTTTCACACCTCGCAAGGGTGATACTCGCAGATATGCTCTATCTCCAATTTCATAAGTTACCTCCTTGCGTTTCGAGTCTGCGTAGCTTTTCTGCCTCGACTGAGCTACCTTCAGTCTATCGCGAATCAATTTAACTTTCTCCTCAGACTCCTTGATCAAGTCTGGTCCGAACAACTGCCGGTCTCCTACCTCATCCCACATTAATGGGGTCCTGCATCTGCGTCCATACAAAGCTTCGAACGGTGCCATCTTCAAACTGGCTTGGTAGCTGTTGTTGTATGAAAATTCTGCGTAAGGCAAATTGTCATCCCAACTAGATCCATAATCTAGCGCGCACGCTCTTAACATATCTTCCAGTATCTGGTTGACTCTCTCAGTCTGACCATCAGTCTGTGGGTGGAAGGTTGTACTGAACTCCAATCTTGTACCCAAGGTCTGGTGTAACTGATGCCAAAACTTTGAAGTGAACTGAGTCCCTCTATCTGATACGATGCTCCTCGGAACTCCATGCAAACATACAATTCTGGTCATATATATCTTGGCCAACTTAGCACTTGTATAGGTAGTTTTCACCGGAATAAAGTGAGCCACTTTAGTCAAACGATCCACTACTACCCATATTGAGTCATATCCTGCCTTGGTCCTGGGTAGTCCAGTGATAAAGTCCATACCAAGTTTATCCCACTTCCATTCGGGTATCGGCATTGGCTGTAACAGTCCGGCTGGTTTCTGATGCTCTGCCTTCACTCTCTGACATACATCACACACGGCTACGTACTCGGCAATATCCTTTTTCATACCAGTCCACCAGAAACGTTCCTTCAAATCCAAATACATCTTGGTGTTTCCGGGGTGTATCGAGTATGGTGAGTCATGTGCCTCCTGAAGTATTAACTTCCTGATCTCAGCGTTATTGGGTACATAAACCCGGTCCTCAAACCACAAGGTATCGTGCTCATCTTCGCGAAAACCTTTGGCCTTTCCTTCGCTCATCTTCTCCTTTATTTCGGCAATCTCTGGGTCTTCCTTCTGAGCTTCTCGAATTTTGTTCAACAAAGTCGACTGAACCTCCAATGTTGCCACAAAACCTCTTGGAACAATCTCCAATCGAAGTTCCATGATATCCTCAGCTAACTCCTTTGGCAAACCCTTGCTCTCAAGCATATTGGCATAACTCTTCCGGCTCAAAGCGTCTGCTACAACATTGGCTTTTCCCGGGTGATAGTGTAGCTTCATGTCATAATCCTTTATAAGTTCCAACCATCTCCTTTGTCTAAGGTTCAGCTCCTTTTGCGTGAAAATGTACTTCAAACTTTTATGATCCGTGTACACATCACAACGATTTCCAATAAGATAATGTCTCCAAGTCTTCAATGCATGCACTACGGCTGCTAATTCCAAATCATGTGTGGCATAGTTCAACTCATGAGGCTTCAGTTGTCGTGAGGCATACGAAACAACCTTACCATCCTGCATAAGCACACATCCCAGTCCCAAACGAGAGGCGTCGCAATACACTTGAAACTCCTTATGAATATCTGGCAATGTTAACACTGGGGCTGTAGTCAAGCGTTTCTTCAACTCCTGGAAACTTGCCTCGCAATCCTCTGTCCATATAAACTTATTGTCCTTCTTCAATAGTTCAGTCATTGGTTTTGCCAGCTTGGAAAAATTCTCAATGAATCTCCGATAATATCCCGCAAGTCCAAGGAAACTGCGGATCTCGCCAACTGAAGTGGGTGCCAACCATTCAGTGACTGACTGAACCTTGCTGGGGTCCACTGCTATACCTTCTCCTGATATAACATGCCCAAGAAATCCAACCTCCTTCATCCAAAATTCACACTTGCTGAATTTGGCGTATAACTGGTGTTCTCTGAGTTTCTCGAGAACTAACCGCAAATGCTCCTTGTGCTCCTCTTCATTTTTCGAGTATACCATGATATCATCGATAAACACTACTACAAACTTGTCCAAATACTCCATGAACACTTTGTTCATCATACTCATAAAATAGGCAGGGGCGTTTGTCAGTCCAAACGACATGACCGTATACTCGTATAATCCATACCGCGTAGTGAATGTTGTCTTTGGTATATCCTTCTCTCGGATCTTTAACTGATGGTATCCTGATCGCAGATCAATCTTCGAAAACACCTTAGCTCCTTGCAGCTGATCAAACAGGTCATTGATCATTGGTAATGGATATTTGTTCTTAATCGTTACTTCATTCAAGGCTCGATAATCCACAACCATCCTCAGGGATTTATCCTTCTTTTCGACCAGGAGTACTGGGGCTCCCCAAGGTGATGAACTCCTCCGAATATAACCTTTCTCAACCAACTCCTTGATCTGTTTCTTAATTTCCTCCAGATCATTTGCGGGCATCCGATAGGGTCTCTTGGATATAGGCCCTGTACCTGGCAACAATTCTATCAAAAACTCAATGTCGCGATCCGGTGGCATCCCTGGTAACTCTTCTGGAAAAACATCCGGGTAATCCTTTACTACAGGCACTTCCTCCTGCACAACTCCCGTGAGGGCATTCACTTGGGTCCTCCTAGGCACATGCCTAGATACGTACTTAATCCTTTTACCCTCCGGGGTGGTGAGATGAATTGACTTGCTAGCACAGTCAATATTTCCTCCATACCTTGACATCCAGTCCATACCTAATATCACATCCAATCCTTGTGACTCCAAGATAATTAGGTCGGACGGAAAAACATGAGTTCCAATGGTTAAGGGTATCTGGTTGCACCACCGGCTAGCCATATACTCAGCTCCAGGCGAGCTTACTAAAAGAGGGGTCCTTAGAGTTTGGGTTGGTAGCTTAAACTTGTCCACAAATCCCCTTGATATGTATGAATGCGATGCACCAGTATCGAAAAGAATAAGAGCGGTAAATGACTTAACCAAAAACTTACCTATCACCGCGTCTGGCTGATCTTCAACCTCCTCCACGTTAACGTGATTCACCTGTCCTTTGTTGAATGGATTAGGCTTCTTCCCGGCACTCCCGTTTCCATTTCCATTCCTTCCTTCAGGGCAATCATTCGCATAATGCCCAGTCTTTCCGCACTTATAGCAAGTAACTTGACTCAGGTCTCTCTTGGAGGGTGTGGCTGGATTGGAGCGATTCTGATTGTTGTTAGCTCCGTTCCCATTCCCATTCTTACCACTATTGTGATTATGCGATCCTCCTCCAGTGTGGTTGTGACCTCCATGATTATGAACCAGCCCTCCCGTGTTCGGGGTTAAGCGAGGCTTATGCTGAGCTCCTGAGTTATACTTCACCTGACCATACTTCCTCTTACGGCTCTCAATCTGCTGCTGCTTCCCTTCGATCATAAGGGCCTTATCTACCAACTCCTGGTAGTTGTTGAAAGTTGCCACCATCAACTGCATACTCATCTCATCATTCAACCCTTCCATAAACTTCTCCTGCTTCGCGGCATCCGTGGCCACATCATCAGGGGCATAGCGTGATAGTTTGCTAAAATCATCCACGTACTGACCTACAGTACGGTTCCCCTGACGTAAATTGCGGAACTCCCGCTTCTTCATCTGCATAGCTCCAGTGGAAACATGGGCAGTACGAAAAGCCTGCTGAAACTGTGCCCATGTGACCGTGTCGATAGGATAGGTGGCTGTGAAATTCTCCCACCATGCTGCTGCTGGTCCATCCAATTGGTGTGCGGCAAAACGCACCTTCTCCGCATCTATGCATCCAGCGGTGGTCAACTCCCTTCCGATACGGCGTAGCCAATCATCAGCAACTATTGGCTCGGTGCTACTGGAAAACACCGGCGGTTGTAACCTTAGAAAGCGGGCTAGGTTGTCTGCTGGTGGAGGGTTGTTGTTGTTATTGTTGTTGCCCTGGTTCTGAACTAGCAATTGCATCAAAGTATTCTGCTGCTGGATCAACTGGGTGAGCTCCGGCGGGAAAGCAAAACCGGTGTCACGTCTCGGAGGCATCTGAGGGGTTTTTAGAGGGAAGAGATTAGAATAGAAGAAAGGTCTAGTGAGAAAGGACTACCCATATGCACATGAGACAAACACAATCATAACACTCAATCAATCAAGCAAGGGCTTACAACGATCTAGAACTATCGCAAAAGTGCTCTATTACATGGGGAAAATACTACTAGTATATGGTGGTCATCTAGAAATTTTGATCGGTGGAAGATTCCATGATGTCAGCTCCAGCTTCATCTTCATAATCATCATCACTAGGGTCCGAATCGGTGTCGTCGATGATGATGTAGTTGTCCGGGCAAGTGGGGTCGTCATCTTCGTCTTCTGGTGCTGGTTGTCCCATGAATACTCCGATCTTCTTAACCAGGTCGTCGTTCTTCTCCAGTAGCGTCTTGATTTCCTCCTCATATCCGTCGCGGGTGAACTTGAGTTCTTCCTCCAGCTCGATGATCCTAGTCTTTGCCTTCTTCAACTCCATCATGTCTGCGCACATCTGGTTCTCCTGTCGTCGAATGTGCTGGTTTTGCTCCTGGATAAAAGCTGCAATGGATCTATCCTTCTTGGTGCTGATCATCTCCCATTGCTCGTCTCGGCGCCCACATATTTGATAGATGGTGTCCTTGAGTTCCTTATTGTAGACTTCTCCAATGCGTCCCATGGTAATGTGGGCTGCCATGCTCTTGCCTAGGCTCCAGGTTGGTGCATCGAAAGAAAATTCTATGGGTTTAGAAGTTGGCGAAAACGTCCTTCCTGGTACTTGTACTTGAATCATCCAGCGCTCCTCTTCTGGTAGGGTGGCATTGTACGTCCCGGTGAAACTGGGTATTCCAGTGTTCAGGTATCTAGTGACTTCCTTCAAGTGGCGTCCAAAAGGTGTATCCTTGTCTGGTTGCGCAAACTTGTTCTTCATCTTCGGCATCCTAAAGAGTGGAAAAGAGAAGAGAAATCAGAAATGAGTAGAGAAGAGTGACCTATGGTTTATCTTAGTGGTCGTGTCCTACACTCAGCGTGTGCTCTGATACCATCTTGTAGCGACCCGACCTCAGACGGTCAGGTCTCTGTGCATTAGTGTCATCCCTGCATCAGTAATGCTAACACGCATAGTACTCGAAGGATTTATAACAGGGTAGCAATCACACACTTATTACATCGAATGTCTCAAAAGAGAACTTATTACAATAATATGGCTTAAGGCCATCTAATGCGAAAACAGCGGAAGGCTTGGAAGCTAAAGTGAGTCCATCAACTCCAACGGCATAGCTGAGCTGCACGGCAACGACCTAACAAACCTTACTCCTCGTCTAAAAAGTCTGCAACATAATACGTTGCAGCCCGGGAACGGGTCAGCACATGGAATGTGCTGGCAATATAACACAGTAGAATGAAAATAGAATAATGCTAACACTACATGCATATTTGGCTGGTGGAAAGCTCTATGGTTATAGTTTTGCATAAAGCCAATTTTCCCTACTACAAAGGAATAAATTTTATGTAATTATCATGGTAGTTGAACAACATTGAGAAGGTAACCCCAACTCAATCCCAATTAAAAGTGATTAACAACCCAACAATATTAATTAGGGTGATGAGATACATAAGAAGCTTCAAGTACTAGATACTCAGAATTGTCCATAACCGGGGACACGGCTAACCATGATTAGATTGTACACTCTGCAGAGGTTTGCGCACTTTTCCCCACAAGACTCGATCGCCTCCGTTGATTTCTCGCACTGCATGGTGTTTGAGAAACGGATGACCGAGACATAGTCTTTCAGAAACATTAACTCTCTACTCCGGGTAGACCATACCAAACCTACAAAACCCACTACCTGCTGATCTACCTGTTCAAGAGCTTCACGTAACTTACTCAACTATGCTAGAGCCCATAATAGCTTGTGGCTGCACACGGAAGTTTCTAGCATGAATCATCTCAGTTCCCTTTGAGCCTGGGTGGCGGTCCATAGGAAAATCACACGGTAACCCCGGGATTTCCAAAAATAAACAGGCAATCACTGGTATCCCCAGGTGCCTCAATCCACCCAGATGTGTATTAAAGTTGCCACCTTAAGTTGAACCATTAATTAACAATCTCACATCTGTCATGGAATACACTCAAACCCAAACCACGTCTACGAGCATAGCATAGCAATATAAGCATAACGTAGAAGTAACTCCCAAGGGTTTGATAATAAACAGGGCAATAGGTTCTACCTCATCAACTACTTCCCAAATACCCACATGTTATCAACTCCTAACCATGCAATGTTTGAGGGTTGAAACTAATGCATAAAAACTGGGTATGAAAAGAGTATGATCAATGTGTTACTTGCCTTGCTGACGATCCGCGAAACCTAGAGACTCGTAGTAACACGCTTCGCACTCCGGGAATTCTATCACAAACAAACAATAACATACATAAGCAACTAGCAAATATGCACGAGCAAAACTTCAACTGAAAGAAAAGAACCAGCAAGTTCAACTTAAGAACTCTGGTTAGCCAAAAGAATCAAATCAAACGGAGCAACGAAACTGAAACGGCAAAAGAAAGAAAATCCGTTTACTAATCTGGACTAAGGCCAAATTTTTACAGTACCAAAACTTAGTTTAAGTTGGTTAAGCAGAAAGAGGGTTTCGAGACGAAATTCCAGGCTTTTAAATCACCTGATTCCGACTAACGAGCGAAAAGATAAACAGAAACTAAGATTGGATCAGAAATCACGATCAGAAAAATCGCGGAATAAATCCGACAAAATAAAAAGCGACGAACAGATCAACGAACGAGCGTTCGTTATCTGAAACTAAATGAAGAACACATTCGTTAAAACGAACGGACGAGCGAACGCTCCCTAAATAAATAAACCGGAGAATAAAACCGATCTATATATAAAAAACAGAACTAGGGTTTTTCACAAAAAAACAAAGTGGTTTTTTTTAAACGGCGACTCGGGCGGTACCTCCGGCGAGGTCCTCCGGCGGGGCGGGGCGGCTCCGGCGGGGCTAGCGGGGTGGGGCGGGGCTCCGGCGAGGGGCGGGGTGGCACGGGAGGCGCGGGCGGCGGCGGCTTGGCTCGGCTCGGGGCGCGGCGGGAGGCGGCGGTGGTGGTGGTGGTTGGCGGTGGGGCGGGCAGTATTTAAGGAGGGGAGGAGGCGGCGGTGGCTTGGGGAAGGGGGCGCCCGGGGAGGAGTCCGGCTCGGGCTCCCCTCGGCGTCCGTGCGGCGCACGGCGGCGCGCGCGGGGAAGATGGCGGTGAGGCGGGCCGGCCTGGCTGGGCCTTGGGCCTGGTCGGGCGCGGGCGCAAGTTTTTTTTTAAATAAATTCTGCCGGAACTTAGAAAAATCCTAGAAAAATAAATAAAAATCTAAAAATACCAAAATAAATTTTCACCGTCTAAATGAAATGTTTAGGATGAGGTGAACATTTTCTTGGCCCTAAATGCAATTTTAGAAAGCGTGCAAATTTTTCTAATGCAAATAAAATCCGAATAGAATCAACTAAGATCAAATAAATGATTTTAACATTTTTCCTCCAATATTTCAATTATTTTGGAGAAGTCATATTATCTCCTCTCATTTATTTTTGGTATGAAATATTTTTCGGAGAAAGAATAATTAAAATAAAAAATCCTCGTTTCATTATTTGGTACGAAAATCCAAGTATGAGACCGAAATATCCCCAACTCTCTCCGAGGGTCCTTGAGTTGCTTAGGATTTCGAGGATTGCAAAACGGAAAAGAAATAAAATATGATATGCATGAATGACCTGTGTATAACATTCCAAATTAAGAATTTGGGATGTTACAGCATCCCACCTTTCTTCTTCAACAACTATCGCTTAGTATCTGTTGAGCCTAAGTTTTTGCTTCTTCACATGAGTTGTGCTATCCTTGCAATGTCATTTATTTTGCTTTGCTTGCTGTTTGAATACAATACCAAGATCAAAAATCTTTAAATAAGAGAGAGTCTTCGCATAGTTGCATAATTATTTAGCTACTCATTGATCTTCACTTATATATTGTTGGAGTGGTTTTTCATTTACTCGTGTGCTTCACTTATATCCTATGAGTAAATGGTTGAATGAGTTGATTGTCATAAATCTGAATATTTATATGTTTCATTTGCTTATTCCATGGGGAGTAATGACTTCACATCTAAGAAGTAGAGGTTGTGAATTTATTGACGGTTAGCAAGCATTGTATTAGTCATTTGAATAATTCATGAAAGAATATTGAAGGAAGAGAGATTCCACATATAAATATATTATCATAGACATGTTTCATAATTGTGAGCACTCATTAAGTATGACATGCTAAAGAGTTGATGTTGGACAAGGAAGACAACATAATGGGTTATGTTTTCTCACATCTTAGTTAAAGTATATTGTCATCGATCATTCAAACATGTTGAGCTTGCCTTTCCCCCTCACGCTAGCCAAAATTCCTAGCACCAAGTAGAGATACTACTTGTGCTTCCAAATATCCTTAAACCCAGTTTTGCCATGAGAGTCCACCATACCTACCTATGGATTGAGTAAGATCCTTCAAGTAAGTTGTCATCGGTGCAAGCAATAAAAATTGCTATCTAAATATGCATGACTTATTAGTGTGGAGAAAATAAGCTTTGTACGAACTTGTTATGGAAGCAATAAAAGCGACGGACTACATAATAAAGGTCCATATACAAGGGGCAATATAAAGTGACGTTCTTTCGCATTAAGATTTTGTGTATCCAACCCTAAAACGCATGACAACCTCTACTTCCCTCTGCGAAGGGCCTATCTTTTACTTTATGTCTTTTACTTTATGCAAGAGTCAAGGTGATCTTCACCTTTACCTTTTTCATTTTATCCTTTGGCAAGCACTTTGTGTTAGGGTGATCCTGATATATATATCCAATTGGATGTACGTTAGCATGAACTATTATTGTTGACATCACCCAAAAGGTGAATACGTTTGGAGGCAACATTATAAGCCCCTATCTTTCTCTGTATTTGATTAAAACTTCATAACCACAAGTATTGCGTGAGTGTTAGCAATTGTAGAAGACTATATGATAGTTGAGTATGTGAAGTTTGCTAAATCAAAGCTCTAACATAGACTCTTCCTGAAAGTAAGATGAGTTGAAATTGTTTGATGACTAAGAATGAAGTTTGCTAGTTTTCAAGAAAGTTTATGGTCTATGCTTTGACATGTGAATTTCTTGTTACTTGATCATGAAAAGTTTTATGAGATGAACTACTGTTATGATATATTATCATGCTAGAAAAGGTGATTGAAATTATCATCGATCAAACTTGTGCACCTCTAGCATTCACACTTCATAAATTCTTTCTTTTATCATTTACCTACTCGAGGACGAGTAGGAATTAAGCTTGGGGATGTTGATACGTCTCCAACATATCTATAATTTATGAAGCATTCATGCTATTTTATTATCTGTTTTGAATGATTATGGGCTTTGTTATACACTTTTATATTACTTTTGGGACTAACCTATTAACCGGAGGCCCGGCCCATATTGTTGTTTTATTGCCTGTTTCAGTATTTCGAAGAAAAGGAATATCAAACGGAGTCCAAACGGAATGAAACCTTCGGCAGCGTGATTTTTGGGAAGAATATCACCCACGAGACTTGGAGTTCAGGTCAGAAGAGCCTCGAGGAGGCCACGAGATAGGAGGGTGCCCCCCCCCCTACTGGGCACGCCCCCTGTCTCGTGGGCCCCTCGAGCACTCCTGACTGACTTCTTTCGCCTATATAAGCCTACATACCCTAAAAACATCAAATATCAAGAGAGATCGGGAGTTCCGCCGCCGCAAGCCTCTATAGCCACCAAAAACCTCTCGGGAGCCCGTTCCGGCACCCTGCCGGAGGGAAGATCCATCACCGGTGGCCATCTTCATCATCCCGTCGCTATCCATGACGAGGAGGGAGTAGTTCACCCTCGGGCCTGAGGGTATGTACCAGTAGCTATGTGTTTGATCTCTCTCTCTCTCGTGTTCTCTCTCGTGTTCCCTCTATGGCACGATCTTGATGTATCCCGAGCTTTGCTATAATAGTTGGATCTTATGATGTTTCTCCCCCTCTACTCTCTTGTGATGAATTGAGTTTCCCTCTTGAAGTTATCTTATCGAATTGAGTCTTTGATTTGAGAACACTTGATGTATGTCTTGCCGTGTTTATCTGTGGTGACAATGGGATATCATGTGCCACTTGATGTATGTTTTGGTAACCAACTTGCGGGTTCCGCCCAGGAACCTATGCATAGGGGTTGGCACACGTTTTCTTGATTCTCCGGTAGAAATTTTGGGGCACTCTTTGAAGTACTTTGTGTTGGTTGGATGAATCTGAGATTGTGTGATGCATATCGTATAATCATGCCCAAGGATACTTGAGGTGACAATGGAGTATCTAGGTGACATTAGGGTTTTGGTTGATTTGTGTCTTAAGGTGTTATTCTAGTATGAACTCTATGATGGATTGAGCGGAAAGAATAGCTTTATGTTATTTTACTACGAACTCTTGAATAGATAGAAACAGAAAGGAGAACTTTGAGGTGGTTTCGTACCCTACCATAATCTCTTTGTTTGTTCTCCGCTATTAGTTGCTTTGGAGTGACTCTTTGTTGCATGTTGAGGGATTGTTATATGATCTATCTATGTTATTATTGTTGAGAGAACTTGCACTAGTGAAAGTATGAACCCTATGCCTTGTTTCCTACCATTGCAATACCGTTTACGCTCACTTTTATCATTAGTTACCTTCCTGTTTTTATAATTTCAGATTACAAATACCTTTATCTACCATCCATATTGCACTTGTATCACCATCTCTTCGCCGAACTAGTGCACCTATACAATTTACCATTGTATTGGGTGTGTTGGGGACACAAGAGACTCTTTGTTATTGTGTTGCAGGGTTGTTTGAGAGAGACCATCTTCATCCTACGCCTCCTACGGATTGATAAACCTTAGGTCATCCACTTGAGGGAAATTTGCTACTGTCCTACAAACCTATGCACTTGCAGGCCCAACAACGTCTACAAGAAGAAGGTTGTGTAGTAGACATCAGGCCTCTGCCCCGTAAACCATGAAGAAAGGTGTATAACCCGTAGATCGGTTTGGGGTGGTGTTTATGATCCATAACACAGATGGTAATTCTTCCACCCAACAACCCGGCGTCTGCTTCAAAGGAACCATAAGCCGGGGCTTGATACCCTTCAAGATTTCTTGATTAGCTCTCTCAGCTTGACCATTAGACTGGGGGTGAGCCACGGACGCTACGTCAAGCCGGATGTGCTCTCGTTGACAAAATTCCTCCATCTCACCTTTGGAAAGGTTCGTGCCATTATCTGTAATGATGCTATGTGGAAAACCAAAACGGAAGATCACCTTTTTGATGAATTGAACCGCCGTGGCTGCGTCACATTTGCTTACTGGCTCCGCTTCAACCCACTTAGTAAATTTGTCAACTGCCACCAAGAGGTGGGTCTTCTTATCCTTGGACCGCTTAAAAGGACCCACCATATCAAGCCCCCAAGTAGCAAACGGCCAAGTGATTGGAATCATCCGAAGCTCTTGAGCCGGAACATGAACTCGGCGAGAAAACTTTTGACAAGCATCGCACCGCTTTACCAGGTCCTCAGCATCGGCATGAGCCGTCAACCAGTAAAAACTATGATGAAAAGCTTTAGCAACCAAGGATTTTGAACAGGCATGGTGACCACAATCACCTTCATGGATTTCACGCAAGATGTATTGGCCCTCCTCAGGAGAAACACAACGTTGGAATATGCCTGAAACACTGCAGCGGTGTAACTCGCCATTGTGGACAACCATGGACTTGGATCGCCGGACTATCTGTCTGGCCAGAACTTCATCTTCTGGTAACTCGCCTCGGCTCATTTACGCCAGATATGGAACCGTCCAATCCAGAATTATATGTAAAGCGGCAACCAACTGTGCCTCCGGATCAGGAATAGCCAAATCATCCTCTGTGGGAAACTTTACAGACGGGTTAGGCATGATATCCAGAAAGGTATTTGGCGACACCAGTTTACGTTAAGACCCCAGCTGGCTTAAAGCATCTGCTGCTTCGTTTTTGCACCGATCAATGTGCTCAACCTGATAACCTTTGAAGTGACCAGACACAACATCCACCTCTCGCCTGTAAGCCGCCATGAGGGGATCCTTAGAGTCCCAAGTGCCAGAAACTTGTTGAGCCACCAGATCCGAATCTCCAAAGCAGCGAACCCGGCTTAAGTTCATTTCCTTGGCCACACGGAGACCGTGGAGTAAGGCCTCATACTCAGCTGCATTGTTAGTACAAGGAAACATTAAACGGAGAACATAACAAATTTTATCACCTCAGGGGGAAGTAAGGAAAACTCCAGCCCCCGAGCCCTCCAACTATCTGGACCCATGAAAGTGGATAGTCCAGTATGTGCTGTCCAGTTTGTCTTCTAGTGCGTGCAACTCTGTCCAGTCATTGATGAAATCCACAAGGGCCTGGGGCTTGATGGCTGTGCGGGGCATGTATTTCAAACCATGTGGTCCAAGCTCAATAGCCCACTTAGCAACCCGCCAGTTGCCTCCCTGTTCTGGATTATATCCCCCAAGGGAGCAGAACTGACCACTGTGATGGGATGGCCCTGAAAGTACTGTTTAAGCTTCCGACTTGCCATGAAAACCCCATACACTAGCTTCTGCCAATGCGGATACCTTTGCTTTGACTCAATTAACACCTCACTGATATAATAAACCGGTCTTTGAACCGGATATTCATTTCCAGCCTCCTTGTGTTCCACCATAATGGCTACACTGACAGCCCGAGCATTAGCAGCCACGTATAATAACAGTGGTTCCTTATCAACCGGAGCAGCAAGAACCGGCGGTTCAACTAGCTGTCTCTTCAAGTCCTCAAATGTCGCATTAGCTACGTCACTCCAGACAAAATTGTTTGTTTTCTTCAACATCTGATACAGAGGTATGGCCTTCTCTCCCAAGCGGCTGATAAACCGGCTTAGGGCTACAATTCGACCCGCCAGTCGCTGAACATCATTGATACACTTTGGTTTAGCCAAGGATGTAATCGCTTTGATCTTTTCCGGATTAGCCTCAATGCCTCTGTTAGACACCAGAAAGCCTAAGAGCTTGCCTGCCAGGAAACCAAAAACGCACTTGTCTGGATTGAGCATCATTTTATAAACCCGAAGATTTTCAAAGGTCCCCTTGAGGTCATCTATCAAGGTCTCCTTCTTCCTGTACTTTACCACAATGTCATCTACGTAAGCATGAACGTTGCGCCCAATCTGAGTATGAAGACAGTTCTGCACACAACGCTGATAGGTTTCCTGGGCACTCTTGAGCCCAAAGGGCATAGACACATAGCAGAAGGCTCCAAAGGGAGTGATGAAGGTTGTCTTCTCCTGGTCCTTAACTGCCATTTTGATCTGATGATAACCGGAATAAGCATCCAAAAAACTCAAACGCTCACAACCCACCGTAGCATCGATGATCTGATCAATACGCGGGAGAGCAAAAGGATCTGCCGGACAAGATTTGTTCAAGTCTCTGTAATCCACACACATACGCCAAGTGCCATCCTTCTTAAGCACTAGCACCGGATTAGCCAGCCACTCCGGATGAAAGACTTCAATGATAAGCCAGCAGCCAACAGTCGGGCTACCTCCTCTCCAATGGCCTTGCGTTGTTCCTCATTGAAGCGGCAAAGAAACTGCCTGACCGGTTTAAACTTGGGATCAATATTGAGAGTGAGCTAAGAGAGTTCCCTCGGTACACCTGGCATGTCAGAAGGCTTCCATGCAAAAATGTCCCGGTTCTCACGGATGAACTCGATGAGCGCGCTTTCCTATTTCGGATCCAGAATTGTGCTGATGCTAAACCGTGTGGATGAATCAACAGGAACGAAATCAACAAGATTAGTTTCATCAGCCGGTTTGAACTTCAGGGTCGGGTCATGCTTTGTGGTGGGCTTCTTCAGAGGAGTCATATCCGCCGGATCAACATTGTCCTTGTAAAACTTCAACTCTTCTGTTTCACAAACTGACTCAGCATAAGCCGCATCACCCTCTTCACAGTCCAAAGCGATCTTACGACTCCCGTGCACCGGGATGGTCCCCTTATGACCTGGCATCTTGAGCTGTAAGTAAATATAACAGGGTCTTGCCATGAACTTTGCATAAGCCGGCCGTCCAAACAAGGCGTGATATGGACTCTGGATTTTCACCACTTCAAAGGTCAATGTTTCAGAACTGGAATCATGCTCATTACCAAACACAACCTCCAAAGCTATCTTGCCAACAGGATATGCCGATTTACCTGGTACTACACCGTGGAAAATAGTGTTCGACGGTTTAAGATTCTTATCCGTCAACCCCATGTGGCAGAAGGTTTCATAATACAGGATGTTGATACTGCTTCCTCCATCCATAAGCACCTTGGTGAATTTATAACCTCCCATCTGAGGAGCCACCACTAAAGCCAGATGACCCGGATTGTCAACCCGGGCTGGATGATCCTCTCTGCTCCACACAATGGGCTGCTCGGACCAACTTAAATAACGGGGTACCGCCGGTTAAACAGCATTAACTGCCCTCTTATGAAGCTTCTGATCGCGCTTACACAAGCTAGTGGTGAAAACATGATATTGCCTGCCATTCAACTGCTTTGGGTAACTCTAAAAACCTGATTGTTGTTGATTCCCCTGATTACTCTGTTGGTTGTTACCACCTTGGTTGTTCTGGTTGCCCTGATTATTCTGAAATCCAGAGTTTGAACCGCCGCCACCATGAAAACCTAGACCTGAGCGCCCGATGGACCCTGATATACCGGAAGAGAACAGAGTTTTTGAACTCCTTCATAATGAAACAATCCTTCCAGAGGTGTGTTGCTGGAACCTCCTTGGTCCCGTGCTTTGGGCAGGGTTGGTTTAACAGACGCTCCAGATTCATACCTCCACCGCGCTGGGGTGGTTTACCCTTACGACGTTGCATATTGCCCTGCACATTGGTGTTAGCCACAAAATCCGAATTATCTGCTTTGCGCTTACCATTGTTCCCATGGCTCCCTTGGTTGTGTTGCTGTCCCTTCGCACCACCATTCTTCTTTCCCTTCTCCGGTTTCTCCTCATCAGAATCGGGATCCTTGGTATTATTAGAATCGAAATATTTAACCAAGGCTGCCATGAGTGTTCCCATGTCATTGCAGTGGCGCTTGAGCCGCCCTAGCTTCATCTTCAGTGACTTAAACCGGCAATTACGCTCCAATGTTAGGATCGCCGTGCCAGCCGTAATGCGGTCCGAAGAATGCATGACTTCTGAAACCCGGCGCACCCAATGGGTTGTTGATTCATTCTCTCCTTGGACACAGGCATCTAAATCCACAATGGACATGGGTTGTTTGCATGTATCCTTGAAGTTTTCTATAGACCGGGCCTTCAATTGGTCCAATGATCTGATGGAGTTGGCGGGCAGGCTCTTTAACCAAGTGCGAGTTGTTCCTTCCAACATCATGGTGAAGTATTTTGGACATGCCGCTTCATCCACGTCCAGCATCTCCATTGCCATCTCATAACTTTGAACCCACACCTCAGGAGGTTGATCGGCGGTATAATTAGGCACCTTACGTGGACCCTTGATATCCTTGGGCAATCGCACATTATGGAGAGCCGGGATGAGACACGGCACTCCCCAGGAGCTGAAGGCAAGCCCGGTCCCTCGCTCTACGGACGCTGCTGGCTGAACCGGGGCGGGTTGATGATGACCCGCGTGCTGTGCTGCTAATGCGGCCTCCCATCGCGCTCTACCATTATCCACCACATCCTGAGCATTCACCCCACCGTGCGCCGGATTGGGCCCTTGAGGGGCATTACAGCACCGCGCACTGCTGGACACCTCCGGTTCATCTATGTGCCTGCTATAACTTTTGCTCAGGCGGGGGGTTGAATGAATTATGTCTCGGCTATAGGAATAAGCCTGCTGCTGCACAACGGCGGTTTGAAGAAGATCCCTGGCCCGCCGCGTCTCAACCGCTGCCAGTGAATCGCCCTCCATCGGAATAGCTGTCAGGCGAGAAGCCGCAGCGATCATGTTATCCAAAGGGCTAGAAAAATGACCCGGTGGTGTTGATACGTATTGTGGTGGGTTGTCCGTTCGTCGAGGTGGGTCTACCCATGGTTGATCCGGAGCTGCCCCAGGTGCCACGATCCAGTTTACTGCTGCCGGATTGCTTGGCCCAGCCCCCGGTGTATTGAAGAGATTCAGTCCTTCGTAGACCAGCGGCAGACGAGACCGATACTTCCTTCACAGCACTTCGTTTGACGCGTTCTGATCCAACATAAGCCGGTAATTCTGTGCCTGGATCTGCTGTGACTGGGCATCTAAAGCGGCCCGTTCTTCAGACATCCTAACTTCCTCAGCTGCCAGGTCCTCCTTAGCCTGTGTTATCTGGTCTTTTAGTTTGGTAACCTCTGCATTAAGCTGATCATGTGTCTCCGAGGTAACTGCCGTGGTTACCAAGGTCGCCCAGGCATCCAACAAACCGGAGAGAACCTGAGCCGGTCGGCGCGCCGGGCCTCCTGCCGCGGCTACTGATCCGGACGTCATTGCTACTGTGGATGAAGATTGCGAGGTGGGCTATGTTCCGACCATGAAGACTGCAACCCGATTCGGCGGTTCAAAGGGGTCCGGAATACTGTTGCCATCAGAATAGCCCCCAATACAACCGTCTTGCAATTGGTACAGTGACTCGGTTTCACCAGTGGACGACTCGCCATCCGAGTAGATGGCCGTGTCACCATCGGACACCAGTTCATATTCCGCGCCATGGATGAATCCTACAAATGCACGCTTCATGGCAGGCTGAACCCGGGCAGGACTCGCACGTTGAGCCGTTTCGATGAGGTCGGTGGAGATGTCCGGCTCAGGGCCCGGTTCACCGATCTTGCCGATGAAAATGTGAATTCCGCCAAAGGGAACCCGGTACCCGTACTCGATTGAGCCAGCCTCGGGGCCCCATCCTGCGTCATCGATGTAGAGCTTGCCGCGACAACTCTTGGTCATCCGGCCAACCGCGTACCCTTTGAGTCCTTCAAAGCTGCCCTTCAAGAACTCGAAACCATCGTGCGATAGCCCCACGGTGGGCGCCAACTGTCGTGGAAATATCACGTCAGATGTCCTAACAGAAGGACTTAGTCGTGGAGCCATCACAACGAGATTAGCTTGAAGGGGTTAAACCAGAAAAGGGACACGAGAGTTTTATACTAGTTCGGCCCCTTATGATGAAGGTAAAAGCCTACGTCTAGTTGTGATGGAATTGATTGTGTTTTGATGACCAGGGAGCGAATACGCTTTGCCTGAGTCTCGAGTTGTTGTTTCTGAACCCTGAACCACCGTTGGGTCGTCCCTTTATATACACAGGTTGACGCCCGGCCGGTTTACAGAGTCCCGAGGCCGGCTCATACAAGTGTCCGGCTCGGTCTCCCTTTCCCTAACTTACAATACAAGTTATACAACTATGGCGGTTTACCATTATGGGCCCTAATCCGCCTTTGGGCTCTGGGCCTCTAAGCTTTATCAGTAAAGCACCATCTTCTTTGTCTTCATGGGCTTTAGTATAGTTGAGCGTGAACCGACCCCTCCTGGGTGGTTTACACTCAGTAGTTATATCCTCAACAGGTAGCTATCTCAAAAAACAATCAACAACTAAAAAAACGCGACCTGGCAAGTAGTAGTACACAATTTTAAATGATTGTTTTGATGGAGTGAAAAAGGAAAACTACCCCACTACGTATATATAGGTCGGAGCCTCCGCGCTTGCATGCTAGGGTTGCTCTATTCACACACTCTCATTCTCTCCAGATCTAAACAAGATAGGGGTAGTAACACTGTCTTTCTCCCTTCAAAAAACACTGGCTTTCTATCCTCACCGCTGGTTACAGATCCGGATGTATCCCCCTCCGCTGGTGAAGGGGAGGAGGGGCAGCATTTAGGCCGTCATCAACAGCAAGGGGGAGACCCACTGCCGGCCGCACTGTTATCTCTGGCCGAGCGCCGGCATGGGAGGTCCTCCGATCCCTTCGTCGTTGCCTGTGGGCGGATCCGGCCTCCCGCCGCCCACCTATCCACATCCCAACGACCTTCAGGTATATCTTTGTTTGAAACCGCCTTAGCTCTACTTCCCCAGCTTGCTACGTCGCTGCATGTGCATCACTTTCTACCTCTCAGCCCCTCTCGATCGGATGGTCCAACGTCACCTATTTTTTTCTATTGTTAGAGGTAAAGCTACTTCATGGAGTCAAATCTTGTACTCCCTCCGTACGAAAATACTTGTCATTGAAATGGATGTATCTAGATGTATTTTAGTTCTAGAAACATCCATTTTTATGACAAGTAATTCCGGTCGGAGGGGGTACTTGGTTCAAACAAGAAATAAAGTGGGGGTGGGGGAATTTAGTATGTACATCGGACTTGGTACAAACAGGAAGGAAAGGGGGTGAAAGTAGTACAGGCTGGTCATCCAACCGATCTCTTGGTCGAAAAGGGAAATATAGGGGTAACACTATACACAGTGGTATGACCAGGACTAGATTTGCTATCCACACATAGGAGTAGGTGTCTAGAGTGAACAAAAATGGGACCAACCCAGATATGTTTCTTGGATGTTTGTTTCTCGGGGCAACAAACTATGAATCACCACTTTATGCCCTTGTTTACATACATGCTACTGGACTGCTAGTGCACCCACTGTCCCATGCCCTTATACCAAATATTTAGTTGTTCTTAATCTAATGTCCCTGGTAAAAATGAAGCCATGCCACTATTATAAGCCATGACAAGTTTAGCCAAATGTTTTTGCCTGTAATTGTTTGAGACTCTGATTGTTTCCTTTGTACCTTTTTGTGCAAACAGGGATATCCAATTCACCTGGTTGTTGTTGTGACCTTTTGGTGCACTGCACAAAACTCTTCTTAAAAGAAGTGACTTTTGTGTTGTTTAACTGGAATGTCAGAATGGAATAGTTGGTTCATTTCGGTGGAACTGCACAAAGGAAGATATGTGTTCCAATCCTCATCATCCATATTGGCGCCATAACCTTCCTTTAGGTAAGAATGATATTTAATGCATGTGTTCATCTCTATTTTCTGGCTGCCATGAGTAATGCTATTTTTTACTAGTACACTTGTACTCCCTCACTGACAAAACCAATTCTGAATTAGAAGGCCAATCATGTACTTGGTTTCACCAATTGGTGAGGAGAAAGAGAAACGGAGCATGAAGAGGAAGAAGAAGAAGAATAAACAGTGCCAAGGCGATCTTGCTGAAGCCAGAGGCCTCAGTCGAGGCCATTCAAGGGCTCCGGCAACGACTACCTTACATGTGAGACGATCCTCCAGGGAGCCCTTCCACTTCTGTTGTCTCACTTAATTAATTAGGAGTACTTAAGTACCACTAATTTATTACTGCCTAATTTTCCTCTTGGAGTTAAACAAATCTTTAGTAGGACCCTATGCTGAATCATGTATGTGTGTATGTTTGTCTATGGAGGTGAATCATGTGGTGGAGCAGGGAGGGAATATTATTAGTGTCATGACATAATAGTGTTATTGTTTTGCATGTCAATTTATTGCCATTGGTTCAATGAGGCAATGTTTTGCGTATTGTCCATCATGAATTTGATGCTACTATTTGAGTAATATGCTAATGTCTTCCTATCCTTTCTCACTAAGCTAATGAAGGTTTCACCTTGTTCCTACTTGTGCAAATAGGGATCATGTTGTGCCAATCATACATTTTAGTGGAACTACACAAGACAATACAATGAACTATATCCCAGCATGTGCTTTAACTCTACTAGAAGTTCTTGATAATCTTTCGATATAATCTCAGCACTAGTAAACAAGAGTGATTTCAACCATACATTTGAAGTGCAAAAAATATATATACTATTCTGTGATTCCAGTGAGTGCTTTATCATCTCTTATGGGACTACATGAATAAGCTTTTTTTTCTCGGGTTGGTACGGGCCTAAGGCCTTCATCCATATTAGTTTGCTGTCATCTCTATTTGTATCGTGCTACTGTCATGAGAAACTCCTTTATCTTTGCATGTTAAAGTTTTGCAACCTATGATAAATGGCAATGCTTTGAGTGTTGAGCTAATTGGCACTGATTAAATAAACTAATACCTCTCTTTAAGCAAGACTACTATGTTGCTAACTTTACCCATTAAGATAATGAGGGTGCTTCTATTTGTTAGTGTATGTTTCATCAACTAGTCCCACTATTACAGTAATCTCACTCTCTCAATATATGTGCCAATAGGGATGCTCGATTTTGGTGGAACTGCACAAAAACTGTGGGTGCTTCATTGCCTCGACAGCTTTCGTCCTTTCCTGTCAGTCGCTAATCTTGGCTTGGTTTCTTCCTTTGTTGTCAGTCACTTGGCTTATCTCGTCTTCCAGTCAAAGTAAATAGTAATTGATATGCTACCTCACACAGGTTGGTACTGGTCTTTATCCTGATTATTGTGCCTATCATATGTATTGGTAATTTGGTATTGTGCTACTGTTTGCTGATCTCATAAAGGAGTAATTTGGAGCCTGAACTCGAAGGCAAATCATTACATCGGGTGATTTCAGTAGAACTGCACAAAATGATCAGATGGACAGGTACTTATGTTGCTGCTATGTACTCCAAAGTTCACTCAGACAAGCATCGATGTTGACAAGAAGAAGTGCCTATATTCATTCGAGTATCAATCGGCGTCAACCAATTGTCAAACCTGAGATAGGGGTTGAACTTGGTTTTTCCAAGGAAAGCCTGATTTAGCATGTAACGTGAACATGAGCGGACACCCACACAATCTCGATTTGAAGAAAAAGTACCATACCATTTTTGTTTTTAGGGCGAAAAAGAATGGGTCATCTTTGTCAATTGATAACTGAGTGAGAGAAGACAATCACGTTCTTAAAGCGGTCGGTTCGCCGGATTCACAACCTTCCCCTATTGGCCGGCTGCCCATGAAACACATAGGCTCCTATCGCATTTATCGATCGAGAATGGTCTCATCACAGAAACACTTTCTATATATTAGGAGAGTGAATGCCAAAAATATTGCTTGGTGCATAGCCCAGAAAAATGCAGCCCAGTCTTTGCTCCCAACTTGTGCCTTTTGGTTATCAGCACATATGGTAGCGAACTATATGGCATGGAGTCTAAAGATTCCAGACAAGTTGGTTGACACGTATATTCATCTGGCACTTAATCAGTCTACACGCCAAGGATGCTCCATTTCAGTTGAACTGCACAAAAAATTTGGGTGGTTCATTTTCTCAACCGCCTCCTTTCTTGTCTGCAATGTAGAATTTTGGCGAGATACAGGACCAAGATGAGCCAGTAAACTAGTTGGATGAAAGTAGTGGCCAAGTTGCTCAAACCTCCCTCGGCACGAGGCCACTATTTGAGGATAAACCTACAAGCAAAGTTCAGATTGTCTGTGCTGCCTCTTTTGTACTCGAAAGTTTACTCGTACAAGAACTAATTTTAGCAAGAAGTACCTCCGATTGAACACCATTTACCAGTCTGTACCCTAGGTAATTAAAGTTCGTCCATGGATCATATTGGCTGTGATCTCAATCATTTGGATGCTAAACATACTAAACATGTGTATATCTGAATCTTTTTGTGAATTATGTATGAATATTGTCGTGGGATCTATCAATCATTTGGATGCATAGATAGCTTGTGTATATATGAATCTTTTGAGTTGTTGATAGTGAATGTTGGCTATGAATATGAACGTGCCCTGTGAACCTGAGTTTGATACGAATGTTTACCTTTTCTATTGTATTTGTGTGTGAACCTGTTAGTATGCCTACTGTGGGGTATAAAACGCAGGTCTCTGTTTTATTTATCTATATATAAGAATAATAATGTCGTGTCCAATTTATGTTTTCCCTTCTAACCACATTATATATATTTATATTATTACTATTATTGTATATTTTATAGAGACTTATATATACATTATAAAAACATCCCATGTGTTATTAATTATAAAAGTAAATGTTTAATGGAAGTTGGCAAGGAAAATCCTGGTTGTTTCTGACTCACAGGCAAGGAAAATCCATTTTTTCGAAACAGAACAGGCAAGGAAAATCCTGGTGATTGCGTACAAAAGCTTGTGAAGATTTTAAGGACCAATTTAATAATAACACGCTCATTTTTATTTTGAGCAATAACTCGCTAATTTCTTAATTATATATATATATATATATAATGTGCCTCTCCAGTTTATTCTTTGATATTAATTGCTGCTTCTAACATAACATTATATATATAACGAGCCCACCTAATACGTGTATTTCAAGGAAGTGCAAATGGGCTGGGATTTCTTAGAAAATATAAATGGGCCTGATTAACTTGAAATTATTTGTTCACCCAGCCCAGCAAATGGACTGTACATTCTAGAAAACATGGGTTAAATATATGCCACATTTTTGCAGGCTGACATGTGGGCCAATAGGTCGAAGCCTACATAGGGAATTGTCAACTTGGTCAACAAATGATTGTGTCATCCACAGACATTGGATTTATATCCAACGGCCGGCATGCACCTTCAATCTCTCGTCTTCTTCCTCCAGCGTTGCTGGGACCGCCTGTGTCAGGACCCCGACTCGATGTCACATCGATCTAGCCGGTAGCACTTCATATCACTTTGCGGCCTCACGCACGGTGTTCCCACGGGTGTCGCCTTACCTTTGCCCGGGACCGTTTGCGCCTTTTGGCTCACGTATATGATAGTGTCGCTAGCATCCATATGATAAAGAGCCCGGGCTGACATGACTAGTCGTAAACCCAAAGTGGCACAGACTTACAGGGACAGGCATCCATGACCCAGCTTCGAACGTGTCGGTCATCAGCAAGTGGGTCCGGGCTGTAGCACTGGGCTAGCAGGACTCCGGTAAACCGGGCTGTAGCGGGCTAACAGGACTCCGGTACTCAAAGCGTGACATTTCCCCGAAGGGACAGACACAGGAACGAAGAAGGACACATGCCGGCCAGCCTAAGTGTTCCAGAGCAGTAGCAAGCTACCATGGCTCAGCGGTAACACTAGGAGACATTTCCCGGTAAGAGAGGCTACTAAAGATAAACAACTAGATAGTCAGATCCCACACATACCAAGCATTTCAATCATACACACAATATGCTCGATATGTGCAAATACAACGAAGCATCACAACATGACTCTACGACACAAGTACTTTATTTAAGGCTCAGGGAGCCATACATAACATACACCAAGGTACGGGTCTCACGACCCAACATACAAGTCATACAGTCATACAAACCAGCAGCGGAAGTAACTTGTCTGAGTACAGACAACTAGTAAAATAAAAGAGGCTTGGAAAGCCTAGCTATACTACGTGGTCCTTCACAAGCTCAGGGTCACCACCTGGGTCTTTAGCCTACTCGTTGATGTCAACGTCTACATAGAACCCATCAGAAGGGGTTGCAGCGTCTTCTGTAAAAATGTAGATTATAGCAACATGAGTACAAAGGTACTCAGCAAGACTTACATCAGATCCTACATACATGCATAGTATCAAGAAGGGTTGGTGGAGTTATTGCAGCAAGCCAGCTTTGACTCTTGGCTAGGCTATCCTACGATACTCCAACTTGAAATGGTTTTGCGCACACGAGTCCACTACTCACCACTTCAATACACTACCGAGGATCCACCTCCGTCTTCCTACGGAAGAGCCATCCTCGGCACTCACACTTATCTTGAGGCTTTTAGTAGTTTCCATTTACTTGTCTATGAACTGTATAGGCAACCAAGTAGTCCTTTACCGCGGACGCGGCTATTCGAATAGATCATGTTAACCCTGCAGGGGTGTACTCCTTCATACACGCTCTCACCACTTACCGTCGTTTACACGACATGTACTCGGCAACCTTCAAGCGGAAGCCCAACGTGGGTGTCGGCCACGACCTACCTAATCACCTAAGCCTCCAGTCCAGGTTTATCGCCTATCCAGGTTCCATCCGCAGGGAGTCCGGCCGAGGTTTCCCATACGGCCCCGAACGATGTGAACAGGGTTCCCGAGATACCTAACGGGTATTCGGTACACCGTGCCACGTACCTACCGCATCACAGCCCACCCCTACGGTCAGCGCTGTCCACGGCCTCCAGTAGGCTACAAACACCAGAAACTACTTGCAACTCCTGGACGGAGAACTAGGGTGAATAAGAAGCCGAGAGGGTCCATTGGTTTCGGGCCCAATGCATGGTAGTAGCTGATTCTTAAATCACACATACAGATCTCAGTGCTTAAGGTCGGCTTCAATGAAACAACCCACCATGTACTCCTACATGGCCTCTCATCGATACCTTTACCAAATCGTGTTCACCACACCACTCTCATTACCGACATAATCATTTCACTCTAGCCCATCACCCAGATGAACCAGACCTGACACGACTCTAAGCATAGCAGGCATAGCAAGGTAGGAACAACACATACATAGGGCTCAATCAACTCCTACACATGCTAGTGGGTTTCATCTAGTTACTGTGGCAATGACAGGTCATGCAGAGGAAATGGGTTCAACTACCGTAGCACACAGCAGTTTGAATCGCGTTGTCTTAATGCAGTAAAAGAGAGCAGGAGCGAGAACATGGGATTGTATCGATATGATCAAATGGTTGGTTGCTTGCCTGATGGTTCGATGCACTGATACGGTTCTTCGTTAGGGTAATCACGGTACTCCTCGGAGGCAGAACCTGTCGCAAAGGACACCGATACACAACCATCACCAAACAATGTGCAACAATATGATGCATGCATGAAACATAGCAATATGAGTGTGTTGGGCTAATGCAACTAAAACCAGAAGGGTTTGAACAAATTTGAATCATAGATTCAAATTTCAAACTCAAACATGGCCTCTTAAAGTGCTTTTCCTTGTTCTGCTTGAAACATCAATTTAACTTGTTTGATCATGCATGAAAATAGTACAGATGGATAGATTGGATTTTTCTGATCATTTTTCATATATAATTTGTCCAATTTGGAGTTACAGAATAAAAGTTATGAATTTTTGAAGTTTAAATAATATTCTGGAATTTCCTGATTTAAATTAAATCCAGAAATTATAATTATTGCGCCAGCATGACGTCAGCATGACGTCAGTAGTCAACTGCGGCTGGCTGGGGTCAAACCTGACGTGTGGGGGCCACACGTCAGTGACAGGGGGGGTTTAACAGGGTTAAATTAATCCTAATTAGGGATTAGTGGCGCTGGGGCCCACTGGTCAGTGTCAGGGGGTTAACTAACAGTGGTTAGCGCTAATCCTAATTAGCTACAGGGCTGGGCCCACCTGTCAGGGACTCAGGGGGGTCCTGCCGTGGTCAAAGTGGGTCAAACCCACCGGCGACGTGACGCCGGCGAGGCCCGAGACGGCGGCGCGATGCGGGATCGCGCTACAGGGCACGGGCGAGGCCGTTCTTGGGCTCGTTGGAGAGCTCTTGCTCCCGCGCGTCGAACGGTGGTGGTGGCCGAGCCTGGGGTGGCCGGTACCGTCGACGGCGAGCTCGTGAGCGGCGGCCGGAGTTCGGGTGCGGTCGGAGTCGGCGTTGCAGGGTGTTTGGGGAGGCGTTGGTGCGTGCTGCGTGCTCCTAGTGAGGCGTGGAGCACGATAGTGTGCTCGGTTGGGCGCTACGGTGACCGTGGCCACGACGGCGACATCGCCGGCGGCGTGGAGCTCTCGGCCAAGGTGGGGCTAAGGCCTAGAGGTCGAAAGAGACCAGGGGAGAAGGGGGAAACGACTCGGGGGCTCACCGCGGTTGCAGTGGGCGTCGAAGCGGGCTCGGAGACGCGCTGGAGACGGCGAATTCGACGGCGATGATGGTCGGAGCCCGAAGAGGGGAACGGCGACGTGGCGGCGATGCAGGGCTTCCGGAGGCCCGTGGAGCGGTGGGGAGGAAGAGGGGGTTGTGGCGGAGCTTCTGAGCTAGTCGGGGGAGCGAGGGGTGGCCGGAGACGGCTGCTATGGCGAACGGCGGCGACGGTGGTGTTCGGCCGTGTGAGAGAGAGAGCGAGGGAGAGGAGGGAAGAGCCGAGGGCGAGTGAGAGAGAGCAGGGGGGAGGCGTGGCGTCGTCCGGGGCATCGAGCGAGGAGGGGAGGGCAGGCAAGCAGGGAGAGAGGTGGCGTGGCGCGGTGGCGCGCGCGCGCGCCGGCCACACTCCCCTCCCTCTGTCGAGGACGAAGACGACAGAGGAGGGAGGTGGGCTGGGCCGGCTGCTGGCTGGGCCGGCCAGCTGGCTGGGCTGCACAGGGAGGAGCCCAGGTAAGCTTCTCCCTTTTATTTTTTTCTGTTTTCTAATTTCTGACATTTGTTTTGATTTAAATAATATATTAAATCATTTATTTAACTTATGCCAATTTTTGCAGGGGCTAGATATATTATTTCAGAGCTCCTTTATAAATGGCATAATATTTGGACATATATTAATATATATAATTAATATATTTCCAAAGCAAATATTTATGCATTAATTCCAAATGCCCAAAATAAATACCTATGAGCTCTTAAAAATATTGGTTTGATTATTATCTCTGTCCAATATTTTCAGAGAGCAACATGAGCATTTTCTTGGACCCTTTTGGAGAAATTTTTATTTGGGTCATTTTCAAAATGATTCTGAGGGTTTCACAAATCCCCATTTCAAATTAAATGGAATTTTAAACATGATGCACACACTCTGATGCATGACTAGCTAGGGTGTGACAACTCACCCCCACTCAAAAGAATCTCGTCCCGAGATTTGGGTTCCTCCGGGAAGAAGGCGGGGTACTCGAGTCGAAGACGATCCTCCCTTTCCCAAGTTGCTTCATCCTCAGAATGGTGCGACCATTGTACTTTGAGGAACTTGATGTTCTGACGTCGGGTGATACGTTCGGCCTGATCGAGGATACGAACGGGGTACTCTCGATATGTAAGATTATCTTGGAGATCAAGCGTTTCGTGGTCCACTTCACGGATAGGATCCGAGAAGCAACGCCTGAGTTGAGAAACGTGGAAGACATCGTGGACTCTGGAGAGATGCGGAGGTAGTTCCAGCTGGTAGGCAACTTCTCCTCGTTTGGCGAGAATGCGAAAAGGTCCAATGTAACGAGGAGCCAATTTGCCTTTGATACCGAAACGATGGGTTCCCTTCAGAGGGGTGACCCGAAGATAAGCCTTCTCGTCAACCTCGAAAGTCATAGCCTTATGCTTTCGGTCATATTGACTCTTTTGACGGGATTGGGCTGTTTTCAACTTTTCACGAACGATACGAACTTGTTCTTCTGCTTCCTGAATCATATCCGGGCCAAAGAATTGTCTTTCCCCGGTCTCTGACCAGTTAAGGGGTGTTCGACACCGTCGTCCATAGAGAACTTCAAAAGGGGCTTTACCCAAGCTAGATTGATAGCTGTTGTTGTAAGCGAATTCGGCAAATGGAAGGCACTTCTCCCAGTCCATTCCGAATGAGATAACAGAGGCTCGAAGCATGTCTTCTAGAATCTGGTTGACGCGTTCCACTTGACCACTCGACTGAGGGTGGAAAGCGGTGCTAAAGGAGAGACGAGTTCCCATAGCATTTTGGAAACTTTCCCAAAATCGAGAGGTGAAAAGACTTCCTCGATCCGAGTTAATTTCCAAAGGAACACCATGGAGGGACACTATTCGGGAGATGTATAAGTCTGCCAGCTGACTAGCAGTTATACTCTCACGAACAGGTAAGAAATGGGCTACTTTGGAAAGACGATCGACCACGACGAAAATAGCATTATTCCCTCTCTTGGTCCTGGGAAAACCGGTAATGAAATCCATACCAATTTTATCCCATTTCCATTCAGGAATAGCTAAGGGTTGAAGGGTGCCAGCAGGCCGTTGATGCTCTGCTTTTACACGACGACAAACGTCGCAATTAGCAATATACTGAGCAATTTCTCTCTTCATCCTAGTCCACCAGAACCTCTGGCGTAGATCCTGATACATCTTAGTACTACCGGGATGAATGGCGAGAGGGGATTCATGAGCTTCCTTAAGGATCAAACGCCTCAGGTTCCGCACTTTGGGAACCACTAGTCGATTCCCGAAGTATACGACCCCTTGATCATTAATGGAGAAGCAATTCGCAATTCCTTTCTGAATGTTTCTCTTGATGCGGGAGATTCCCGGATCTACCTTCTGTGCTTTGATAATCTGATCCGTAAGGGTAGGTTTTGCCACCAAGGTGGAAAGAAAACCTTGAGGAACAATGTGAAGGTTAAGCTTCCGAAATTCCTCATGGAGAAGCGGTTGACTTTGTTGTAACATCAGGTTGTTACAATAAGATTTACGACTTAGCGCATCAGCCATGACGTTGGCTTTCCCTGGGGTGTAGGTTATCCCTAAATCGAAGTCTGTGATCAACTCAACCCAACGTCTTTGCCTGAGGTTCAGATCCGGTTGGGTGAAAATGTACTTCAGACTTTGGTGATCAGTGAATATTTCGCAACGATTACCGAGGAGGTAATGTCGCCAAGTCTTAAGTGCATAGACTACGGCTGCAAGCTCTAGATCATGAGTAGGATAATTCTCCTCATGTGGGTGCAATTGCCGTGAAGCGTAAGCAATTACGTGTCGATCTTGCATGAGAATGCAACCTAGTCCTTGTCGCGAGGCGTCGCAGTAGATAACAAAGTCCTTGGAGAAGTCTGGCGGTACCAGTACGGGAGCAGAGGTCAGGCGTCTTTTCAGTTCCTGAAAGCTGTGCTCACATTGTGGAGTCCATTCGAACTTCTTATCTTTCTTGAGGAGTTCGGTTAGAGGTTTGGCAACCTTGGAGAAGTTCTCGACAAAGCGACGACAATAGCTCGCTAAGCCTAGAAAACTCCGAACTTGCTTGACCGATTCAGGTGGAGTCCAATTAAGGACGGCTTGAACTCGCTCGGGGTTAACAGCAATACCTTTACCAGATATTACATGACCCAGATAGGTCACTTCTGACAACCAGAATTCACATTTCGAAAATTTGGCATAAAGGCGATGCTCTCGAAGTTTCTTCAACACTAGCCTTAAATGTTCGGCATGTTCTTCCTCGTTCTTGGAGTAGATGAGTATATCATCGAGATAAACTACGACGAATTTATCCAAATACTCCATGAAGATTGAGTTCATTAACCGAGAAAAGGTGGCTGGAGCGTTGGTTAAACCGAAGGACATGACGGTGTACTCGTATTGGCCATAACGAGTAACAAAGGCCGTTTTAGGGATGTCCCCGTTTCTGATTTTTATTTGATGGTAGCCCAACCTCAAATCCATCTTGGAGAAGACTGAGGATCCAGCGAGCTGATCGTACAGGTCGTTGATCCTGGGAAGTGGATATTTGTTCTTGATTGTGACCAAATTGACAGGTCGGTAATCTACAACCATCCGGTCCGTACCATCCTTCTTCTTGACGAAGAGGACGGGGCAAGCCCACGGAGATGAGCTAGGTCGGATGAAACCCTTTTTCAAGGACTCATCGAGTTGTTTCTTAAGCTCGGCTAGTTCTAGGGGTGCCATCTTATAGGGTCTTCTAGCAATCGGAACGGTTCCTGGAATGAGATCTATTACGAACTCAACATCCCTGTCAGGTGGAACACCTGGCAATTCCTCTGGGAAGACATCCGGGAAGTCACAGACTACCGGCACGTCCTCAAGGTCTGGCAAAGGGCTGGCGTTAAGAGAATATAATTGTCGCTTGGCTATTCGGGTCAAGACATTGACTATCTTCCCCGAAGGATGGGTGAGTTGAACAGTCCTAGAGAAGCAATCAATTTTGGCTTGATGAGCTGACATCCAGTCCATACCCAAAATGATATTAATATCTGAAGATTTAAGGGCTATCAAAGATGCGAGAAAAACAAGTCTGTCGACTTGGATTTCATTTCCATGGCTTACTCTAGAAGTTTGCCATTTGGATCCCGGAGTTTGAATTACCATAGAGGTTGGCATATCACCGAATGCGACGTTATGCAAGCGAGCATAGTTTTCAGATATAAAAGAATGAGAGGCTCCTGTATCGAAAAGAACAGATGCCGGGTGGCAATTAACAAGAAGCGTACCGAGAACGACGTTGGGATCCTCTTGAGCTTCTTCGGCAGAGATACAGTTAACATGGCCACGTGAAGCGGTGACCGGTTTGGCGTGGAATATTTTCCCTGTCGGCTTGCCACGGCCAACAGCTTTAGCAGACTGGTTGGGGTTGGTCTGGGGACACTCACGCATATAGTGACCAGATTCCCCACACTTGAAACAAGTCACGGAACTGGTACGTGGAGGAGCATTGTTGGTTGGACCCCCATAGGGCTTGGCCGGTGCAGACTGTTGAACAGGGCGAGGCGCCTGGAAAGATGGCCTCGGTGTGAACCTGGGTGGCAGGGCGGTGTTGGGCACCCACACGCGGCGCTTCTGAGGACCAGCACCGGATGAGGAACCCATATCACGGCCATGCTTGCGTGTTGCGTCATAGTCAGTCTGACCAGTTTCAGCACTGATGGCTTTGTTGACAAGTTTCTGAAAAGATGTGCACTCATGCAGACGGAGGTCGCGGCGAAGCTCAGGACTAAGGCCCTTACGGAACCTTGCTTGCTTCTTGGCGTCAGTAGACACTTCCTCAGTTGCATATCGGGCGAGATTACCAAACTCCCTGCTATAGGCATCCACAGAAAGTCGGCCTTGGGTGAAACTGCAAAATTCTTCACGTTTACGGTCCATGAGACCCTCCGGAATGTGATGTTCACGGAAAGCCTCGCTGAATTCAGCCCAGGTAGTGACATGGCCCGCTGGGCGCATAGCTCCATAATTCTCCCACCATAGACTGGCGGGGCCTTCAAGATGATATGCAGCAAAGGTGACCTTGTCAGCCTCCGCTACCAGTGCGGAACGCAGTTTGTGAGCGATACTGCGAAGCCAGTCATCAGCGTCGAGAGGCTCGACGGAGTGGTGGAACGTGGGTGGATGCAATTTGATAAAATCACTGAGTGACACCACGTTAGCCCTCTGATGGTGTGCTGTATTCTGTTCAATACGCTCCAACAAACGGTTGGTCTCCCGCTTGTTTCTCTCAGCTTCCATCATAACCTCGGCTAGTGAAGGAGGATGAGGCAGATTTTCATTCCTGCCTTCACTGCCTTCGGCCTGCTCTTGAGGAGCAGGGTTAGTGCGCGTGTTGACCATCCTAGGTAAACAAGACAATGATTTAGTCAGGATGATAAAATTCCGACATAGGACATAAAATGTAAGGAATAATTCGGAATGCAAGATGATCATCCGTATGACATGGTAAATACAGAAACTGCTTCTTTATTCCATCGTCATACACACCATACAGGGTTTAGTACAAGACCAAACAAAGTACTATTACGGTGAAAGAGGATTACATCTCATCGGAGGCATTCCAAGCTCCTATACATTATTTTTCTACACCTCCGGAAAGAGTACAAACTAGGTCATATCCCACGAGTCACGCGGGACGATAGACGACACAGCTAGTGCGAACTAGTGATACTATCGCTAACTCAGACCGATCCATAGTAGTCCTCGTAGAAGTTGTTGGAAATATGCCCTAGAGGCAATAATAAATAAGTTATTATTATATTTCTTTGTTCATGATAATAGTCTTTTATTCATGCTATAACTGTATTATCCGGAAATCGTAATACACGTGTGAATACATAGACCACAATATGTCCCTAGTGAGCCTCTAGTTGACTAGCTCGTTGTGATCAACAGATAGTCATGGTTTCCTGGCTATGGACATTGGATGTCGTTGATAACGGGATCACATCATTAGGAGAATGATGTGATGGACAAGACCCAATCCTAAGCATAGCACAAAGATCGTGTAGTTCGTTTGCTAGAGCTTTGCCAATGTCAAGTATCTCTTCCTTTGACCATGAGATCGTGTAACTCCTGGATACCGTAGGAGTGCTTTGGGTGTATCAAACGTCACAACGTAACTGGGTGACTATAAAGGTGCACTACAGGTATCTCCGAAAGTATCTATTGTTTTATGCGGATCGAGACTGGGATTTGTCACTCCGTGTAAACGGAGAGGTATCTCTGGGCCCACTCGGTAGGACATCATCATATGCGCAATGTGACCAAGGAGTTGATCACGGGATGATGTGTTACGGAACGAGTAAAGTGACTTGCCGGTAACGAGATTGAACAAGGTATTGGATACCGACGATCGAATCTCGGGCAAGTAAAATACCGCTAGACAAAGGGAATTGAATACGGGATTGATTAAGTCCTTGACATCGTGGTTCATCCGATGAGATCATCGTGGAACATGTGGGAGCCAACATGGGTATCCAGATCCCGCTGTTGGTTATTGACCGGAGAACGTCTCGGTCATGTCTGCATGTCTCCCGAACCCGTAGGGTCTACACACTTAAGGTTCGATGACGCTAGGGTTATAAAGGAAGCTTGTATGTGGTTACCGAATGTTGTTCGGAGTCCCGGATGAGATCCCGGACGTCACGAGGAGTTCCGGAATGGTCCGGAGGTAAAGATTTATATATAGGAAGTCCTGTTTCGGCCATCGGGACAAGTTTCGGGGTCATCGGTATTGTACCGGGACCACCGGAAGGGTCCCGGGGGCCCACCGGGTGGGGCCACCTGCCCCGGGGGGCCACATGGGCTGTAGGGGGTGCGCCTTGGCCTACATGGGCCAAGGGCACCAGCCCCTAGAGGCCCATGCGCCAAGATAAAGGAAAAAGGGGAGAGTCCTAAAAGGGGAAGGCACCTCCGAGGTGCCTTGGGGAGGATGGACTCCTCCCCCCTCCTTAGCCGCACCCCTTTCTTGGAGTAGGGGGCAAGGCTGCGCCTCCCCCTTCTCCCCTGCCCCTATATATAGTGGAGGGGAGGGAGGGCATCCATACCTGAGCCCTTGGCGCCTCCCTCCCTCCCGTGACACCTCCTCCTCTCCCGTAGGTGCTTGGCGAAGCCCTGCAGGATTGCCACGCTCCTCCATCACCACCACGCCGTTGTGCTGCTGCTGGATGGAGTCTTCCTCAACCTCTCCCTCTCTCCTTGCTGGATCAAGGCGTGGGAGACATCGTCGAGCTGTACGTGTGTTGAACGCGGAGGTGCCGTCCGTTCGGCACTTGATCATCGGTGATTTGAATCACGACGAGTACGACTCCATCAACCCCGTTCACTTGAACGCTTCCGCTTAGCGATCTACAAGGGTATGTAGATGCACTCTCCTTCCCCTCGTTGCTGGTCTCTCCATAGATAGATCTTGGTGACGCGTAGGAAAATTTTGAATTTCTGCTACGTTCCCCAACAGTGGCATCATGAGCTAGGTCTATTGCGTAGATTCTTTGCACGAGTAGAACACAAAGTAGTTGTGGGCGTTGATGTTGTTCAATATGCTTACCGTTACTAGTCCAATCTTGTTTCGACGGTATTGTGGGATGAAGCGGCCCGGACCGACCTTACACGTACTCTTACGTGAGACAGGTTCCACCGATTGACATGCACTTGGTGCATAAGGTGGCTAGCGGGTGCCAGTCTCTCCCACTTTAGTCGGAACGGATTCGATGAAAAGGGTCCTTATGAAGGGTAAATAGCAATTGGCATATCACGTTGTGGTCTTGCGTAGGTAAGAAACGTTCTTGCTAGAAACCCATAGCAGCCACGTAAAACATGCAAACAACAATTAGAGGACGTCTAACTTGTTTTTGCAGGGTATGCTATGTGATGTGATATGGCCAAAAGGATGTGATGAATGATATATGTGATGTATGAGATTGATCATGTTCTTGTAATAGGATTCACGACTTGCATGTCGATGAGTATGACAACCGGCAGGAGCCATAGGAGTTGTCTTTATTTATTGTATGACCTGCGTGTCATTGAAGAACGCCATGTAAATTACTTTACTTTATTGCTAAACGCGTTAGCCATAGAAGTAGAAGTAGTCGTTGGCGTGACAACTTCATGAAGACACGATGATGGAGATCATGATGATGGAGATCATGGTGTCATGCCGGTGACGATGATGATCATGGAGCCCCGAAGATGAAGATCAAAAGGAGCAAAATGATATTGGCCATATCATGTCACTATTTGATTGCATGTGATGTTTATCATGTTTATGCATCTTGTTTACTTAGGACGACGGTAGTAAATAAGATGATCCCTTACAAAATTTCAAGAAGTGTTCTCCCCTAACTGTGCACCGTTGCTACAGTTCGTCGCTTCTAAGCACCACGTGATGATCGGGTGTGATGGATTCTTACGTTCACATACAACGGGTGTAAGACAGTTTTACACAGCGAAAACACTTAGGGTTAACTTGACGAGCCTAGCATGTGCAGACATGGCCTCGGAACACGGAGACCGAAAGGTCGAGCATGAGTCGTATGGTAGATACGATCAACATGAAGATGTTCACCGATGATAACTAGTCCGTCTCACGATCGGACACGGCCTAGTTGACTCGGATCATGTAATCACTTAGATGACCAGAGGGATGTCTATCTGAGTGGGAGTTCATAAGATGAACTTAATTATCCTGAGCATAGTCAAAAGACCTTTTGCAAATTATGTCGTAGCTCGCGCTTTAGTTCTACTGTTTTAGATATGTTCCTAGAGAAAATATAGTTGAAAGTTGATAGTAGCAATTATGCGGACAGTAGAAAGCTTATGTCCTCAATGCACCGCTCAGTGTGCTGAACCCCAATCGTCGTCTGTGGATGTTGCGAACATCGGACATGCACGTTTTGATAACTACGTGATAGTTCAGTTAAACGGTTTAGAGTAGAGGCACCAAAGACGTTTTTCGAAACGTCGCGGAACATATGAGATGTTTCGAGGGCTGAAATTGGGATTTCAGGCTCATGCCCACGTCAAGAGGTATAAGACCTCCGACAATTTTCTTAGCCTACAAACTAAGGGAGAAAAGCTCAATCGTTGAGCTTGTGCTCAGATTGTCTGAGTGCAACAATCACTTGAATCGAGTGGGAGTTGATCTTCCAAATGAGATAGTGATGTTTCTCCAAAGTCATTGCCACCAAGCTGCTAGAGCTTCGTGATGAACTATAACATATCAGGGATAGATATGATGATCCTTGAGGTATTCGCGATGTTTGACACCGCGAAAGTAGAAATCAAGAAGGAGCATCAATTGTTGATGGTTGGTGAAACCACTAGTTTCAAGAAGGGCAAGGGCAAGAAGGGATACTTCATGAAACGGCAAATCAGCTGCTGCTCAAGTGAAGAAACCCAAGGTTGGACCCAAACCCGAGACTAAGTGCTTCTGTAATAAGGGGAACAACCACTGGAGCAGAATTACCCTAGATACTTGGTAGATGAGAAGGCTGGCAAGGTTGATAGAAGTATATTGGATATACATTGTGTTAATGTGTACTTTACTAGTACTCCTAGTAGCACCAGGGTATTAGATGCCGGTTCGGTTGCTAAGTGTTAGTAACTCGAAATAAAAGCTACGGCATAAACGGAGACTAGCTAAAGGTGAGCTGACGATATATGTTGGAAGTGTTTCCAAGGTTGATATGATCAAGCATCGCACGCTCCCTCTACCACCGAGATTGGTGTTTGCGTTGAGCATAGACATGATTTGATTATGTCTATCGCAATACGGTTATTCATTTAAGGAGAATAATGGTTACTCAATTTTTGGAATAATACCTTCAATGGTCTTGCACCTAAAGGAATGGTTTATTGAATGTCGGTCGTAGTGATACACATTTTCATGCCAAAAGATATAAGATAGTAATGATAGTACCACTTACTTGTGGCACTGCCATGTAAGTCATAATGGTATAAAACGCATGAAGAAGCTCCATGTTGATGGATCTTTGGACTCACTCGTTTTTGAAAAGTTTGAGACATGTGAACCATGTCTATTGGTGTATATGCATGAAGAAACTCCATGCAAATGGACCGTTCGGACTCACTTGATTTTGAATCACTTGAGATATGCAAATCATACCACATAGGTAACATGACTGAAAAGCCTCGGTTTCAATAAGATGGAACAAGATAGCAACTTGTTGGAAGTAACAAATTTTGATGTGTGCAGTCCAATAAATGCTGAGGCATGCAGTGAATATCGTTATGTTCTTACTTCACAGATGATTCGAGTAGATGTTGAGAATATTTACTTGATGAAACACAACTCTGAATTATTGAATGGTTCAAGTAATTTTAGAGTGAAGTAGAAGATCATTGTGACAAGAGGATAAAATGTCTATGATACGATCATAGAGATGAATATCTGAGTTACGAGTTTTGGCACACAATTAAGACATTGTGGAAATTGTTTCATAATTAATACTGCCTGGAACACCATAGTGTGATGGTGTGTCCGAACATCATAGTTGCACCCTATTGGATATGGTGCGTACCATGATGTTTCTTATCGAATTACCACTATTGTCCATGGGTTAGGCATTAGAGACAACCACATTCACTTTAAATAGGGCACCACGTAATTCCGTTGAGATGACACCGTATGAATTATGGTTTAGAGAAACCTAAGTTGTCGTTTCTTAAAGGTTTGGGGCTGCGACGCTTATGTGAAAAAGTTTCAGGATTAAGCTCGAACCCAAAGCGGATAAAATGCATCTTCATAGGAAACCCAAAACAGTTGGGTATACCTCCTAATTCAGATCCGAAAGCAATATGGATTGTTTCTTGAATCGGGTCCTTTCTCGAGGAAAGGTTTCTCTCGAAAGAGTTGAGTGGGAGGATGGTGGAGACTTGATGAGGTTATTGAACCGTCTCTTCAACTAGTGTGTGGCAGGGCACAGGAAGTTGTTCCTGTGGCACCTACACCAATTGAAGTGGAAGCTTATGATATTGATCATGAAACTTCGGATCAAGTCACTACCAAACCTCGTAGGACGACAAGGACACGTACTACTTCGGAGTGGTAAGGTAATCCTGTCTTGGAAGTCATGTTGCTGGACAACAATGAACCTACGAGCTATGGAGAAGCAATGGTGGGCCCGGATTCCGATAAATGGCTCGAGGCCATAAAATCCGAGAACGGATCCATGACTTTGGAAGAAATACTTGATGGTCGTAAGGCCATTGGGTATGGATGGATTTTAAAAGGAAGACAGACAATGATGGTAAGAATTACCATTAAGAAAGCTCGACTTGTCGTTAAGATATTTTCCGACAAGTTCAAGGAGTTGATTACGGTGAGGTTTTCTCACTCGTAGCGATGCTAAGAGTCTGTTGGAATTGGATTAGCAGTTACTGCATGATTGATGAAATCTTGCAGATAGGATGTCAAAACATTGTTTCCTCGACGTTATACTTGAGGAAAGGTTGTATGTGATACAACCGGAAGGTTTTATTAATCCCAAAAGATGCTAATAAGTATGCAAAGCTCCAGCAATCCTTCTAAGGACTGGAGTGAGCATCTCGGAGTTGGAATGTGTGCTTTGATGATGATCAAAGATTTTGGGTTTGTACAAAGTTTACGAGAAACTTGTATTTCCAAAGAAGTGAGTGGGAGCACTATAGAATTTCTGATGAGTATATGTTGTTGACATATTGTTGATCAGAAATGACGTAGAATTTCTGGAAAGCATATAGGGTTATTTTGAAAGTGTTTTTCAATGGAAAGCCTGGATTAAGCTACTTGAACATTGAGCATCAAGATCTATAAGGATAGATCAAAATGCTTAATAATACTTTCAAATGAGCACATACCTTGACATGATCTTGAAGGTGTTTAAGATGGACCAGTCAAAGAAGGAGTTCTTGCCTGAGTTGTAAGGTACGAAGTTAAGACTTAAAGCTCGACCACGGTAGAATAGAGAGAAAGGACGAAGGTCGTCCCCTATGCTTAAGACGTAGGCTCTTCAGTATGCTATGCTGTGTACCGCACCTGAAGTGTGCCTTGCCATGAGTCAGTCAAGGGGTACAAGAGTGATCCAAGAATGGATCATAGGACAGCGGTCAAAGTTATCCTTAGTAACTAGTGGACTAAGGAATTTTCTCGATTATGGAGGTGGTAAAAGAGTTCGTCGTAAAGGTTACACGATGCAAGCTTAACACCTATCCAGATAGCTCTAAGTAGAGATACCGGATACATATAATGGAGCAACAATTTAGAATAGCTCCAAGTAGAACAGTTATTTGGAACAGCTCCAAATAGAGCGTGGTAGCTGCATCTAGGAGATGACATAGAGATTTGTAAAGCACACACGGATCTGAAAGGTTCAGACCCGTTGACTAAAACCTCTCTCACAAGCAACATGATCAAACATAAAACTCATTGAGTGTTAATCACATAGTGATGTGAACTAGACTACTGACTCTAGTAAACTCTTGGGTATTAGTCACATGGCGATGTGACCTGTGAGTGTTAATCACATGGCGATGTGAACTAGATTATTGACTCTAGTGCAAGTGGGAGACTGTTGGAAATATGCCCTAGAGGCAATAATAAATAAGTTATTATTATATTTCTTTGTTCATGATAATAGTCTTTTATTCATGCTATAACTGTATTATCCGGAAATCGTAATACACGTGTGAATACATAGACCACAATATGTCCCTAGTGAGCCTCTAGTTGACTAGCTCGTTGTGATCAACAGATAGTCATGGTTTCCTGGCTATGGACATTGGATGTCGTTGATAACGGGATCACATCATTAGGAGAATGATGTGATGGACAAGACCCAATCCTAAGCATAGCACAAAGATCGTGTAGTTCGTTTGCTAGAGCTTTGCCAATGTCAAGTATCTCTTCCTTTGACCATGAGATCGTGTAACTCCTGGATACCGTAGGAGTGCTTTGGGTGTATCAAACGTCACAACGTAACTGGGTGACTATAAAGGTGCACTACAGGTATCTCCGAAAGTATCTATTGTTTTATGCGGATCGAGACTGGGATTTGTCACTCCGTGTAAACGGAGAGGTATCTCTGGGCCCACTCGGTAGGACATCATCATATGCGCAATGTGACCAAGGAGTTGATCACGGGATGATGTGTTACGGAACGAGTAAAGTGACTTGCCGGTAACGAGATTGAACAAGGTATTGGATACCGACGATCGAATCTCGGGCAAGTAAAATACCGCTAGACAAAGGGAATTGAATACGGGATTGATTAAGTCCTTGACATCGTGGTTCATCCGATGAGATCATCGTGGAACATGTGGGAGCCAACATGGGTATCCAGATCCCGCTGTTGGTTATTGACCGGAGAACGTCTCGGTCATGTCTGCATGTCTCCCGAACCCGTAGGGTCTACACACTTAAGGTTCGATGACGCTAGGGTTATAAAGGAAGCTTGTATGTGGTTACCGAATGTTGTTCGGAGTCCCGGATGAGATCCCGGACGTCACGAGGAGTTCCGGAATGGTCCGGAGGTAAAGATTTATATATAGGAAGTCCTGTTTCGGCCATCGGGACAAGTTTCGGGGTCATCGGTATTGTACCGGGACCACCGGAAGGGTCCCGGGGGCCCACCGGGTGGGGCCACCTGCCCCGGGGGGCCACATGGGCTGTAGGGGGTGCGCCTTGGCCTACATGGGCCAAGGGCACCAGCCCCTAGAGGCCCATGCGCCAAGATAAAGGAAAAAGGGGAGAGTCCTAAAGGGGGAAGGCACCTCCGAGGTGCCTTGGGGAGGATGGACTCCTCCCCCCTCCTTAGCCGCACCCCTTTCTTGGAGTAGGGGGCAAGGCTGCGCCTCCCCCTTCTCCCCTGCCCCTATATATAGTGGAGGGGAGGGAGGGCATCCATACCTGAGCCCTTGGCGCCTCCCTCCCTCCCGTGACACCTCCTCCTCTCCCGTAGGTGCTTGGCGAAGCCCTGCAGGATTGCCACGCTCCTCCATCACCACCACGCCGTTGTGCTGCTGCTGGATGGAGTCTTCCTCAACCTCTCCCTCTCTCCTTGCTGGATCAAGGCGTGGGAGACATCGTCGAGCTGTACGTGTGTTGAACGCGGAGGTGCCGTCCGTTCGGCACTTGATCATCGGTGATTTGAATCACGACGAGTACGACTCCATCAACCCCGTTCACTTGAACGCTTCCGCTTAGCGATCTACAAGGGTATGTAGATGCACTCTCCTTCCCCTCGTTGCTGGTCTCTCCATAGATAGATCTTGGTGACGCGTAGGAAAATTTTGAATTTCTGCTACGTTCCCCAACAGAAGTCACCTCCATAGCCTGGAAGCTCAACATGATCATCCGGAAACAGACGATCTCGCGGAGCTTGTGGACCATAGGGGCTAGGATGAGGTCTTGGACCAACAGACGGTGGCCTGCGGGGACCGCGAGGTGGGGTGATGCCTCCTACATCACGCCAAACCATCACGTCCGGCAGAGCAGATCTCACGGGATAGAGATCGCGCATATCCGAATATCCAGCTTGCACCGCCGGTGCGAACCGAGTCAAAGTGGCCCAGTGGTCAGCACGGGTATTGAAGAGCTCTAACCTTAAGGCCCGATTTTCACGGTCCTTATCCTCGAGCATCTCAGCAGTGGTGCGAGTCCGTGAATCCTCCTGAGTGGGGTCAGCATAGATAGCCTGGAGATACCCTTGTGCTCCCGGAAGTGATCCTGGCATATACCGGAAATCAGAGTCCCGAAATAAACCAGATCTGACTCGCATAATGGTCATCATAGAGTAGGCGGCGTCCTGCACAGCCATCTCAATAGTAACCCCGAGTCCATAGGAGCAGTGAAGAGGCTCGGTGGATCCAGGATAAGATGGAAATATCCTGACAGTGCAGAGATACTGGCTTTGATTAAAGTCTCGGAATTGCTCTTCGACCGTGTACTCAGGATACCAGTGGTATCCAGCCTCAGTCATTACCCTGACCAACTTGGCAGTATGGCCGGGTACATCTAGGCATCGAGTCAGGCGAACCACTTGATTGAGGTCGCGAGTGGCCATCTGAAAGCACAATCATAATGCAAAGGCATTAGAATTTCTAGCAAAATTTCGGCAGCATAACAGCTGTAAATGCTCAAAAAGGATTTTGAGACATTTGACAAAGGATTTCGTACACACTCAACATCATCATATCAAAGTTCTAAAACCATTCTAACAACATAATGTGGTAGTAGAACTGAACTAGGCTTGTATCCATCAAACTTATAAGGTACTACTGATTAGTAACACGTGATCCTGATAGAGAGAACAGATCCTAATTCCTTAACCCCCGGTAGAAGAATGGACTGACTCAGATCAGAATGTCATAAGATAGAGAAGTAAAAAGAGCCTTACGTTCCAACCCACAAACAATTCCCCTACATATAACTAAAGAATTTCTAGACTCAACATCGACCAGTTTGGCTTGAAGAACCTACAGGCAGTCCGGCTCTGATGCCAACGCTGTCAGGACCCCGACTCGATGTCACATCGATCTAGCCGGTAACACTTCATATCACTTTGCGGCCTCACGCACGGTGTTCCCACGGGTGTCGCCTTACCTTTGCCCGGGACCGTTTGCGCCTTTTGGCTCACGTATATGATAGTGTCGCTAGCATCCATATGATAAAGAGCCCGGGCTGACATGACTAGTCGTAAACCCAAAGTGGCACAGACTTACAGGGACAGGCATCCATGACCCAGCTTCGAACGTGTCGGTCATCAGCAAGTGGGTCCGGGCTGTAGCACTGGGCTAGCAGGACTCCGGTAAACCGGGCTGTAGCGGGCTAACAGGACTCCGGTACTCAAAGCGTGACATTTCCCCGAAGGGACAGACACAGGAACGAAGAAGGACACATGCCGGCCAGCCTAAGTGTTCCAGAGCAGTAGCAAGCTACCATGGCTCAGCGGTAACACTAGGAGACATTTCCCGGTAAGAGAGGCTACTAAAGATAAACAACTAGATAGTCAGATCCCACACATACCAAGCATTTCAATCATACACACAATATGCTCGATATGTGCAAATACAACGAAGCATCACAACATGACTCTACGACACAAGTACTTTATTTAAGGCTCAGGGAGCCATACATAACATACACCAAGGTACGGGTCTCACGACCCAACATACAAGTCATACAGTCATACAAACCAGCAGCGGAAGTAACTTGTCTGAGTACAGACAACTAGTAAAATAAAAGAGGCTTGGAAAGCCTAGCTATACTACGTGGTCCTTCACAAGCTCAGGGTCACCACCTGGGTCTTTAGCCTACTCGTTGATGTCAACGTCTACATAGAACCCATCAGAAGGGGTTGCAGCGTCTTCTGTAAAAATGTAGATTATAGCAACATGAGTACAAAGGTACTCAGCAAGACTTACATCAGATCCTACATACATGCATAGTATCAAGAAGGGTTGGTGGAGTTATTGCAGCAAGCCAGCTTTGACTCTTGGCTAGGCTATCCTACGATACTCCAACTTGAAATGGTTTTGCGCACACGAGTCCACTACTCACCACTTCAATACACTACCGAGGATCCACCTCCGTCTTCCTACGGAAGAGCCATCCTCGGCACTCACACTTATCTTGAGGCTTTTAGTAGTTTCCATTTACTTGTCTATGAACTGTATAGGCAACCAAGTAGTCCTTTACCGCGGACGCGGCTATTCGAATAGATCATGTTAACCCTGCAGGGGTGTACTCCTTCATACACGCTCTCACCACTTACCGTCGTTTACACGACATGTACTCGGCAACCTTCAAGCGGAAGCCCAACGTGGGTGTCGGCCACGACCTACCTAATCACCTAAGCCTCCAGTCCAGGTTTATCGCCTATCCAGGTTCCATCCGCAGGGAGTCCGGCCGAGGTTTCCCATACGGCCCCGAACGATGTGAACAGGGTTCCCGAGATACCTAACGGGTATTCGGTACACCGTGCCACGTACCTACCGCATCACAGCCCACCCCTACGGTCAGCGCTGTCCACGGCCTCCAGTAGGCTACAAACACCAGAAACTACTTGCAACTCCTGGACGGAGAACTAGGGTGAATAAGAAGCCGAGAGGGTCCATTGGTTTCGGGCCCAATGCATGGTAGTAGCTGATTCTTAAATCACACATACAGATCTCAGTGCTTAAGGTCGGCTTCAATGAAACAACCCACCATGTACTCCTACATGGCCTCTCATCGATACCTTTACCAAATCGTGTTCACCACACCACTCTCATTACCGACATAATCATTTCACTCTAGCCCATCACCCAGATGAACCAGACCTGACACGACTCTAAGCATAGCAGGCATAGCAAGGTAGGAACAACACATACATAGGGCTCAATCAACTCCTACACATGCTAGTGGGTTTCATCTAGTTACTGTGGCAATGACAGGTCATGCAGAGGAAATGGGTTCAACTACCGTAGCACACAGCAGTTTGAATCGCGTTGTCTTAATGCAGTAAAAGAGAGCAGGAGCGAGAACATGGGATTGTATCGATATGATCAAATGGTTGGTTGCTTGCCTGATGGTTCGATGCACTGATACGGTTCTTCGTTAGGGTAATCACGGTACTCCTCGGAGGCAGAACCTGTCGCAAAGGACACCGATACACAACCATCACCAAACAATGTGCAACAATATGATGCATGCATGAAACATAGCAATATGAGTGTGTTGGGCTAATGCAACTAAAACCAGAAGGGTTTGAACAAATTTGAATCATAGATTCAAATTTCAAACTCAAACATGGCCTCTTAAAGTGCTTTTCCTTGTTCTGCTTGAAACATCAATTTAACTTGTTTGATCATGCATGAAAATAGTACAGATGGATAGATTGGATTTTTCTGATCATTTTTCATATATAATTTGTCCAATTTGGAGTTACAGAATAAAAGTTATGAATTTTTGAAGTTTAAATAATATTCTGGAATTTCCTGATTTAAATTAAATCCAGAAATTATAATTATTGCGCCAGCATGACGTCAGCATGACGTCAGTAGTCAACTGCGGCTGGCTGGGGTCAAACCTGACGTGTGGGGGCCACACGTCAGTGACAGGGGGGGTTTAACAGGGTTAAATTAATCCTAATTAGGGATTAGTGGCGCTAGGGCCCACTGGTCAGTGTCAGGGGGTTAACTAACAGTGGTTAGCGCTAATCCTAATTAGCTACAGGGCTGGGCCCACCTGTCAGGGACTCAGGGGGGTCCTGCCATGGTCAAAGTGGGTCAAACCCACCGGCGACGTGACGCCGGCGAGGCCCGAGACGGCGGCGCGATGCGGGATCGCGCTACAGGGCACGGGCGAGGCCGTTCTTGGGCTCGTTGGAGAGCTCTTGCTCCCGCACGTCGAACGGTGGTGGTGGCCGAGCCTGGGGTGGCCGGTACCGTCGACGGCGAGCTCGTGAGCGGCGGCCGGAGTTCGGGTGCGGTCGGAGTCGGCGTTGCAGGGTGTTTGGGGAGGCGTGGGTGCGTGCTGCGTGCTCCTAGTGAGGCGTGGAGCACGATAGTGTGCTCGGTTGGGCGCTACGGTGACCGTGGCCACGACGGCGACATCGCCGGCGGCATGGAGCTCTCGGCCAAGGTGGGGCTAAGGCCTAGAGGTCGAAAGAGACCAGGGGAGAAGGGGGAAACGACTCGGGGGCTCACCGCGGTTGCAGTGGGCGTCGAAGCGGGCTCGGAGACGCGCTGGAGACGGCGAATTCGACGGCGATGATGGTCGGAGCCCGAAGAGGGGAACGGCGACGTGGCGGCGATGCAGGGCTTCCGGAGGCCCGTGGAGCGGTGGGGAGGAAGAGGGGGTTGTGGCGGAGCTTCTGAGCTAGTCGGGGGAGCGAGGGGTGGCCAGAGACGGCTGCTATGGCGAACGGCGGCGACGGTGGTGTTCGGCCGTGTGAGAGAGAGAGCGAGGGAGAGGAGGGAAGAGCCGAGGGCGAGTGAGAGAGAGGAAGGGGGAGGCGTGGCGTCGTCCGGGGCATCGAGCGAGGAGGGGAGGGCAGGCAAGCAGGGAGAGAGGTGGCATGGCGCGGTGGCGCGCGCGCGCGCCGGCCACACTCCCCTCCCTCTGTCGAGGACGAAGACGACAGAGGAGGGAGGTGGGCTGGGCCGGCTGCTGGCTGGGCCGGCCAGCTGGCTGGGCTGCACAGGGAGGAGCCCAGGTAAGCTTCTCCCTTTTATTTTTTTCTGTTTTCTAATTTCTGACATTTGTTTTGATTTAATTAATATATCAAATCATTTATTTAACTTATGCCAATTTTTGCAGGGGCTAGATATATTATTTCAGAGCTCCTTTATAAATGGCATAATATTTGGACATATATTAATATATATAATTAATATATTTCCAAAGCAAATATTTATGCATTAATTCCAAATGCCCAAAATAAATACCTATGAGCTCTTAAAAATATTGGTTTGATTATTATCTCTGTCCAATATTTTCAGAGAGCAACATGAGCATTTTCTTGGACCCTTTTGGAGAAATTTTTATTTGGGTCATTTTCAAAATGATTCTGAGGGTTTCACAAATCCCCATTTCAAATTAAATGGAATTTTAAACATGATGCACACACTCTGATGCATGACTAGCTAGGGTGTGACAGCCTGGTCCGGCCTCCGGCGGCTAGCGGCTCTGCTTAGCACGCATCGCTGCGAAGCGCTACCCCACCACCGGCCAGGCTATCCCTCCACCCCTTGACACCTCCTATTATTCTCCACAGACAACAGCCTCACGCCGCAACAGAACCAGTTATAACCCTTCTCCTCCTCTCAATCTGCGACTCCACTTCCGTGTCTTCCCATCTCCGAGTCGTTCCTGTTCGGGGCCTCGCTGCGCTCGGTGCGGCGTGGTCAACAAACAAGAGTCATCGGAAGAGGACTATACGTGGAGAGCCTGACGGCTGGGACCCACGAGGTCCATGGTTGCGCGCAAGGAAAGTTCCTCCTTATTAAGCTAAAAAAATGTTTCCTCCACCTGACAGCTGGGACCCACCGGCTATATCTTCGCACGGAAGGAAGTGCCTCCTTGTTTTGCGAAAAAAATTATTCATCCCGTTAACAGCTGGGACCCGTCAAATTTGGTGGCTGACTTGTGGGCCTACTAAGAGGACGTGTACGCACGGCTTTGTCAACTTAATCAACAAATGATTCTAGCAGCTGGACCGTTGGATGTTAATCCAACAGTCGTGCTCCTTCTTCAACCTCTGTTCTTGCTCCTGTCTCCCGTGGGCGGCACCGCGGCTGTGCTGCCCCGCACCCGAACCAGTGAAGTTTTCCACTCCTCTCCATCTGTGACTCCACTGCCCCGTCTTCCCCATCTCCGGGTCGTTCCAGTCTGGGTGCGCGTGGCACGGTGTGGTCAACATGGTCAACAACCGAGAGTCATCGGAAGATGACTGTACACGAGAGGCTAACAGTGGGGACGCAACACGCCCATGGACGCCTGCATGCAATGGAACGCGGCGTGGTCAACATGGTCAAGGAACGACTTCCATCGAAAGTATATTGTACGTGGAGAGTCTGACAGTTGGGTCCACGGCCGCAGCAAGTAAGTGCCTCCTTATTACACGGAAAATAATGATTCCTCTAACTGACAGCAGGGACCCACTGGACGGGCCACCGTATTTTGCGAAAAAATGTTTGCCACCTGACTGCTGGGACCCACCTGACGGGCCACCATATTTCGTGAAAAAACGTTCCCCCCGCTGTCAGCTCGGACCCACCAGAAGTGCCTCCTTATTAAGCAGAAAAAATGAATACCCCCTGCTAGTTGGGACCCACCTTGGTGGAAGGCTGACTTGTGGGCCCACTAAGTTGACGGGGACGGAGGGCTTTGTCAACTTAGTCAATATGAACGATTCTAGCTGCAGTGACCGTATGATGTCCATCCAACGGCCATCGTGCTTCTTCAACCTCTGGTCTTCTTGCTCCAGCCGCCCAAAGCAGCGCCGATCGTGCCGCCTGCTCCTGCCTCCCGTGGCCGGCTATGATGCTGCGGAGGCCTCACCACCCCCTACTCTCCCATCGCTGGCCAGGCCATCCCTCCACTCACCCATGCTTCCACTGCTGCATCTTCCCCGGCTCCGTGATGTCCCCTTCCTAGGCCTCGCCGTCGTCCACCGCCATGGTGCTCTCCGCGCGGCGTGGTCAACATGGTCAAGGAACGACTTCCATCGGAAGAGTACTGTACGTGGAGAGGCTGACAGCTGGGTCCACGGCCACAGCCCAGCTTTTTTGTGATTTGCTAAGTAAGTCACTTTGTTAGGCCTGTTGGGCTGCAAATCTTTCAAGACAAGGAGAGCTTTCATTTGGCTGGCCGAGAAAATGGCCCATCAGTAATGAGAAATGGGCTGTATATTTTTAAAACACATCAAACCAGCAATTAGTTTCAAATATCTTTTTTTCATTTCGAGATTTTAAATTACATTAATTTTATGCGTGGAGAATTTGTTGGATTTTACATTTTTTTTTAAAATCAGTTTGAATGTGAGTCGAAATTTCGGGATTAAAAACAGTTCGGACCGCACCGAAATATGCAAAATTTCGTATAATTTTTTAACCGCGGCCATATGGGCTGTAATGCTAACAAAAAGAATATGGGCTCCAAAAAAACCTTAAGAATTAGCAAATGGGTTGTAAATTATTAGAAATAATGGCAGATGGGTTGTATGCAGTTTTCCATAGATTTGAGGCTTTCCTAAAAAAAGGTTGACGCACAAGCAGTGACTGTTGGATGTCCATCCAACGGCCGTCGTGCTTCTTCAATATATGCTCTTCCTGCTCCAGCCGCTCACACAAGCGCCGGCGGGACTGCCTGCTCCGTCCTCCCTGCGGCCGGCTGTGCTGCCGCGTAGGCCTCACCACCCCACCGTACTCACATTGCTGGCCTAGCCATCCCTCTACTCACCCACACCTGCTGTTATTCTCCGGCGACAGCGGACGAACCAGTAAACCCTCGTACAGTCGTACTCCCCTCCACGTGGGAAACAACTGTCGAGTCTTCCCTGTCTCCGTGTCATTGCCTTCCTAGGCCTCGCCGTCATCCACCGCCCTGGTGCTCTCGACGCGGCCTGGTCAATGTGGTCAACAACTGACATGCATCTGAAGTGGAATGTACGTGGAGAGGCCGACAGCTGGGTCCACGGCCGCACGCAAGGAAATGCCTCCTTATTACGCGCAAAATAATGATTCCTCCATCTGACATTAGGGACCCACTGGAAGGTCCTCTGTATTTCGTGAAAAAAAACGTTACCGCCACCGACAGCTCGGACCCACCAGCTATATCTTCGCACGCAAGGAAGTACCTCCTTATTACGCACAAAAAAAATGAATACTCCCCCTGTTAGTTGGGACCCAGTATAGTGGCAGGCTGACTTGTGGGCCTACTAAGTTGACGGGGATGGAGGGCTCTGTCAACTTAATCAATATGCACGATTCTAGCTCCAGTGACCGTACGATGTCCATCCAACGGCCGTTGTGCTTCTTCAACCTCTGGTCTTCTTGCTCCAGCCGCCCAAACCAGCACCGGTCATGCCTCGTGCTCCTGCCTCCCGTGGTTGGCTGCGATGCGGCGGAGGCCTCACCACTGCCTACTACTCCCACCGCTGGCCAGGCCATCCCTCTACTCACCCACACCCTCTGTTATTCTGCGGCGACGGGAGCCTCACACCACAGCGAACCACTGAACCCTCGTACTCCTCTACGCATGGGCATCCACTGTCGCGTCTTCCCCAGCTCCGTGTCGTCCCATTTCTAGGCCTCGCCGTCGTCCACCGCCCTGGTGCTCTCAGTGCGGCATGGTCAACATGGTCAAGGAATGGCTTCCATCGGACGTGGATTGTCCGTGGAGAGGCTGACAGCTGGGTCCACGGCCGCAGCAAGGAAGTGCCTCCTTATTACGCACAAAATAATTATTCCTCCACCTGACAGCGGGGACCCACCGGATTGGCCACCATATTTCGCGAAAAAAACGTTTCCCCCTGGCTGCTGGGACCCACCATCTACACCTTCGCACGCAAGGAAGTGCATCCGGGCAAAAAAACGATTCGCCCCCTGACTACTCGAACCCACAGCTACACCTTCGCACGCAAGGAAGTGCGTCCGGGCAAAAAAAAACAAAATGATTCACCCCCCTGACTCTGGGACCCACCAGTTATATCTTCGCATGCAAGGAAGTGCCTGACAGTCGGGACCCACCTGGTCGGAGCATACGTAGTGTTGTCATTCTGGTCGCAAACGTGTACGTACATATATACGGGTCGATGTAGAGGCGCGCACATGTCGTAGTAGAGGCGAGCACGTAGCATGTACATGTACGTACAGCGGCCAGTGCGCAAGAAAGAAAATACGGCCACGTATGTGTAGATACGGGCGGGGTCTCGAACGCCTACTCGCGCATACGTACGGCCAGGACTCGTGTACATGGCTGGGTCGGAATGGAGAAACGGCGTCTTTGTTGTGTTCATGGGGAGCCAACCGGCTGGGTCGGAACGGAATGCGTAGTCGTGTTCATCGGGAGGGCTTCGCCGGAACAGGCGATGGAAACGAGGCCTGGCATACCGCAGAACAGAGGAAACGGCCTTGTGTTTGACTGGCCACGTTCGAAACGGGATCCTATTCATCGGGAGGGGTCTCGCGTACCGCAAAATGGAGGAAACGGACCTCCTACGGTCGAAACGGGGGTCCTGTTGATCGGGAGGGGTGTGGCGTACCGCAAATCGGACGAAACGGACTTCTGTTGGAGCGCTACGGTCGAAACGGGGGTCCTGTTCATCGGGAGGGGTGTGGCGTACCGCAAAACGGGACTCCATGGGATACTGTTCATCTCCACCGTCGACCTCCTCCAGCCTCCACGGGGCTACTGTTCATCCACCATCGACCTCCTCTAGCCTCCACCTGTGACTGTTCATCCGCGGGCTCCTGTTCATCCAGCCTCCACCGCGCGCTACTCCACCGGCTACTGTTCAACCAACCCTCTCCACGGGCTCCTGTTCAACCACCCCTCCATGGGCTACTGTTCATCCACCCCTCCACCGTCTACTGTTCATCCAACCCTCCACGGGGTCGTCCTGTTCATCCAACCCTCCATGGGGTCCTGTTCATCCAGCCCCAACCGGCTCGATCGATCGGGGTCCTGTTCATCCAGAGGTAACGCCACGCGTCCTGTTCATCCACTCCCTCCACTCACTGTTCATCCAACCCCCCCCCCCCCCCCCCGCAACACTCACTGTTCATCGAGAGAGGCGGCATCGATCGGCTTCAGTTAGCAGCAGTAGCGAAGGAATCGCTTGATCGGGTTCAGTTAACAGCCATCGATTGATCGCTCGGGTTCAGTAACGCGTAGCCTACAGTGCAATCGCTAGGGATCAGTTAGAGCCCAACGCCTCGCTCGGGTTCAGTTAGAGCCAACGCCTCGCACACACGTGCGTACGTGTACGAGAGAAATGCGCATCGCCTGGCCCCCGACCACCCACCGTAACCGGGAACTCCCCGAAATTTTCCTCGCCCTTGCTTCTACCACGGTTTTTTTCTGTCATGGACGGCCCAAAGAATGTCATGTAGCTGCATCTCCGGCCCGCCCAGGATGAAAAGCCCATTTTTTGTCATGATTTTTTGTCATAGAAGTATGAGCCCACCACATCTATGATGATACCGGGTTTTGTCACAATTATCATCACAGAAGTGTCATATGTATGACAGAACAAAAATTCGTTCAGCCCAAAATGTCACGGATGTGTATTTTTTTTGTAGTGAACATAGCGGTGGTAGGTATTTCCCTCAGATATGAAACCAAGGTTATTGAACCAGTAGGAGAACCAAGCAACACAACGTAAACAACCCCTGCACACAAATAACAACACCTCGCAACCCGGCGTGTCAAAGGGGTTGTCAATCCCTTTCGGGGTACGGTGCCTCGAGATAGGTAAAGGACGTGAGGTAAATTTGTAGTAGATTGATAGATCGAACGCCAAATAAAATAAATAAGGATAAATTGGAGCAAGGTATTTTGTATTTTTTGGTTTAATAGATCTGAAAATAAACGCAAGGAAAAAGTAGATCGCAAGGCAAATATATGAGAAACAAAACCCAGGGGCCGTAGGTTTCACTAGTGGCTTCTTTCGAGAAAGATAGCAAATGGTGGGTGAACAAATTACTGTTGGGCAATTGATAGAACTTCAAATAATTATGAAGATATCCCAGCAATGATCATTATAGGCATCACGTCCAAGATTAGTAGACCAACTCCTGCCTGCATCTACTACTATTACTCCACACATCGACCGCTATCCAGCATGCATCTAGTGTATTAAGTTCATGGGAAAATGGAGTAATGCAATAAGAACGATGACATGATGTAGACAAGATCCATTTATCTATTGTGGCAAATATGGATCCCATCTTTTTATCCTTAGTAGCAACGATACATATGTGTCGGTTCCCTTTCTGTCACTGGGATCAAGCACCGTAAGATCGAACCCACTACCGGGCACCTCTTCCCATTGCAAGATAAATAGATCAAGTTGGCCAAACAAAACCGAAATATCGGAGAAGAAATACGAGGCTATAAGAGATCATGCATATAAGACATCAAAGAAACTCAAATAACTTTCATGGATATAAAAACATAGATCTGATCATAAACTCAAAGTTCATCGGATCCCAACAAACACACCGCCAAAAGACTTACATCATATGGATCTCCAAGAGACCATTGTATTGATAATCAAGAGAGAGAGAGGGGGGAAGCCATCTAGCTACTAACTACGGACCCAAAGGTCTACAAAGAACTACTCACGCATCATCGTAGAGGTACCAATGGAAGTGGTGAACCCCTCCGTGATGGTGTCTAGATTGGATCTGGTGGTTCTGGACTCTATGGCGGCTAGATGAATATTTCGTCGACTCCCCTAGGGTTTTTGGAATATTGTGGTATTTATAGAACAAAGAGGTGGTCCGGGGGTACCCGAGGTAGGCACAACACACCAGGGCGTGCCTGGGCCTCCTGGCACGCCCTGGTGGGTTGTCCCCTCCTCAGGACTCCCCCAAGGTGCAACCAGGGCCCATCTTCTTCCTTTTGGTTCATAAAAAATCATCGTAAATTGGCGTGCCATTTGGACTCCATCTGATATTGATTTCCTGCGATGTAAAAAACATGCAGAAAACATCAACTGGCACTTGGCACTATGTCAATAGGTCAGTACCAAAAAATGATATAAAATGACTATAAAATGACTATAAAATGATTATAAAACATCCAAGATTGGTAATAAAACAGCATGGAATAATCAAAAATTATAGATACGTTGGAGACGTATTAGTATCCCCAAGCTTAACTCTTGCTCGTTCTCGAGTAGGTAAGTGATAAAAACAGAATTTTTAATGTGGAGTGATGTTTATCATGTCATATCATATTCTTTTCTTTATAGCATGGACATTTGGACTTTTATGTGATTCAAAGCAATAGTCTAGTTTTGACATAATAATTTAGATACTCAAGCATATCAACAAGCAACCATGTCTTTCAAAATATCAATGCTAAAACAAGTTATCCCTAGCCCTTCATGCTCAAACATTGATCCCTTCATGAAACACACTCGAATATCAGCTACACCCAATACTTAAGTACGATCATATTGCCCCCTAGTTGGTGCTTTTATAAGAGAGTATGGAGGCTCAATTTCAAAAAATGAAAATTGCATAAAGTAAAAGAAAGGCCATTCGCAGAGGGAAGTAGGGATTTTTAGAGGTGCCATAGCTCAAAGTGAAAAAAATAGAGATAAAAACATTTTTGGGAGGTGTATCCATCCCACCAACAAAAACGACTTGGAGCATCCCAACACTTTCCATGCTAGATATATCATAGGCGGTTCCCAAACCGAAAATAAAGTTTATTCCTTTTTCCACCACAACTTTCACTTTCCATGGCTAGCCGTATCCACGGGTGCCCTCCATACCAAAACTTTCCAAGGAATTTATTATTTGACAACATAAAGTAAATTCATTTTTGCATTTCGGGACTGGGCATCCCTAAAACATTTGCCTTACTCTCGTGCAATGACAAGTGAATAAACACTCATCGTGAGAATAACACATCTAGCATGGAAAATATTAGCCACCCGTTACTGTTCCGCAATAAAAACAAACACACAAAAGATAAGTTTATTTTGAAAGTTAGAGACGGCGCATGTAAATTTGCTTAGAACGGCAAAAGAATACCGGATATAGGTAGATATAGTGGACTCATGTGGCAAAATTGGTTTAAAGGATTTTGGATGCACAAGTAGAGGTCATACTTGGTGCAAAATGAAGGCTAGCAAAAAGATTGAGAAGCCACCAACCAAGAAATGAATAATCTCATAAGAAAGCATTAAGCATAATTAACACTGAATAATGCACCACAAGTAGCATATAATTTTCATTGCATGATTATTGACTTTCGTGCATGCATAGGGAATCACAAACCTTAACACCAATATTCTTACTAGAGCACGATTACTCATTGTCGGTGTCAAAACCGGTGGATCTCGGGTAGGGGGTCCCGAACTGTACGTCTAAGGCTAATGGTAACAGGAGGCGGGGGACACAATGTTTACCTAGGTTCGGGCCCTCTCGATGGAGGTAATACCCTACTTCCTGCTTGATTGATCTTGATGATATGAGTATTACAAGAGTTGATCTACCACGAGATCGTAGAGGCTAAACCCTAGAAGCTAGCCTATGATCATGATTGTTCTTGATGATATAAGTATTACAAGAGTTGATCTACCACGAGATCGTAGAGGCTAAACCCTAGAAGCTAGCCTATGATCATGATTGTTCTTGTCCTACGGACTAAACCCTCCGGTTTATATAGACACCAGAGGGGGCTAGGGTTACACAGAGTCGGTTACAGAGAAAGGAATCTTCATATCCTAACCGCCAAGCTTGCCTTCCACGCAAAGGAGAGTCCTATCCGGACACGAGACGAAGTCTTCTATCTTGTATCTTCATAACCCAACAGTCTGGCATATGCATATAGTCCGGCTATTCGAGGACCCCTTAATCTGGGACTCCCTCAGTAGCCCATGAACCAGGCTTCAATGACGATGAGTCCGGCGCGCAGATTGTCATCGGCATTGCAAGGCGGGTTCCTTCTCCGAATACTCCAAAGTAGATCTTGAACATAAGAATTGTGTTCGGCTCTGCAAAACAAATTCCATATACCACCATGGAGAGCATAATGTTTCACGAGTCCAATCCACTGACAACTTTTGCAACACGACATTACGTCATCGTTCGGCCATTATTTCGAATTGTTTTTCCAACCTGCTGCTCCCCGCTTCGCGAGGCGGTTTTATTGGCATGTCTTGTCGAAGCGGAGATCGTGTCCCCTTACTGCGGGATTATCATCAACACGGGCGTGGGTAACCCAACCATCCCGTTGGTATGATTCCTTGGGAATAGGCATGTTTTAAGGCCGCATAGGGGACGTTTGATATTCGTCATCTTTATAAGGAGACCAAGACCTGCCTTTCCCCTCTACGCTACTCCCCTCCTCCTCCCACCTCGAGCTCCAACATTGTCGTGGTGGGTGCACGGCAGATGCCATGGGATGGCTAAAGATAGGAGGAGGCTCGAGGGCGCTGGTGGGCTCCAGAGGAGGAGGCTCGAGGGCGCGGGACACCGGACATACCCAGGTTCGGGGCTCTCCGGGGAGATAACACCCCTAGTCGTGTAGAGTGTAGTTTGATGTTCGATAGTACAATGTTGCTCCTAGAGTTGTATGGAGGAGGAGGGAAAGCTGGCCAAGGCTTAGGCTGCTCCCTCTCTCTAGGTGGGTGCTGCTGTTTCGGTGGCTAGTTCCTCTCTATGCTCTGTTTCTGCTTACTTGCCCTATGCGCGAGGGCTCCTGGGGGGGGAGGTTATATACGAACCCCCCAGGGGTACAATGGTAATGTTACAAGTCGGTGGGTCCGGGTTGTCAGCGTCCGGGGACCCGGGCTGGGACCCACTAGGGACCTGTGGTTTGCCAAGTTCCCTTAGGTGCGGGCCCCGCATGCCTAGGGGGACTGTGCGCCGTCTTGTCAATCATCGGGGCGTGGCCGAGTCGAGTCGTGTACAGTGGCGCTCTGTCAGGTCGCTGTTTGCTATCGTCAGTGGTGATGGCGGGGGCACTATAGCCACGCCGGCCCTGGTCAGCGGGTAGGTGAGGGGCACTGTTTCCACGCTCCGGCTGGCCAAAGGCATGGGCAGGGCACTTTTGCCATGGTCATCGATGTCTGAAGACTCGTCCCATCGTACGGCCTGGATGGGACAGGAGCTGAACCGTGGCTGGATTGCGGAGCATGCCACGGGTGGAGCTGGCTTGTTGAGGAAGCCTTGGATGTGCCAGGTTCAGCTGTCTTGTGCTAGTTGTTGAGGCCGAGTCGATGCGTCTTGCCGGGTCGGAGAGTTTGGCCGGGTTGCGGGGCTTGGCCGGGTCGAGCGACCCGGCCAAGCGTGTGCTGGCTTGAGGGGCGATGCTGGCCCTGTTGTTTTTGAAAAGTATCTGGGTTCCGTTGCCTGCCCAGGGTTCATCCCCCCGACAAACACCCAAGATTTAACCAATCGCTTCGAACCTCAGGCCATGTCCGGATCCAGCTTCCAAGGCTGGTGGACGGCTTCTTCTGTCACCAAGGAGGATATCACGAAGCTCAGGGAGGCAAGGTATTTGACCGCGGAGATCCTTCACAGGCTTCCTGCACAAGGGCAGGTTATCCCTACTCCTAGACCTAATGAGAGGGTCGCATTTATCCCTCACTTCCCCCGGGGGCTAGGTTTCTCCCTTCATCCCTGCGTTCGAGGGCTCATGTTTTACTACGGACTAGATTTCCATGATCTAGCTCCGGACTCCTTCCTATACATCTCATCATTCATTATCGTATGTGAGGCCTTCCTCTGTATCTCTCCACACTTCGGCTTATGGCTCAAGACCTTCAATGTAAAGCCGAAGATAATAGACGGGAGACACGCGGAGTGCGGAGGTGCCTTAAGCAAACTGGCCGATATCATCTGGCCAAAGGGTTCCTTCACTGCAGCTTCTGGCCTATGGCAACGGGAGTGGTTTTATATCACGGAGCCTCGTGGTACAAAGTGGGTGGCTCCACCCACCTTCCGATCTAGCCCTCCACCACAGCTTGCATCCTGGATCAACAAGGGGCTGGATTGGGGATCGCTAGATGAAGTTCCAATACTGCAAAGCCGCATTCGAGACCTTATTAAGAAGTACATCGATCTCATCAAGGTAATCCAAGTTATATTAGTCTGTCGGGTCTTGCCATGCCAGCGCTGACCTCTCCGTATGTGGGAGTTCAACCCGGAAGGACCGCGATCCATTCAGCGCTTATTCGGCACAATGCTCGAAGGGATGTATGAATTATTCTTCGGGTCACAAAAAAGGTGTCCGAACACCACAGAGGACGCAGGCCTCGACTGCAACCATCCGGATTCCCTGGTAAGCACTCAATTTCAAAACACGTTTTTAGTTTAAGTTTCCCATAACAAAACTGAGAAAACCATACTCGGACAGGACTGGGTAAAGAAGGCGGAGAGGATCAGGTGTTCGGCCCCTCTTCCTAAAAACTCAGCGGACCTAGTGTTAACCAGGATGCTAGCTCCGGCACCTTATTATCAAGTGTTGTTGAGGGAAGAAAAGGAGAGGAGTGGTGAGGTCCAAAGTGGCCTTCATACCGGACGTGTGTCACACACCGTATCCGGTGAAATCAGAACTCCCATGTTGGAGGATGAATGGGGAGGAGAATCTAACCTCCCCTCCCCCCACGGAAAGAAGAGAGTTGCCTCCGAAGACCTGAAGGCAGAGGCCTCCAAGCGAGGGAAGAAATCCCTATCAGGGGGCCGGATTCGGGAGGCGATATTGCCGCACAGTGCCCACAAGGGGGCCAGCCTTTAGCCGAATCGTAAGTGAACAAAGGTTCTTTAATAAGCATACCCCGTTCTTTTCTTGTTTGTGAGGGTAATATCTGAAACGTATGTTTTGCAGTTCGGCCTATAGCCTCCCTCAACAATCTTCCTCCTCGGGGGATCTTCTTCCGAAGATGATGGAGAGCGAAACGCCACCTCATACTTCCCCGCCCATAAGGCGGACGACCCCGAGGTGTCGTCCAGGAGGATCTCTCTCGATCCGCGAAGGAGGACAAGGCCAGAAGATGACTCTTCGGCCGCCCAAGGTCCGGGGTGTTCGGTTCCTAGAGAGACCGATAACAAAAGCCCCGAACTATCCGATATACAGCCGGACATATGGACGGGTCTTCTGCGGCAAGCGCCTATCTTGGAGGAACATCGTACCTTAATGGGTACGGTGACTGAGAGAATTTCGTCCGCAAAAAGCGGATTGAATGAAGCTTTTATGAGCCTGCTAAGAGGCTTTGAGGTACGCAATGTGACACACACTTTTTTTTAATTGTACCATATATGCAAGGTGTACTGTGTATAGATAGTAGCCCCTGAGACTCTGGTTGCCCTCCGAACAGGGTGATCAGAGGATCAAAAGATAAATAAACTCAAGAAATAATTTTGCTAATTTGTACACAGGCGGCTGCAGCCCCGGCTACTGCCCGGGCTGCCGAATTTGCTGAACTGAAGCGGCAACTTGATGTAGCGTATGATGACATAATGCTCGTGAACAAGCGGCTTGACGAGGCGCAAGGTATGTCTTTTGGGCGGCCAATGAGTATAAATAGGAGCATGATGCTGGAATTTATAATATGCTTGACTGCAGATGGTGCTGCCGCCGTGGAGACCCTTCGGGCTGAGCTTGCCCCGGCCAAGGAGCAAGCCAGGATAAGCAACGCGACTGTCGAGAAGGCAGTTGGTGAATTAAAAGCCGAACAGGCTGCTACTACGTCTTGAGCTTGCGTTGGTTTTCCTTGAAGAGGAAAGGGTGATGCAGCAATAGTAGCGTAAGTATTTCCCACAGTTTTTGAGAACCAAGGTATCAATCCAGTAGGAGGCTCCTCAAAAGTCCCACGCACCTACACAAACCAACAAAGAACTCGCAACCAACGCAATAAAGGGGTTGTCAATCCCTTCACGGCCACTTGCGAAAGTGAGATTTGATAGAGATAGTATGATAAGATAAATATATTTTTGGTATTTTATAATATAGATGCAAAAAGTAAAGATGCAAATAAAAGTAGATTGAAAGCAAATATGATAAAAGGTAGACCCGGGGGCCATAGGTTTCACTAGAGGCTTCTCTCAAGATAGCATAAGTATTACGGTGGGTGAACAAATTATTGTCGAGCAATTGATAGAAAAGCGAATAATTATGAGATTATCTAGGCATGATCATGTATATAGGCATCACGTCCGCAACAACTAGACCGACTCCTGCCTACATCTACTACTATTACTCCACACATCGACCGACTCCTGCCTGCATCTAGAGTATTAAGTTCATAAAGAACAGAGTAACGCATTAAGCAAGATGACATGATGTAGAGGGATAAACTCATGCAATATGATATAAACCCCATCTTTTTATCCTCGATGGCAACATACGTGCCTTGCAACCCTTTCTGTCACTGGGTAAGGACACCGCAAGATTGAACCCAAAGCTAAGCACTTCTCCCATGGCAAGAAAGATCAATCTAGTAGGCCAAACCAAACTGATAATTCGAAGATACTTGCAAAGATAACTCAATCATACATAAAAGAATTCAGAGGAGATTCAAATATTTCTCATAGATAAACTTGATCATAAACCCACAATTGATCGGATCTCGACAAACACACCGCAAAAAGAGTTTACATCGAATAGATATCCACAAGAGAGGGGGAGAACATTGTATTGAGATCCAAAAAGAGAGAAGAAGCCATCTAGCTAATAACTATGGACCCGAAGGTCTGTGGTAAACTACTCACAACTCATCGGAGGGTCTATGGTGTTGATGTAGAAGCCCTCCATGGTCGATTCCCCCTCCGACAGAGCGCCAGCGAAGGCTCCAAGATGGGATCTCGCGGATACAGAAGGTTACGGTGGTGGAAATTGTGTTTCGGTTGTTCCCTTGATGTTTTCGGGGTACGTAGGCTTATATAGGAGGAAGAAGTACGTCGGTGGCCGCCCAAGGGGGCGCCCTATAGGGGTGGGCGTGCCCTACCCTCTCGTGGCCGCCTCGGCTGCTTCTTGACTTACACTCCAAGTCCTCTGGATCACGTTCGTTCCAAAAATCACGGTCCCGAAGGTTTCATTCCATTTGGACTCCATTTGATATTCCTTTTCTTCGAAATACTGAAATAGGCAAAAAACAGCAATACGGGCTGGGCCTCCGGTTAGTAGGTTAGTCCCAAAAATGATATAAATGTGTAAAATAAAGCCCATAAACATCCAAAAGGGGTAATATAATAACATGGAACAATCAAAAATTATAGATACGTTGGAGACTGTCGGATTTCAGGTTCCGGCAGACCCTCTAGATTCAAACTCTGGGGTGCGCGGAGATTTAGCCCTCTGCCTACCTGCACCTCACTGCCTTGCTATGAACTAGGCAATCAAAGGAACAACACAAGAGACACAGAGTTTATACTGGTTCAGGCCACCATTGTGGTGTAATACCCTACTCCAGTGTGTGGTGTGGTGGATTGCCTCTTGGGCTGGTGATGAACAGTACAAGGGAGAACAGCCTCGCGAGGATCTGTTCTTGGCTGGTGTGATGAACTACTAGGGGGAGTTCAGCCGCTCTCTCTACTGGTTTCTAGGTGAGGATCCGATGCATCTACCTTGTGGTGGCTAGTCCTATTTATAGGCAAAGGCCCAGGGCCTCTTCCCGAATATTGAGCGGGAAGGGTGCCAACAATTGGCCATTTTGAAGGGGAACATCTAGTACACTTATCCTGACTAAAGTTGGTCCTCGCCTGTCAAAGGCTCTGGTGGTGACGCTGGCTTGGGCTCCACGATGACTTCCATCCTGTCATTCTGCTGGTCTTGGTCTTGTTGCACCGAAATGGATGCCTTTGCTTGATGCTCTCGCCTGCGCTTGCTCCCTTTGCACCAAAGAAGAAAGAAGGAGACTGCGCGGGCTGGCGCCCGCCTGGCGTCCTTGGTCGTCATGGCTTGCGTCATGGGCACCTTGCGAGGTACCCCGCCTTGATTTCTCCGCCTCCTCGTGAGCCAGCCTGACGAGGCCGTGCCTGAGGAGGCCTTCTGTCGTCCGCCCCGTGAGGCTTGGCCCCTCGCGAGGGTTTTGAGCTCATGTTGATGAAGATGGGCCATGCTGGGCCGCCCCTTGAGCCACGCCGCAGGCCGCAGGTAGGCAAGTCTGGGGACCCCCGTTCCCAGAACACCGACAGTAGCCCCCGGGCCCAAGGCACGCCCGGACTTGGCTGAGCAGAGAGGCGAAGGGGCAAGTGCGAAGCACCGCGGGCCCTAACAGCCTGCGGCCTCGGGCGCCGCACGGCGGTTGATTGGATGTGGGCGGCCCCGCTCCCCCACGACGCCTCGGCAACTGTGCGAACCGTCAGGTCCCTGCATGCAAAGCGGGTCATGATTACCTATGGTCATGGAGGCAGGCGGTTGGCCTCCTCCGGCTATAAGTACGGGGCGGCGCCTACCCTTCCGATCCATCCCTTCTTGCTTCTCCTTTTCCTTCATGGCTCCGCCAAAAAGGTTCTCGGACGCGAAGAAAGGTAAGGCCCGCCAGGTGGAGCTTGACTCTCCTCCACCCAAGCGCGGTCGAGGCCGTCCCCGCAAACACCCTACGACTCCCATGGTGGCTCTCCATGGTTGCGGAGGTGATCTTCCGCGTGGTGAAGGGCGGCCGGCCGCCGCTGGGGGACGCGCCACGGCCGCGCGACCCCCTAGGCCGCGCTCCCACTCGGCGGAGGTACTGCCGGAGTTTGTTGTGTGGGCGGCGGAGCCGGCCAGCACCCGGCTCCAACTTCCCCACTTCCTCCTAGGTGAGCTTCCGGCTGGGGCCCCGGGCGGCCTCTGGCTCCAGGAGGACGGTTGCTGCGGCCGAGCCTCCTGGGCTTCGCTGGAGGTCTCCGCAGCCGGGAGCTTGGCCCTGACCCACGGCTGGCAAACGTTTGCCCGCGCGCGTGGTCTGATCCGGCGGTGCACCCTGCACTTCAAATTCGACGGCGATGCCACCCTCTACATGAGGGTGTTCGGGGAAGATGGTCACCGCGCTGACTGTTGCCCCGAGAACGACGACCGCGGCCGTGGGTCCAGCCCCGGCGATGATGAAGATGACAGCGCGCGTGCGGCCGGTGGCGGTCGAGGTTCATCGAGCTTCGACGGCTCTTCTTCGATCAGCGGCTCCTCCAGCGGTGGCCGCGATCAGCCTCCGCGCCGCCGCGCTCGCCTGGAGGGAGGTAGCAGGTCTGCCCGCTGTCGTGCCTTGGTGAAGCGCAAGACGAAGTACTCCTGAGCTCCGGAGGCGGTTCGAGTCTCCCTCGTGAGCTGGTGTCGGGCGAGTCGCACCTGTTTTGTTTTCCCTTTCCCTGCGCAAAAAGACAGTAGTGTAGGGCCCCGCGAGGGTGTGCTTGGACTATTGTTGTTTAATTGTTGTACTGCTTCCGCTATTCTGGTGTTGTGCCCTCATGTTGTACGCTAGTGCGCAGGAATTACTTAGCTCGGGGGGAGGGCTTGTCGTGACCCTTGCTTTCCGAGGCCGAGGCTTTGTCGAACGTTCCATGTCCTGCGGGGGTTAGTCTGGAGAGGTAGTTCCCGGCCTCAGCCGTGGAGGCGATCGACCCAGGCCCTGTGTTCGTGTCGCGATGCCCGTGGGGCACGGACTGGAGGGGTGCTCCTGTAGTGGACCCGTGCTGGGTAGCCTTGAACGACAAGGGCAGAAAACACTTGCGAGGGTGCCCGCGGTGCCCCCTCGCGAGACTTGCGCGAGAGAAATCGGGGCAGGAGAGCGAATAAGGCAAAGAGTCACAAACCAAAGACGACAACAACTTCAGCAAAACCTCGAATGGGGATGAACAGCCAACTGCAGAACGCAAATGAGAAAAGCCGCGTCCAGCACCTAATCTAGTCTTCGACATCTTCTCACCAGCGCGGAGATAAGTGCTGCCACTGGGCGTGGGAGGGAGCCCCAGGGCCTGAGGTTGGCGCTCCTGAGACTCCGGGGCGTGTACAGCCCCACTCATTATTATGTGAGAGTGTCACGGGCGGCGAACTTCACAGGCATTGGCCTTCTTCACAGGCTCCGGCCTTTCTCGTGAGGATAGACTTCACAGGCGTTCGCCTTCTTCACAGGCTCTGGGCCTCTTCCAAAATGCAACAGCTTCACAGGCGTTCGCCTTCTTCACAGGCTCTGGGCCTTTTCCAAAACGCACAGCTTCACAGGTGTTCGCCTTCTTCACAGGCTCTGGGCCTTTTCCAAAACACAACAGCTTCATAGGCGTTCGCCTTCTTCACAGGCTCTGGGCCTTTTCCAAAATGCAACAGCTTCACAGGCGTTTGCCTTCTTCAGAGGCTTTGGGCCTTTTCAAGGGTAAAATCTCCGGAGGTGCTGGATGTTCCACGCGTTCTGGATGGGCACCCCCTCCTGAGTCTCCAGGCGCGCGGAGCCGGGCCTGGAAACATGAACAACCTTGAACAGGCCCTCCCATATGGGAGAGAGCTTATGCAGTCCCTCCCTGGAGAGGACCCGCCTGAGCACGAGGTCTCCTACCTCGAGTGTCCTGGGGCGGATGTTGCGGCAGTGGTATCGCCGCAGCGCTTGTTGGTATCTTGCTGCTCGGAGTGCAGCTTCCCGGCGACGCTCCTCCCCCAGCACGAGGTTCGTCCCCCGCATGGCGTCCTGCTGCGCCTCGTCAAATGCCAGGACCCGCGTGAAACGACGTCTGACCTCGTGAGGGAGGACCACTTTAGCTCCATAGACCAGGAAGAATGGGGTCTCGCCAGTTGGCTTGGTCGCGGTCGTGCGGATGGACCACAACACAGACTGAAGCTTGTCGTACCAACCTCGGTCGCAGGCCTCCAACTTCTTCTTGAACGTCCTGGTTTTGAGGCCCCTCAGGACCTCCGCGTTGGCCCGCTCGGCCTGACCGTTGCTCCGGGTGTGCACCACTGAAGCGTAACATATCTGCGTTCCAAGGTTAGCACAGTATATTTTGAAGAGATTACTGGTGAATTGCGAACCGTTATCGGTGATGATGCGGTTTGGTACCCCAAACCGGCTCACGATGCCCTTGATGAACTTGACTGCAGACCCTGTGGGGATGGTGCGGACGGCTTCCACTTCAGCCCACTTAGTGAACTTGTCCACGGCGACGTAGAGGTAGCGATAGCCCCCTGGCGCCCAAGGAAATGGGCCCAGGATGTCCAGCCCCAGACTGCGAATGGCCATGAGAGGGGTATAGTTTGCAGACCTCCAGCCGGCTGATGGATCTGCTTGGCGTGGAACTGGCAGGCCTCGCAAGCCTTCACCAGTTCGGCAGCATCATTGAGTGCAGTGGGCCAATAGAATCCACTGCGGAACGCCTTGCCAACGAGGGTCCGCGACGATGAATGATGCCCACAGTCTCCACCGTGTATATCCGCCAGCAGTTCCTTCCCTTGCTCCCTGGAGATGCGGCGCAGGGACACATCATTCGGCCGCCTTCGGTAGAGCTCTCCGTCCCTGATGCAGTATGTTGTGGCCTGCCGCGCCACGCGCTCGCTTCCTCCTCCTTCCCCGGCAAGATCCCTTGTGTCAGATAGCTCCGGAGCTCCATGATCCAGCACCCCTCCTGAGGCTCCATTGTCAAGAGCAGACGCGCCCCTGAGGCCGGGCCACAGACCGAGGCTGGTGGCTGGGGGAGCTCCTCCCGAGGCTGCACCGCGCTTGACAGTGATGGCGTGGCCGAGGCTTGAAGAGCCGCTCTTCAAAGACGCCAGGCTCCTGAGGCAGTCGCCTGGATGCTCGTTTGGCGATGTCGTCGGCCTCCTGATTGGTACCACAGGGCACGTGCTGTAACTCTAGCCCCCAGAACTGCTTCTCCATCCCGCGGACCTCCGCAAGGTAGGCTTCCATGTGCTCATCCCTTGGCTTGTATACTTTGTTGGAGAAGTTGACAAGGAGTTGTAAATCACCTTCGATGGTAAGACGCTTTACTCCGAGGGCAGCCGCGGCCTTCAGGCCTGCTATCAAGCCTTCATATTCTGCTATGTTGTTGGAGACCTTTTCTCCGTGTTGGAAACAGAGCTGCACGGCGTAGTAGAGCTTGTCTTGGGTAGGAGATATAAGCACCACACCAGCCCCCGCGCCGTGCCTGGAGAACGCCCCGTCGAAGTACATGACCCAACCGTCTGGTGCCTCACTTCCCGGGGAGAGGGATCGATCCTCATCAGCCTTTAGGCCCGGCGCCTCCGTCCACTCTGCTACGAAATCTGCCAAGGCGGCCCCCTTGATGACTCTGGTTGTGCGGAATTCGAGCTGAAACGCTTGTAGTTCAATGTTCCACTCAGCGACTCTCCCAGCTGAGTTGGGGCTCCTGAGCACCCTCTCCAAAGGGTGCGCTGAGACAACCTTGATGGGGTGGCCCTGAAAATAATGTCGCAGCTTGCGCGAGGCCACCAATAGCGCGAGGAGAAGTTTCTAAGGCATGGGGTACCGCACCCTTGCGTCCCGCAACACTGTGCTGACGAAGTACACAGGATGTTCAACTAGGTTGGGAGTGCCGGTGTCGATGGCGCCCTCCAGAGACCGCGGCGCCTCCTGAGACAGGGGAGCCCCCAGCAGCTAGTCGCTAGGGGGGAGGGGTTCCCGCTGTCTCGAGTGTGTTCCCCAGCGGCGGCTGATCCTTCTCGGCAGTGGCGGTGGTCTCTACGGGTCTTTCTTGTTCATACTTTGCCCCGACCCGGGCGGATGCCGTGCCTTTGTTTCGACGCTCCTCCCTAACCGCCACCAGGGCTGCGCTGGCGGAGTAGGGAGTGGCTGCAAGGTAAAGCACCAGGGGCTCCTGAGGGCGCGGGGCCACCATTACCGGAGGGCTGGTTAGGTACCTCTTGAGGTCTTAGAACGCCTTGTCTGCCTCTTCAGTCCATTCAAAGGGTCCCTTTTTCTTCATCAGCTGGAAGAAAGGCAGCGCTCGCTCCCCCAGCTTGGAGATGAAGCGTCCCAGTGCTGTCACGCGCCCAGTGAGCTTCTGCATTTCTCTGATGGTCTTTGGCGGGCTCATGTCCTCGACCGCCTTGACCTTTTCCGGGTTAGCCTCGATGCCCCGGTGGGACACGAGGAAGCCCAAGAGCTTGCCTGAGGGGACCCCAAACACGCACTTCTCTGGGTTGAGCCGCAGGCTCACGGCGTTGAGGCTCGTGAAGGTTTCCTCCAGGTCTTGTATCAGGGTCTTGGCCTCGCGAGACTTCACCACAATATCATTGACGTAAGCCTCAACGTTTTTCCCGAGCTGTGGGCCCAAGGCGATGGCATCAGCCGCTGGAAGGTCGCCCCTGCATTGCGCAACCCGAACGGCATGCACGTGTAGCAATACACCCCACACGGGGTTAGAAAGGCCATTTTTTCCACATCTTCTACCGCCATCTTGATCTGGTGATACCCAGAGAAGGCATCCAAGAAACACAACAAGTCGCACTCGGCGGTGGAGTCGACGATCTGATCGATGCGGGGGAGAAGGAACGGATCTTGCGGGCAAGCTTTGTTGAGATTGGTGAAGTCGACACACATACGTTCCTTCCCCCCTTTCTTCGGCACAACGACTGGGTTGGCCAACCAATCCGGGTATCGGACCTCGCGAATGACCCCTGCAGCTTCCAACTTGCGGGTCTCTTGGACAATGAAAGCCTGCTTTTCCGTGGACTGCCGTCTTGCCTTCTGCTTCACGGGTCAAACATTGGGGCGCACATTGAGGTGGTGCTCGATTACGCCCCTCGGGATCCCCGCCAGCTGATCGGGCTCCCATGCGAATATCTTCTTGTTCGCGCGCAGGAACTTGACCAGGGCCTCCTCTTGCTCAGGCTCAAGGTTGGCACCTATGGTGAAGGTGGCGTCAGTGGGTCCGTCCTCGTCAACCAGCATCTGCTTGGTTTCTGCCTTGTCTTGGGTGAACAACTGCTTCTTCTTGGCCGGCGCAGCCCCCTTGGGCTCAGGGGTGTCCGAGTCGGCAGGCTGTGCCGATGCTGCTGTCTTGAAGGCAAGCTTGAGCACTTGCAACGCATCCCCGGTGTCTCCGCACACGGTGAGGACGCCGCTGCTCCCAGGCATTTTCATGAGGTTGTACGCCGGGTGAGTGGCAGCCATGAACCGGGCCAGCGCTGGGTAGCCGAGGATGGCATTGTATGGGAGGCCAAGGGGGCGATGTCGAAGACGATTAGCTCCGTGCGGAAGTTTTCGTAGGTGTCGAAGGTTACCGGGAGACGGATCTGCCCCAAGGAGCTAGAGGACCCGCCCCCGACGCCCAAGAAGGGCCGGCTGGGCCGAAGCCGCTCCGGTGGTATGTGGAGGAGGCTGAAGGCTTCAATCGAGAGCACGCTGAGGCCCGAGCCGCCGTCGATGAGAGTCCTGGTGATGGCCACCTAGCAGATGGTGGGAGTGCACAGCATCGGGAGCGCGCCCGAGTAGGCTGAGTTGGAGGGGTGGTCCTTCAAGCTGAAGGCCAGATCGGCCTTGGGCACCGATCGACCTGAGGGAGCCCCCTGCCGCGTGGAAGCGGCACCGACCTGGTGGACGAATGGCTTGACATGGCGGCCCGAAGGTGGCGCCTGCGAGCCGCCCAGGAGGGCCGCGACGACCGGGGGCACCGGCGCAGAGCGCCCGGCAAGGAAGAGGTTGCGCAACTCTTCCCAAGGGGCCATGGAAGCCGCTGGTAACTTGTTCGGCCGCCGCACCTGTCGCAAGGCCGGGGCCAAGGCTTGGAGCCCCCCCCCGCCCCCGTGCTAGTGCTAACGACCGGAGCGGCCGGTGCGCCACTCATCGCAGGGCGAGTCATGGTGTCGGCGGAGAGCGGGTCGGCGGAGGGAGAAGCTCCGGTGCACCCCTACCTGGCGTGCCAAATGTCGGATTTCGGGTTCTGGCAGACCCTCTAGATTCGAACTCTGGGGTGCGCGTGGAGATTTATCCCTCTGCCTACCTGCACCTCACTGCCTTGCTATGAACTAGGCAATCAAAGGAACAACACAAGAGACACAGAGATTATACTGGTTCAGGCCACCATTGTGGTGTAATACCCTACTCCAGTGTGTGGTGTGGTGGATTGCCTCTTGGGTTGGTGATGAACAGTACAAGGGAGAAAAGCCTCGCGAGGGTCTCTTCTTGGCTAGTGCGATGAACTACTAGGGGGAGTTCAGTCGCTCTCTCTACTAGTTTCTAGGTGAGGATCTGATGCCTCTACCTTGTGGTGGCTAGTCCTATTTATAGGCAAAGGCCCAAGGCCTCTTCCCGAATATTGATCGGGAAGGGCGCCAACAATTGTCCATTTTGAAGGGGAACATCTAGTACACTTATCCTGACTAAAGTTGGTCCTCGCCTGTCAAAGGCTCTGGTGGTGACGCCGGCTTGGGCTCCACGATGACTTCCATCATGCCGTTCTGCTGGTCTTGGTCTTGTTGCACCGAAATGGATGCCTTTGCTTGATGCTCTCGCCTGCGCTTGCTCCCTTTGCACCAAAGAGGAAATAAGGACACTGCGTGGGCTGGCGCCCGCCTGGCGCCCTTGGTCGTCATGGCTTGCATCATTGGCACCTCGCGAGGTACCCCGCCTTGATTTCTCCGCCTCCTCGCGAGCCAGCCTGACGAGGCCGTGCCTAAGGAAGCCTTCTGTCGTCCGCCCCGCGAGGCTGGGCACCTCGCGAGGGTCTTGAGCTCGTGTTGATGAAGATGGGCCATGCTGGGCCGCCCCTTGAGCCAGCCGCAGGCCGCAGGCAGGCAAGTCTGGGGACCCCCATTCCCAAAACGCCGACAGAGACGTATCAGCTGCACATCGCCTGAGTGAGGATAAAATATCCACCATGGCGCTTGAGCTAAGGGATGCCGCTAGCCAATATGCACTTCTCGAGAAAGAGACCAAAGAAAAAACGGCTGACCTTGAGAAGGCCTTACAAGCAGCAAAGGAAACCCGGTCAGAGGCCAGAGCGGCACGGGAGGAGATCCGGCAAGCCGGGGAGATCGCGGCTGGGAAGCCCTTTTTATTACGAACTAAGTTCGGCGATCCGAAGTATGCCCCGCTTGATCAAATGTGGAGTTCGCTGAACGCATATTTGGACTTGTCGAAGAGTGCTTCTGATGCGACGTAGTTTTTCCAGGCCGAAGAAGGCCATGAAGCGGAATGTCTTTTCTGGTCGCAGTTTAGCATGCCAAGGCGTCCGCTGCTGTTGAATGAGCAGATGGCCGAATGGGCCGAGCTCCACAGGATATCCGGATTTGCCATGAAGGCTGTCGTGGACCGGCTATGGCCTGAGGGACCAACTGCGAATAGTTATTTTGGTTTAGTGCAACAACTTGTTCGTGCGGTGTCGCATATCAACGTTGTCAAGCGGTCAACGTGCATAGAAGGTGCACGGATGGCCCTTGCCTGTGTGAAGACGTATTGGGCGAAGATGAAGGCCACCGATATTGCAACAGGGGGTCCACCCGAGGGTCAGGACACACCAGATCACTATTTTGAAGAAGTCTTAGAGGGTGCCCTCTTGATAGAGGGTCAGTGCTCGAAAAATATTATGTTCGAGTAACATGTATCCGAATTGTAAAAACAATGCTTATGATAATGAAGGTTGTGTTTATACTTTTGCCCGTAAAGTTTTTTAGTGCCTCCTGTGTGGCCGTTTATGTATATATGTATATAACCTGAAAGTTTGCAGTCGTCGGCTTCAGCCCCCTCACGTATAATGCGGGGGTGTTCGGAAAAGCACTTGAACACACTTGACCCAACGTCTTGGTCCGTTAAGGAGGTGTTAGTGCGGCGAACTAGGCAATCGGACTATAGAGCTTTAACACTTTCACTTAGCCATAGGAATTTGATGGTGGGCTACAATATAGCCCCTGGTATGTCCGTGTTTATCCGAATACTGTGCATTTACATACGTGACCGGGAAACCGGTCCTTCGTTAATGCGGGGGAATCGCAAAGATTCCACTGAGTAATCGAGTGGTTTACCAGCTCTCGCCTTATCATGATAGTTAGTTTTCGGCTTTCTCTACTGAGGTGCTCGTCCGGATGAACCAGGGTACAATCACAGTAGTTCTCCCTTTACCACCTTAGCTGATATAGCAGAATATAAGGTAGCAAGCACAGGAGACGGGCAAACCCAACTATTGACCAAAGACATGATTAGGAGCTGATGCATATAAGGCCGAAACTCGCGATGCCGAACACTCCCGAAGGTATTCGGACTTTTCAATATATAACGGGCTGGATATAGCCCCTGGTAATAACCCTGAATTCAAGGCACGTGCTACGACCCGACGTGAGGAGAGAGCGCCTGTTGTGAGAGCATAGTTCTCAAATCACACTGTTGGCTGCTTCTAGAACATCCAGTTTAGTACGGTGAATACTAAGTTCGCAAATACTGCCGATATAATTCCTGAGCATTTTTATATGCCAGCCAGGGGGTTATGAAACAACAAGAGATAATAATAAGAAAAAAGGTTTACACAGGGTCTTAATCTAAACAGAAACCTTGAAACGGGGCCCTGCTGCACGTCTGCGCCTTTGTCTCTGTTGTGTCGTGTCCTTGAAGGGTATATCATGATGGCCTATCTATAAAAAAGAAAGAACCAGGTGAAAGAATCTGGTACGGCCTGGGTATAGTTTGTTGGTTTTGATGAACCGTGAACTGTAGCTTCTTGAGTCCAAATAGGGTCAAGCCAGACTATAGACTTCTAACGTGCCGGGTGCCCCCAGCGCCACCCAAGGAATTTTGAGTGTATATTTGTGTATACAAGAAAACATGTACAGTCTTCTTATGGGGCGATATATGGGGGCAGGGCTGCTAAACAAGCTCAGGTTTATCTAAGATGTTACACATAGGTGTGCGCCGAACACGTTTGGCTGTGTCCGTGGTCTTGAGGACCGATGAGCTGCTCGGCTTGAAAAGGCCGCTTCGTGCTTTGGCTACTAGAGCCACCACGTATTCTTCTATACAAAGTGAACACTTTGTATTTCCACTCACCGTGATAACGCCATGTGGTCCAGGCATCTTGAGTTTAAGATAAGCGTAATGCAGGACTGCATTGAAACGGGCGAAGGTCGTTCGTCTGACTAGTGCATGATAGCCACTTCGGAACGGAGCAATGTCGAAGATTATATCTTCGCTTAGAAAGTTATCGGGATAGCCAAAGACGACATCCAATGTTAGAGTGCCCGTGCAGCGAGCCTCTATGCCTGGTATTACTCCTTTAAAGGTAGTGCTGCTTTGCTTGATTCTTGATGGGTCTATCCCCATCTTACAGACAGTGTCCTGATATATCAGATTGAGACTACTGCCGCCGTCCATGAGGACTCACGTGAGGTGGTATCCATCAATTATTGGGTCGAGCACTAAGGCAGTCGAACCCCCGTGACGGATACTAGTCGGATGATCCCTGCGATTGAAGGTGATCGGACAGGCCGACCATGGGTTAAATTTGGGGGCGACAGGTTCTATAGCATACATGTCTCAGAGTGCGCGTTTGCACTCCCTCTTTGGGATATGAGTGACATAAATCATGTTCATTGTTTTGACCTCCGATGGAAATTTCTTCTGTCCCCCCATATTTGACTGGCGAGATCCGTCCTCGTCTTTGCTTTGTGGTCCCTTCCCTTTGTGTTCGGTGTTGAGCTTGCCGGCCTGCTTGAAGACCCAACATTCTCTGTTGGTATGATTGGCTGGTTTGTCGGGGGTGCCATGAATCTGGCAGGACCTTTCTAGAATTTTATCTAGGCTAGATGGACCATCTCTACTGCCTTTAAGTGACTTTTTCCGTTGACCGGGTCTAGAGCCCCTGAATTCGGCATTTACCGTTGTATTGTCTGGGCTTTCTTCATTGATTCGACGTCTGTTTTTATTGCGTCGTGGCTTTCCATTGCCATTCCTGACTTCGGATGTGCCAGGATCGCTGGTGCTGGTACGGGCCAACCAGCTGTCCTCTCCCGCGCGAAAGCGGGTCATGAGTGTAGTTAAGGCCGTCATTGTCTTTGGCTTTTCCAGGCCGAGGTGTCTGGCTAGCCATTCGTCCCGGACACTATGTTTGAAAGATGGCAAGGCTTCGGCGTCCGGACAGTCGACGATTTGGTTCTTCTTAGTGATCGGTTCCAAAGCTTACGGGCTGACTCTCCGGGTTGTTGGGTTATGTGACTTAGATCGTCTGCATCCGGAGGTCGGACATAGGTCCCTTGGAAATTGTCCCTGAAAGCGTCCTCAAGTTCCTCCCAGCTTCCAATGGAATTTTCGGGGAGGCTTTTCAGCCAGTGTCGAGCTGGTCCTTTTAGCTTGAGGGGCAGGTATTTGATGGCGTGGAGATAGTCTCCGCGAGCCATGTGGATGTGAAGAATAAAGTCTTCTATCCAGACCGCAGGGTCTGTCGTTCCGTCGTATGCCTCGATATTCACGGGTTTAAACCCTTCTGGAAATTCATGATCCAGCACCTCATCGGTGAAGCACATGGGGTGTGCAGCACCCCTGTATTTGGCTGTGTCGCAGCATGGGTCCGACGGTTGTAGTGTTCAGTGTTGGTTCCGAACTGGTAAGTGACTGACATATTTGGTTTGATGACTAAGGGAGTCCTGGATTAGGGGGTGTCCGGATGACCGGACTATAACCTTTGGCCGGACTCCTGGACTATGAAGATACAAGATTGAAGACTTCGTCCCGTGTCCGGATGGGACTTTCCTTGGCATGGAAGGCAAGCTTGGCGATATGGATATGTAGATCTCCTCCCATTGTAACCGACTCTGTGTAACTCTAGCCCTCTCCGGTATCTATATAAACCGGAGGGTTTTAGTCCGCAGGACGAACAACAATCATACCATAGGCTAGCTTCTAGGGTTTAGCCTCTCTGATCTCGTGGTAGATCTACTCTTGTACTACCCATATCATCAATATTAATCAAGCAGGAGTAGGGTTTTACCTCCATCGAGAGGGCCCGAACCTGGGTAAAAACATCGTGTCCCTTGTCTCCTGTTACCATCCGCCTAGACGCACAGTTCGGGACCCCCTACCCGAGATCCGCCGGTTTTGACACCGACATTGGTGCTTTCATTGAGAGTTCCTCTGTGTCGTCATCTTTAGGCCCGATGGCTCCTCCGATCATCAACAACGATGCGGTCCAGGGTGAGACTTTTCTCCCGGACAGATCTTCGTATTCGGCGGCTTTGCACTGCGGGCCAATTCGCTTGGCCATCTGGAGCAGATCGAAAGCTACGCCCCTGGCCATCAGGTCAGATTTGGAAGTTTGAACTACACGGCTGACGTCCGCGGAGACTTGATCTTCGACGGGTTCGAGCCACAGCCGAGCGCGCCGCACTGTCACGATGGGCATGATCTAGCTCTGCCGCCGAACAGTGCCGAGGAGGCCGCACCAGTGTCCGCTCCGACCCTTAGCTCGGAGCCGACTGCGCCAATCGAGGACGGGTGGCTGGACACCGCCTCGGGGGCTGCAATCTCTACGGCGATCGAGCCGAACACCAGCCTTGTCCTCTGCGAAGCCCGTGACTCCAAGGTGTCGGACTCCTCTCCGGACTCCGAACCTTCCGCGCCCCTGCCGATCGAATCCGATTGGGCGCCGATCATGGAGTTCGCCGCCGCGGACATCTTCAGCACTCGCCCTTCGGCGACATTCTGAATTCACTAAAGTCTCTCTCTTTATCAGGAGAGCCCTGGCCGGACTATGGTCAGCAAGGATGGGATGCGGATGACAAAGAAATTCAAAGCCCACCCACCACCCACTTTGTAGCCACTGTCGATGATTTAACCGACATGCTCGACTTCGACTCTGAAGACATCAACGGTATGGACGACGATGTAGGAGACGAACAGGAACCAGCGCCTATAGGGCACTGGACAACCACCTCATCTCACGATGTATACATGGTGGACACACCTAAAAGAAACGACGACGAGAACAAAGGGACGAAACGAGGGATTGTTCCCTCGAAAAGCAGTCAAAGCGACGGCATAAGCGCCACTCCAAACCCCACCTCGATAGAGACAGCAGCCATACAGACCCATCCACAGAGCAGGGCGAACCGACGGACAACAAACATGCCATCGAGCAACCGTCCGAACAGGGCAACTTGGGTAAACAAACCGAACAACCCGTCCCCGGCGAAGATAATAGTCCGGACGACCTCACGCCGGACAAGTTGCTGGAGCAGAAGAACCTCCACAAAAGGCTCGTCGCCACTGCGCGTAGCCTGAAAAAGCAGAAGCGGAAGCTCAAAACAGCGGAAGATGCACTCAGAATTAGATGGGGCAAAGTACTCAACACCGCAGACAAATACGGCGACAGTCGCCACACAAAGAGCTATCCGAAGCAAAAATTACTGCCGGAATTTGATGAGGAGGCCTTAGAGCCCCCGCAATCAAAAAATAAGGAAGCCACCCGGTCGGATAAACAACCCCATGGCCAACATAGAGCGGCAAATGGCGCCGCACACAAGCCGGCACGCGATCCGCACAAGGATTCGCATCAAAAAGACGGCCCAGCCAGATCTATCTACGGGCCAAGAAAGCAAGCTCTAGTAAGCAATGCAACGCAACAAGTATCCGAACATCACGGCACACCCAAATATAGGGGTGCCGCACACCCCCTATGTTTCACCGATGAGGTGCTGGACCATGAATTTCCAGCGGGATTCAAGCCCGTAAACATAGAGGCATACGACGGAACAACAGACCCTGGAGTCTGGATTGAGGATTATATCCTCCACATACACATGGCTAGAGGAGATGACCTCCACGCCATAAAATACTTACCCCTCAAGCTCAAAGGGCCAGCCCGGCATTGGCTTAAAAGCCTTCCCGAAAACACCATCGGAAGTTGGGAAGAGCTCGAGGATGCTTTTCGGGCAAATTTTCAAGGGACCTATGTCCGACCTCCGGATGCAGACGATCTAAGTCATATAACTCAACAACCCGGAGAGTCAGCCCGGAAACTCTGGAACAGATTTCTTACTAAAAAGAACCAGATAGTCGACTGTCCGGACGCCGAAGCCTTAGCAGCTTTCAAACACAGCGTTCGAGACGAATGGCTCGCCAGACACCTCGGCCAAGAAAAGCCAAGAACAATGGCCGCATTAACAAGCCTCATGACCCGCTTTTGCGCAGGAGAGGATAGCTGGTTGGCAAGAAGCAGTACCAGCGACCCAAGTACATCCGAAGTTAGGGATGGAAACGGGAAACCGCGACGTAGCAAGGACCAGCGCCGGACCAAGGGAAACAGCCCGAAGAGCACGGCAGTCAACGCCGGATTCAAAAGCTCTCGGCAGAATCAGAAAAAGCTGCCCCTCAAGGATAACAGGGACGAGCTATCTAACCTAAACAAAATCTTGGACAAAATATGCCAAATCCACAGTACTCCCGGGAAGCCTGCAAACCATACCCACAGAGATTGTTGGGTCTTCAAGCAATCCGGCAAACTCAACGCCGAACACAAGGGGCTCGACATACCAAGCGAGGACGATGACGAACCCCACAAGCAGAGCACCGGAGAACAAAAGAAGTTCCCACAAGAAGTCAAAACAGTAAACTCACTTCACGTGACAAAAGGGAAAAACAGAGTGGCGCCTATAGAGATACGCGCCATACGGCCTGTCCCAGAGGAGTCCCGCCACTGGTTGTTAAAACCAATCACCTTCGACCATCAGGATTACTCTAGAAGTATCCGGAACGCAGGCTGGACTGCCTTGATATTAGATCCGATAATTGACGGACTCCACTTTACACAAGTCCTAATGGACGGCGGCAGTGGTCTAAACCTGCTATATCAGGACACAATCCGCAAAATGGGGATAAACCCAACAAAAATTCGCCATGGCAACACTTCCTTTCAAGGGGTAACGCCAGGCCCAGATACCCATTGTACGGGTTCTCTCCTGTTAGAAGTTATGTTCGGCTCCCCGACAACTTCCGCCGCGAAAAGCTAACCTTCCACATCGCCCCATTTACAAGTAGCTATCAAGCACTACTGGGACGCGAAGCTTTCGCCCGCTTTAACGCAATACCGCATTATGCATCCCTTACGCTTAAAATGCCCGGTCCGCGAGGCATCATCTCATTAAAGGGAAATATCGAGTGTTCCTCGAGCGCGGAAGACTGTGCGGCTGCCTTGACAGCCACACACTAAACCGGCTTCACTAATCAAAGCACCTAAACAGGTCGTTCAGACCCCGGACATGGCTAGACGAGTCCGGCGTAAACATACAAGGGCTTACTAGCCGCATACCCCCGTACAAGGGGCTCCGCGCGTGTACAACAAGAGACAATAAAGCTCAATTCTACCCATTTTCTGAATTATACTTTGTTTATTTAATATAACATAGATTTTCGCACGATCTTTTTCAACTAAGTTCCTCTCTTTTACAGATGAACACCGTGCTACACCCGTCCAGGATACGGCACAACGGAGACACAGGCGCAGACGTGCAGTAGGGACCCGTTCCAAGGATTCTTTTCAGATTAAGACCCTGCGTAAACCTTTTTCACTGTCTCTTGTTGATACACATCCCCCGGTTTCTTGTTATAACCGAGGAGGAGGCTGGCGTCTTGGCATGTGGCCACGTCAGAATTTTGCGCGTACCTGGACACCAGGGGCTTCTTACCAAGGGCGTTGTTCAGCCCGTTTTCATAAAGACCGAATACCTTAGGGAGTGTTCGGCGTCGCGAGTTTGGCCTTATATGCATCAGCTCCGAATCATGTCTTTGGTCAAATGTTGGGTTTGCCCGGCTCCTGTGTTTTGCTGCCTTACGTTCCGCTCTATCGGCTAAGGCGGCACCAGGAGAACTACTGCGATTGTGCCCCGGTTCGGCCAGGCGAGCACCTCAGTAGAGAAAGCCGAAAACTGACTGTCATGATATAGCGTGAGACTGGTCAACCACTCGATGACCCGCCGGAATCTTTAGGATTCCTCCGCATTAACGAAGGGCCGTTTCCCGGCCAGGCACACACGCGCCCCGAATTCGGGTGAGCGCGGTGCCCCTAGGGGCTATATAGTAGCCCCACTGTCAAACTCCTATGGCTAAGTGAAAGTGATAAAGCATTATAGTCCGGTTGCCTAGTTCGCTGCGCTATCACCTCCTTAATAGGACCAAGACGTTGGATCAAGTGTGAAAATGCGCCTTCTGCGAACACCCCCGCATTATATGCGTGGGGGCTGAAGCCGAAGACTGCCATCTTTCAGGTTATATACACATATACATTAACGGCCGCACAGGAGGTATTCTAATTCTTGAAGGCACAAGTATAAAAAGCTTTTATATTCCATCGAAACATTGTTTTACAATAATACATGTTATTCGAACATAACATCCTTCGAGCACTGCGTCTCTATTAAACGAGCGCCCTGCAGAACTTCCTGAAAATAGTGCTCGGCAGGTACTCGGCTCTCGTCCGAATCTTGGGATGCAACAACAATGGCCTTCATCTCCGCCCAGTATGTCTTGACACGGGCAAGAGCCATCTGCGCACCCTCTATGCACGCTGACCTCTTCATTGCATTAATATGCGGCACCGCACCGAGGAACTGCTGCACCAAGCTAAAATAACTCTTCGGCTCGGGCCTTTTCGGCCACAGATGACTTACGACATACTTCATGGCGAGTCCGGATAACCTATTCAGCTCCGCCCATGCGGCCAAACGATCGGTTAATGGAAGTGGGCGCTCTGGATTGTGGAACTGCGACCAAAAAAGCTTTTCCACTTCGTGGTCCTTTTGATCGCGGAAGTGTTCGGCCGCGTCCGCGGCACTCGCCGCCAAGTCCAGATAAGTGTTCGCCGCACTCCACTGCCGGTCCAACGGAGCATATTTAGGATCCCCGAACTTCATCCGCAGCATAAAGGGCTTTCCAGCCGTGATATCTCCGGCCTGACGTAGCTCCTCCTTCATAGCTCTCATCGCAGAGCGAGTATCCTTGGCCTCGGTAGTGACCTTCTCTAGGTCCTTCTGTGCCACCCGATCTTCTTTTTCAAGAAGCTTGCAGCGGTCGGCAGCATTCTTCAACTTTACAGCCATCTCGGCCATTTCCTTCTTGCTTTGGCAGTGAGCAGCCTGTTCGGCTTTCAGCTCTTCAGCCGCCTTTAAGGCAGCCGCATCGCTTTTCCTGGCCTGCTCCTTGGCTCGGGCAAGTTCCGCCCGAAGGTTCTCCATGGCAGCGGCACCATCTGCATCAAGCACACATGTTGTAAGGTACGGGCATCAAGCTCCTCTTACCAGGTGTCTTCGGAGAAATTACATACCTTGTGCCTCGTCCAGCCGCTTGTTGACAAGCGCGATGTCGGCATCTGCCACGTCAAGTTGCCGCTTTAGCTCGGCAAATTCATCAGTCCGGCTAGCCACCGGACACTTCGCCACCTACATAGGAAAGGCGACATATTATACCTGGGATTATGATCCTCGGCGCGCCGTCATTTTTGACAATGCACAGAGTCTCAGGGGCTACTATCTATACAGGGCGCATCTTATATATGCGGATCTGTCAAAAGGTACATCATTTCGCGTACCTCAAAACCTGTCAGTAAACTCCTGACGGCCTCGTACAACCCGCTCTCCGCGGATGAAATCCTTCCAATCACCGTATCCATCAACGCACGGTGTTCTTCTGAGATAGACGCTCGCCCGAGCAGATCCTTCAGCTCCTCCGACCGTGCACCGGACGGTGCCGGACTCGTCCGATGGCCTTTTTCAAAGGCCGGACACGGAGGGCCTTGGGGGCCATACGACTACCTTCCGGCCCTGCCGAATTCGGAGCCCTCCGTGACGACACCTCAGGGTCGCCCGCCTCGCAAGGCGGTATGGCAGGGGGAGGCGTTCCGCTCTCCATCATCTCCGGACGAAGATCCCCTGAAGATGAGCTCTGCTGAGAAGGGCTGAGATCCGAACTACAAGGTAAAATTTCGGTTATCTTCCTCAGAAATAGAACAGGGATGTCTCTCATTTAAAAAAAAACTCTTTACTTACGGCTCGGTGGAGAGCTGATCCCCTTGGGGGCGCAATGCAACCGAGGCACCCCCCAGCGCCGGACCCTATGACAAAGATTTCTTCCCCCGCTTTGAGACCATGGCCTCCGGGTCTTTAGAGGCGGTCCTCTTCTTCCCCTGGTTAGAGGAATTCTCGATTCCTCCTTTCCTGACAGCCTCCTTCGGGGAGGCGGTAGCTTCCTTGTTCCCCTCTTCGCCTTCTTCCAAAAGCGCAACCTCCAGCATCCTGGTTAACACGGGATCCGGCATAGTCTCAGGGAGGGGGTCGGACACCTGATTAGCTTTGCTTTCGCTATCCACTCATGTTTAAGGGACAGCTCTTTTAAGGGCAATTTTATGATAAATATATGGATAGCGTGTCCGGGTACACGGCTACTTACTTGAGTATCCGGGCGATTGCAGCTCAGACCTGCGTCCTCGGACGAGTCCGGACACATTGCTTGTGATCCGAAGAACAATTTGTACATCTCCATGGGCGTCGCGCCCACAAAATGTTGGAGGGCTCGTGGTCCTTCCGGATTAAACTCCCACAGGCGGAGGGGGCGACATTTGCAGGGCAGGATGCGGCGAATCAACATAACATGTGTCACTACGGCCAGATTGATATCTCTTTCTAGGATATCTCGAACGCGGCCCTGTAACAAGGGCACGTCCTTGGACGGCCACTAGTTAAGCCCTTTATTGACCCATGACGCTAGCTGTGGTGGGGGAACCGAGCGAAAGGCAGGTGGCGCCACCCATTTGGTGCCCCTGGGAGCTATGATATAAAACCACACTCGTTGCCATAAGCTGAACTCCTCTTGAAAAGAGCCCTCGGGCCATGGAGCGTCGGCATTCTTGCTTATAACAGCACCTCCGCACTCTGTGTGCTGCCCCTCGGTCATCTTCGGCTCTACTTTGAAGGTCTTAAGCCACAATCCGAAGTGAGGAGTAATAAGGAGGAAGGCCTCGCACACGACAATGAACGATGAGATATGGAGGATGGACTCAGAGCTAAGTCGTGAAATTCCATCCCGTAATAAAACATGAGCCCCCTCACGAAGGGGTCCGTCAGGAAGCCTAGCCCCCGAAGGAAGTGAGACGCGAACACCATGCTCTCACCAGGCTTGGGAGTGGGAATAACTTGCCCTTGAGCAGGCAGCCTATGCGAGATTTTGCCGGTTAGATACCTGGCATCTCTTAGCTTTAGCATGTATTCTTCCGTGACGGAGGAAGGCATCCACCGGCCTTGAAGGTCGGAGCCGGACATCATCGGAGGTCCGAAGCGCCTGAATCTGGAGCTTTGGGTGTTGGAACTCAAGGTGAGAGGCGGATTTGATTGAGATTGAAAGAAAGGAGTCGAGCCTTGGTCTCTTTATAAAGAGGTTGAATACCAAGAGCCCTCCCCGTGACCGTTTGGGACTCGCCTTCGATTGAGGAGACATACCAACAGGCACGATTGGGTTACCCACGCCCGTATTGGTGAGAATCCCGGAATAAGGGGACACGATCTCTGCTTTGACAAGACGTGCCAAGGAAACTGCCTCGCTAAACGCGCTGAGGTGGGACAGTAAAACGATTCGAATAAAGGCTTGGCCGTGGCGTGATGTCACGCTGCGGAATACGTCAGCAGATTAGATTTGTTCAAATATTATTCTCTCTACGGTGGTATGTGGAACTTGTTTTGCAGAGCCGGACACTATCCTTGTGTTCAAAATCTTCTATGAAGTATTTGGAGGAGGAACCCGCCTTGCAATCCCGAAGACAATCTGCATGCTGGACTCATCGTCATTGAAGCCTGGTTCAGGGGCTACTGAGGGAGGCCTGGGTTAGGGGGTGTCCGGATGACTGGACTATAACCTTTGGCCGGACTCCTGGACTATGAAGATACAAGATTGAAGACTCCGTGCCGTGTCCGGATGGGACTTTCCTTGGCGTGGAAGGCAAGCTTGGCGATATGGATATGTAGATCTCCTCCTATTGTAACCGACTCTGTGTAACCCTAGCCCTCTCCGGTGTCTATATAAACCGGAGGGTTTTAGTCCGCAGGACGAACAACAATCATACCATAGGCAAGCTTCTAGGGTTTAGCCTCTCTAATCTCGTGGTAGATCTACTCTTGTACTACCCATATCATCAATATTAATCAAGCAGGAGTAGGGTTTTACCTCCATCGAGAGGGCCCGAACCTGGGTAAAAACATCGTGTCCCTTGTCTCCTATTACCATTCGCCTAGACACACAGTTCGGGACCCCCTACCCGAGATCCACCTGTTTTGACACCGACAATGGCCCTGATCCTTTGCGGGGGAAAATTCCCTGGATCCATAAATGGACCTGGTTCTGCTAGCCTTTTTGACCAGGTCTTCATGTAAATGGGCGGTGGTTCTTGTTCTTCTCCGGCATCATCGTCCATACCGTCGATGTCTTCGGAGTCGAAATCAAGCATGTCGGTCAGATCGTCGACAGTGGCTATCAAGTGGGTGTTGGGTGGGTAACAAAGTTCTTCGTCGTCCGCTTCCCACTCAAGTCGGACATAATTCATCCAAGAATTTCTTGACAATGAGAGAGACTTTAATGAGTTTAACACATCGCCTAGGGGTGAGTGTTGGAAGATGTCTGTGGAGCTGAATGATACGTCTCCAACGTATCTACTTTTCCAAACACTTTTGCCCTTGTTTTGGACTCTAACTTGCACGATTTGAATGAAACTAACCCGGACTGACGTTGTTTTCAGCAGAACTGCCATGATGTTGTTTTATGTGTAGAAAACATAAGTTCTCGGAATGACCTGAAAATCCACGGAGGCAAGTTTCAGAAAATATAAAAAATACTGGTGAAAGAATCAAGACCAGGGGCCCCACACCCTATCCACAAGGGTGGGGGGCGGCCCCCTGGGCACGCCCCCTGTCTCGTGGGCCCCCTGAGGCTCCGCCGACCTCAACTCCAACTCCATATATTCTGTCTCGCGGAGAAAAAAATCAGAGAGAAAGTTTCATCGCATTTTATGATACGGAGCTGCCGCCAAGCCCTAATCTCTCTCTCGGGAGGGCTGATCTGGAGTCCGTTCGGGGCTCCGGAGAGGGGGATTCGTCGTCGTCGTCATCATCAACCATCATCCATCTCCAATTTCATGATGCTCACCACCGTGCGTGAGTAATTCCATCACAGGCTTGCTGGACGGTGATGGGTTGGATGAGATTTACCATGTAATCAAGTTAGTTTTGTTAGGGTTTGATCCCTAGTATCCACTATGTTCTGAGATTGATGTTTCTATGACTTTGCTATGCTTAATGCTTGTCACTAGGGCCCGAGTGCCATGATTTCAGATCTGAACCTATTATGTTTTCATAAATATATGTGTGTTCTTGATCCTATCTTGCAAGTCTATAGTCACCTATTATGTGTTATGATCCGACAACCCCGAAGTGACAATAATTGGGATACTTCTCGGTGATGACCGTAGTTTGAGGAGTTCATGTATTCACTACGTGCTAATGCTTTGTTCCGGTTCTCTATTAAAAGGAGGCCTTAATATCCCTTAGTTTCCGCTAGGACCCCACTGCCACGGGAGGGTAGGACAAAAGATGTCATGCAAGTTCTTTTCCATAAGCATGTATGACTATATACGGAATACATGCCTACATTACATTGATGAATTGGAGCTAGTTCTGTGTCACCCTATGGTATAGCTATTACATGAGGAATCGCATCCAACATAATTATCCATCACTGATCCAATGCCTACGAGCTTTTCACATCTTGTGTTTTGCTTATTTACTTTTCCGTTGCTGCTATTACAATTACTACAAAACTATTATCTTTACTTTTGCCACTGTTACCTTTACTATCATACTACTTTGCTACTAAATACTTTGCTGCAGATACTAAGTTATCCACGTGTGGTTGAATTGACAACTCAACTGCTAATACTCAATAATATTCTTTGGCTCCCCTTGTGTCGAATCAATAAATTTGGGTTTAATACTTTACCCTCGAAAGCTGTTGCGATCCCCTACACTTGTGGTTATCAAGACTAATTTCTGGCGCCGTTGCCGGGGAGCATAGCTCTATTCTTTGAGTCACTTGGGATTTATATCTGCTGATCACTATGAAGAACTTGAAAGACCGATAAACCAAGATTCTGACCTCAACTATGAGGGGAGGTAAGGAACTACCATCTAGCTCTGAACTAGATTCTCCTTCTGTTATGAGTAAGTTTGCGACACCTAAACCTGCTACTGCTATGAATTCTAATATGTCGCATGTTATTGATGATGCCACTTCTGCTATGCATGATACTTATGATGAAACTACTTCTGTGCGTGATACCACTTTGCCACTAGGTGAATTTCTTGATGAACAACTTGCTAGGGTTAGAGAGAATGAAATTATTGAAGATGCTATTATTGATGGTAGTGATGATGAAAGTTCTCCCCCTGATTATGAATTGTCTGTTGTTCCTGACGGTTATGGTATGAATGAGGAAGCTACTAGAGCTATTTTTGCTTGCAAAGATAGATGTGATCTTAAAAAGTTATTAGCTAAATGGAAGCAGCAGTCTCTTAATGCTAGAATGAAACCTGACCCTGCTTTTGCTACTTCACCTATCTGTGTTACTGATAAGGATTATGAATTCTCTATTGATCCTGAGATTATTACCTTGGTCGAATCTGATCCTTTTTATGGCCTTGAATCTGAAACTGTTGTGGCACATCTTACCAAGTTGAATAATATAGCCACCCTGTTTACTAATGATGAGAAGTCTCGCTATTATTATATCCTTAAGATATTTCCGTTTTCATTAAAGGGTGATGCTAAGACTTGGTTTAATTCCCTTGATCCTGGTTGTGTGTGTAGTCCCCAGGATATGATTTATTACTTCTCTACTAAATATTTCCCTGCTCATAAGAAACAAGCTGCCTTGCGGGAAATATATAATTTTGTGCAAATCGAAGAAGAGAGTCTCCCACAAGCTTGGGGGAGGCTTCTCCGATTACTTAATGCTTTGCCTGATCATCCTCTTAAGAAAAATGAAATACTTGATATCTTTTATAATGGACTAACCGATGCTTCCAAGGACTACTTGGATAGTTGTGCTGGTTGTGTTTTTAGGGAAAGAACAGTCGACGAAGCTGAATTACTATTGAATAATATGTTGACTAATGAAAATAATTGGACTCTTCCTGAGCCAATTCCTGAGGAATTCCTGAACCAATTGAGCCAACTCCTGAGCCTATTCCTAAACCCACTCCGAAGAAGAGAGGTGTTTTATTTCTCAGTCCTGAAGATATGCAAGAGGCAAATAAATCAATGAAAGAAAAAGGTATAAAAGGTGAAGATGTTAAGAATTTACCACCTATTGAAGAAATACATGGTCTTAATATACCACCTGTCGAAGAACCACATTGTCTTGATAACCTGACACAGGTAGTAAAGGTAAATTCTCTCTATAGATATGATAAAGTTGAAATTCCCTCTACTAAATTTCATAGCCCATGCTTAGATGAATTTGATGACTTTGTGGCTAGACAAGAAAGTTTTAATGCTTATGTTGGTAGAGAATTAAAGAATAATGCTTTCGAGATAGGACACTTGAGTGATTATATGCCTAGAGTTAAAGGTGAACTTAAACTCATTAGCTAATATGCTTCAATGGTTACCACTCAAGCTGAGCAAGTACTTAAAGCTCAAAATGATTTGCTTGATGAATTAGATAATAAACCTGACTTTGCTGTTAGAGTGGCTACTAGAACTAGTAGAATGACTCAGGAACCTTTGTATCCTGAAGGCCACCCTAAGAGAATCGAGCAAGATTCTCAGAGAAATAATTTAGAGGCACTTAGTTCTTCCAAAAAGAAGAAAAAGAAAGACGATGGGACTTTGCATGCCTCTAGTGAACCTGTTGTAGACACACCATAGAATCCTAATGATATTTCTATTTCTGATGCTGAAACACAATCAGGTGATGAACATGAATCTAGTGATAATGTTAATGATAATGTTCATGTTGATGCTCAACCTAGCAAAAATAATGAAGTAGAGATTGAACCTGCTGTTGATCTTGATAACCCACAATCAAAGAATCAACGTTAGGATAAGAGAGATTTTGTTGCTAGGAAGCACGGTAGAGAAAGAGAACCATGGGTTCAGAAACCCATGCCCTTTCCTCCTAAACCATCCAAGACAAAGGATGGTGAGGATTTTGAGCGCTTTGCTGAAATGATTAGACCTATCTTCTTACGTATGCGCTTAAATGATGTGCTTAAAGTAAATCCTTATGCTAAATATATGAAGGATGTCATTACAAATAAAAGAAAGATACCGGAAGCTGAAATTTCTACCATGCTTGCTAATTACACTTTTAAGGGTGGAATACCAAAGAAACTTGGAGATCCGGGGGTACCAACTATACCATGTTCCATTAAAAGAAATTATGTTAGAACTGCTTTATGTGATCTTGGAGCTGGTGTTAGTGTTATGCCTCTCTATTTATATCATAGACTTGAATTGAATAAGTTGACACCTAGTGAAATATCTTTGCAAATGGCTGATAAATCAACTGCTATACCTGTCGGTATTTGTGAGGATGTGCCTGTTGTGGTTGCAAATGACACTATCTTAATGGACTTTGTTATTCTTGATATTCCCGAGGACGATAGTATGTCGATTATCCTTGGTAGACCCTTTTTGAATACTGTAGGGGCTGTTATTGATTGCAACAAAGGCAATGTCACTTTTCATGTTAATGGTAATGAGCATAAGGTACACTTTCCGAGGAAACAATCTCAAGTTCATAGCATCAATTCCATTGGAAAAGTTCCAACTATTATTATTGGAGTTTTTGAATTTCCTCTCCCTACTGTCAAGTAAAAGTATGATATTCTTATTGTTGGGGATGTTCATATCCCCGTTGAGATAACTTAGTGTTTTTCGAAATTTCTCCGGTTCCGTGTTATTCGGAATGAGTTTGTTAACAAGACTGGATCAACCTTGTTAGTGGATTCATTTTGATGATCATGAGATGGATGAAACTAGAAGGCACAGCCTTTTGTACCCTCTTTTTACTTTCTGTTATTTAGAATAAATAAAGCAAAAATAGTATTATCCGTCTGTTTTCTGAATTATCTGTGCAATAAAAAATATCCCGAAAATAAAAGTGCTCCAAATGCCCTGCAAATTTAGTATGATTTTTTATGAAATATTTGAGGATTTTAGGCACTGAAATCACTGTAGGAGGGGCAAGCACCAGGCCACGAGAGTGGAGGGCGCGCTCACACCCCCTGGGCGCACCCCCCTATCTTGTGGGCCCCTGGTGGCCCCCTACACTTATGCCAGCACCCACACACTCCGTCTTCTTCCCAAAAAATCCCCATCCATCTCAAGCACGAGTTCTAGCTCATTTTGCTGCGATTTTTGATCTCCTTGCTCAAAGCTCCATTCACAAAACTGCTTTGGGAGATTATTGCTTGGTATGTGACTCCTCCATTGGTTCAATTAGTTTTTGTTCTAGTGCTTTATTCATTGCAAATTTTTGCTGCATAGGTGACCCTGTTCTTGAGCTTGCATGTTAAATTTATGAGGTCCCAAGTAATTCTAATGCATGATATAGGCTCTAGGCATTTGTAGGAGTAGTTGCTATCAATCTTGTTTAGTTTTATTCACTTTTATTTTGAAGTTACTAAAATTTTAGAATTTTTTCAGAAAAAGAATTATGTCTAGGAGAATGTACCAAGGTGATTCCTCAGTAAAGAAAGGACCCAGGATTGCTATACGTGAGCAAGACGTTGAACTACTGAGGGACGCAGAAGTACGAGCCTGTGAGTGACCATCCGATGATTTTATGGTCGAAGCAGGCTTTAAGGAGGAATTTGACGCATATGTGCGTAATGCCGATCTGGAGGACTTCTTACAAGATAAGTGTCCTCAGTACTATCAATTGACTGATTCATTTGTGCGAAGGTTTAAATATAAATGTACACGTAATTCTCCGAGTGTCCTATTTGATATCTATGATACATCGTATACCATGGACTTAGAGGATTTTACAACTGCTTGCAAACTTCCACAATGGGGCAATATTAATGATCCCCACAAATCTGAATTTAGAGACTTCCTTGCTAGTATTACTGTGGGAGAATCTAGGGACATAGCACAAGCTACCATAGGGAGCATTCATTTTCCTGCTATACATTATTTTGCTCTTTTCATTGGTAGATGCATTAACGGTAAAGATGAAACATGTCATATGTGTGTCCCTGATCTTTGTGTCCTCAAGAGTGTTGTGTTAGGTTGTAAAGATTATAACTTGGTGGCAATAGTTGCACGTAGGTTGCATAATAATGGTAGAGCTGGAGATTTATTTGGAGGAATTTATGCGACCCGTGTGGCAAATTATCTTGGTATAGCCCCACGAAAGGGGGATATGATGTTGCTTATTTAGATTATGACTCTATGGTCCAACATCATTTTCTTAAGAGGAATGAACAATTCCTCCAGTATCGACTAATCTTTGACAGACGTAGCGTTGTCCATGTTACTCTTCCTGCTCCTTTCCTTTTTGATTACCAGACAAAAGGAAGATATGTTGTTACCAGGGAGGAAGCAGCTGAACACGAGGGGAGAGCGGAGGCGGCTCACCAACATGCCGCAGCTCAGGAGGCATTTGCTACTGCATCTCAGTACGACCCCAGTTACAACTACAGATATCAGCCAGGCTACCCTTGGCATTAGACCAACTTAGGCCAAAAGCCTAAGCTTGGGGGAGTACGTATTTCACACCGACTTTACATTCATGTTCACACACTATTCTAGTCATCGGTGCTCATACTATTTCATTGTATTATCCATGCTAGTTTAATTTCCTTTTTCTAATTTTCTTCTTGTGTGTTTGATAAACCTTAAGAAAAACCAAAAAAATTAGTTAGTTTAATTTCCATGCTTGTAGTAGAAATTAAAATGAAAACCCAAAAAGATTTCTCGTTCTTCTTCTTACTTGTTGGGAGCTTTCCCGTGTAAATAGTTTTATTTTTCTTTGGGGGTCAAGAGTAGAAGACCATATTGAAAATGTTTAGTGGCTCTCGTATGCATGATTGTTTATTTAACCTAGAGCCCATATTACTTTGTCTTCCCTCTTGAGTTGAATGCTTGCAGATTCCAGCTTAGTCCAATGCACACGCACTATTATTATTGTACACACCATTCGGTCGTGCAAGTGAAAGGCAATAATGACGATATATGATGGACTGATTGAGATTAGAGAAGCTGGTATGAACTCGACCTCTCTTGTTTTTGTAAATATGATGAGTTCATCGTTCCTGATACAGCTTATTATGAAGTAAACATATTTGCAATGACATTTAGAGATTATAGTTGCTTGTGCCATGCTTGATTAGCTATGAGTTATAATGGTTTACCTTGTGTGCCAACATGCTATTAGAATGATTATGATCTGGTATGATGGGATGGTATCCTCCTTTGAATAAATTGAGTGACTCGACTTGGCACATGTTCACGCATGTAGTTGAAACAAATCAACATAGCCTTCACGATATTTATGTTCATGGTGGATTATATCCTACTCATGCTTGTACTCGGTGGGAATTAATTTTAATGCATGTTCATGACTATTGTCGCTCTCTCAGTTGGTCGCTTCCCAGTCTTTTGCTAGCCTTCACCTGTACTAAGCGGGAATACTGCTTGTGCATCCAAACTCCTTAAACCCCAAAGTTATTCCAATGAGTCCACCATACCTTCCTATATGCGGTATCTACCTGCCGTTCCAAGTAAATTTATATGTGCCAAACTCCAAACCTTCAAATGAAATTCTGTTCTGTATGCTCTAGCAGCTCATGTTTCAACTAGGGCTGCCTATATCTTCCATGCTAGGTGGGTTATTATCAAGAGGAGTGGACTCCGCTCCTCATTCACGAGAAAGGGCCAGTAACCGGGATGCCCAGTCCCATGATCCAAAAAGATCACAGCAAATCAAAATAATTGAACGAAACTCCCCCAGGGCTGTTGTTAGTTGGAGGCACTCGTTGTTTCGAGCAAGCCATGGATTGATGCTTGTTGGTGGTGGGGGAGTATAAACTTTTTCCATTCTGTTTGGGAACTGCCTATAATGCATGTAGTATGGAAGATACAACCATCTCATAGTTGTTGCATTGACAGTGAAAGTATGCCGCTCAAAATGTTATTCAGTCACTATTTTAAAATCGAGCTCTGGCACCTCTACAAATCCCTGCTTCCCTCTGCGAAGGGCCTATCTATTTACTTTTATGTTGAGTCATCACCTTCTTATTAAAAAGCACCCGCTGGAGAGCACACTGTCATTTGCATTCATTACTATTGGTTTATATTGGGTATGACTTGACTGGATCTCTTTTACCATGAATTGCAATGTTTAGTCAATCCTTGATCTTTAAAGGTGCTCTGCATTTATGTTTTGCGGTCTCAGAAAGGGCTAGCGAGATACCATCTTGTTATATCATGTTATGATTGTTTTGAGAAAGTGTTGTCATCCGAGTTTTATTATTATGGCTCGCTAGCTAATTATGTCATTGATATGAGTGATTGTGAGACTTAAGTGTTATTGTGAGTATGGTTAGTTCATAATATTTGCTGAAACCTGAATGTTGGCTTTGCATGTTTACAACAACAAGAGCAAACAGAGTTTGTAAAAGTTTTTCTTTATCACTTTAAGTTTATCAACTGAATTGCTTGAGGACAAGCAAAGGTTTAAGCTTGGGGAGTTGATACGTCTCCAACGTATCTACTTTTCCAAACACTTTTGCCCTTGTTTTGGACTCTAACTTGCATGATTTGAATGAAACTAACCCGGACTGATGCTATTTTTAGCAGAACTGCCATGATGTTGTTTTATGTGTAGAAACCAAAAGTTCTCGGAATGACCTGAAAATCCACGGAGGCAAGTTTCAGAAAATATAAAAAATACTGGCGAAAGAATCAAGACCAGGGGGGCCACACCCTGTCCACGAGGGTGGGGGCGCGCCCACCGCCCTGGGCACGCCCCCTGTCTCATGGGCCCCCTGAGGCTCCGCCGACCTCAACTCCAACTCCATATATTCCATCTCGCGGAGAAAAAAATCAAAGAGAAAGTTTCATCGCGTTTTACAATACGGAGCCGCTGCCAAGCCTTAATCTCTCTCGGGAGGGCTGATCTGGAGTCCATTCGAGGCTCCGGAGAGGGGGATTCGTCGCTGTCGTCATCATCAACCATCCTCCATAACCAATTTCATGATGCACACCGCCGTGCTGGAGTAATTCCATCGTAGGCTTGCTGGACGGTGATAGGTTGGATGAGATTTACCATGTAATCAAGTTAGTTTTGTTAGGGTTTGATCCCTAGTATCCACTATGTTCTGAGATTGATGTTGTTATGACTTTGCTATGCTTAATGCTTGTCACTAGGGCCCAAGTGCCATGATTTCAGATCTGAACCTATTATGTTTTCATGAATATATGTGTGTTGCATGTTTATAGTCACCTATTATGTGTTATGATCCGACAACCCCGAAGTGACAATAATCGGGATACTTCTCGGTGATGACCGTAGTTTGAGGAGTTCATGTATTCACTATGTGCTAATGCTTTGTTCCGGTTCTCTATTAAAAGGAGGCCTTAATATCCCTTAGTTTCCGCTAGGACCCCGCTGCCACAGGAGGGTAGGACAAAAGATGTCATGCAAGTTCTTTTCCATAAGCACGTATGACTATATACGGAATACATGCCTACATTACATTGATGAATTGGAGCTAGTTCTGTGTCACCCTATGTTATAGCTATTACATGAGGAATCGCATCTGACATAATTATCCATCACTGATCCAATGCCTACGAGCTTTTCACATCTTGTGTTTCGCTTATTTACTTCTCCGTTGCTACTATTACAATTACTACAAAACTATTATAATTACTTTTGCCATTGTTACCTTTACTATCATACTACTTTGCTACTAAATACTTTGCTACTAAATACTTTGCTGCAGATACTAAGTTATCCAGGTGTGGTTGAATTGACAACTCAACTGCTAATACTCAATAATATTCTTTGGCTCCCCTTGTGTCGAATCAATAAATTTGGGTTTAATACTTTACCCTCGAAACCTATTGCGATCCCCTACACTTGTGGGTTATCTGAACTCTAAGATCGGCGCCCGGTCAGATTCAATGGGTGCGGATACACGCGGTTCGGAGCCTATGGCCAGAGACGAGTCCGAGGTTCCGATGACACAGGCCTCGTTGGAGATCAGATCCGTCTTCGGCTCTAGCGCCGCTGAGTCTGCGGCCTCCATGGTGAGGTTGGGCTTCGCGTCCTTGGATGGTGTGCTTTGCTCTGGATCTAGGGCCAGAGTGATTACAGGCGCTATCTCCTGCACACAGTCTGATGGCAGATTTAGGTCATATCCATCGTGGCGGCAGGGCGCGGCTGTCATGGGCTCGAATCCGTCAAAGATCAAGTCTCCGCGGATGTCGGTGGTGTAGTTCAAGCTTCCAAACCTGACCTGATGGCCAGGGGCATCGCTGTCGATCTGCTCCAGATGGCCAAGCGAGTTGGCCCATAGTGCGAAGCCGCCGAATATGAAAATATGTCCAGGGAGAAAGACTTCACCCTGGACTGTGTTGTTGTAGATGATTGAAGGAGCCATCAAGCCTTACGGTGACGACACAGTGGAACTCTCAATGAAAGCACCAATCTTGGTGTCAAAACTGGTGGATCTCGGGTAGGGGGTCCTGAATTGTGCGTCTAAGGCTAATGGTAACAGGAGGCGGGGGACACAATGTTTACCCAGGTTCAGGCCCTCTCGATGGAGGTAATACCCTACTTCCTGCTTGATTGATCTTGATGATATGAGTATTACAAGAGTTGATCTACCACGAGATCGTAGAGGCTAAACCCTAGAAGGTAGCCTATGATCATGATTGTTCTTGATGATATGAGTATTACAAGAGTTGATCCACCATGAGATCGTAGAGGCTAAACCCTAGAAGATAGCCTATGATCATGATTGTTCTTGTCCTACGGACTAAACCCTCTGGTTTATATAGACACCGGAGGGGGCTAGGTTACACAGAGTCGGTTACAGAGAAAGGAATCTTCATATCCTAAACGCCAAGCTTGCCTCCCATGCAAAGGAGAGTCCCATCCGGACACGGGACGAAGTCTTCTATCTTGTATCTTCATAACCCAACAGTCCAGCATATGCATATAGTCCGGCTATCCGAGGACCCCTTAATCCAAGACTCCCTCACTCGTCAACATAACTCACATATCACATCATCATATATCAAAACTATTACTAAAAATCAAGTTTATTTTGTCCAATGATCTTCATGACATAAATTTTTTCTTTCTTTATCCTTCTTGTATATCTATCACTTTGGGACTAATTTTCATGTGTTGCTTTTCATAAGCTCAAACAAATATAAGTGAAGATCATGAGCATAACATATTTTCTTTATCTCAAAATAATTTAAGTGAAGCAAGAGAGAATTTCTTCAAAATTTTACTAACTCTCAAATAAATCTAAATGAAGCAAGAGAGAATTTCTTCAAAAATAGTAAGCACACCATGCTCAAAAAGATATAAGTGAAGCACTAGAGCAAGTCCATTGCTCATAAAATTTGAAGTGAAGCATAGAGAGCAATTCTAACAAGTCATGACATAATTTTGGCTCTCTCAAATAGGTGATTAAAACACAAAATAAAACAAGCAAATACACATATCATACAAGACGCTCCAAGCAAAACACATATCATGTGACGAATAAAAATATAGCCTCGAGTAAAATACCGATGGTCATTAGAAGAAAGAGGGGATGCCACTCGGGGGCATACCCAAGCTTAGCCTCTTCTATCCTTCTTTCATCCATCGTAAGATAACCCAAAACTTGAAAACTTCAATCACACAAAACTCAACAAAACCCTTGTGAGATCCGTTAGTAAGAGAAATCAAACTAATACTATAAATGGTGTGCCAAACCAACTCTTATTTTGTTTTTGTATTATATCTACTGTATTACAACTTTTCCATGGCAAAAACTAAACCATAGAGCCATCAAAATAAGCACACAACACAAAGAAAACAGAATCTGTCAGAACAGAATAGTCTGTAGTAATCTGGAACTTTCGAATACTTATGTAACTCCAAAAATTTTATAAAATTAGGAAGACCAGCATAATTTGTATATTAATCTTCTGCAAAAAGAATTAGGGCAAAAACACTTTTCTGTGATTTATGAGAATTATTTTTGTGAGCGCAAAGTTTCTGTCTTTTTCAGCAACATCAAACAACTATCACCCCAGAAGATCCTAAAGGCTTTACTTGGCACAAACACTAATTAAAACACAAAAAACACAATAATAACCATAGCATAATTGTGCTAACACTCAATAACATAAAGCAAAAAGCAAAAATAAATTTTATTCATTGGGTTGTCTCCCAACAAGCGCTATCGTTTTACGCCCCTAGCTAGGCATAATTTTATAGATGCTCACATGAAAGATAAGATTTGAACGACAAAGAGAGCATCATAAAACTTGCGAAAAACACATTTAAGTCTAACATACTTCAGATGCATAGGAATTTTGTAGGCAAAATTACCAAGGCAAGAAATATATAGCACATGCATGAAAGAAAGAAACATTAGCAATCTCAGCATGAAGAGAGATAATTTAGTAACATGAAAATCTCTACAACCATAGTTTCCTCTCATATAATAATTACATGTCGGATCATAAGAAAGTTCAACAATATATCTATCACATAACATATTTTCATACGATCCACATGCATGCGAAGTTGACACTCTTCCAAAATAGTGGGATTAACATTAACTAAAGTCATGACCTCTCCAAACCCACTTTTATCAAAAAATTCATAAGATTGAAAATTCTCCAAAGTAGTGGGATCTAAAGTTGACACTCTTTCAAACCCACTTTCAATATTATGGCAAACACTATTATCAATCTCATATTCATCACGGGGCTTAAATAAATTTTCAAGATCATAAGAAGAAGCACCCCAATCATGAGCATTGCAATAACTAGTGGACATAGCAAAATTAGCATCCCCAAGCTTGGGGTTTTGCATATTATTAGCACAATTGACATTAATAGAATTTATATTAAAATCATTGCAATCATGCTTTTCATTCAAAGAGCTATCATGAAACCCTTCATAAATTTCTTCATCATAATTTTCAGATTCACGAATCTCAGGCAAAACTTCATAAAGATAATCTAGTGTACTCAAATCACTAGCAACTTGTTCATGATAATTGGATCTCTTAAAAAGATTAGCAAGTGGATGAGGATCCATATCAAGAGATATTTAGCAAGCAAAGATGCAAGCAAATAGAAGATACATGGCACACAAGCAAAGAAGAGATCTGACAAGAAAACGGCAAACGAAAAAGAGGGCGAATAAAACGGCAAATTTTTCTGAAGTGGGGGAGAGGAAAATGAGAGGAAAAAGGCGAATAATGTAAATTGCAAGGAGATGTGATTTGTGATTAGGAACCTGGTTGATGTTAAAGATCCTCCCCGGCAACAGCGGTAGAAATGGCACATGGCTCGGAGACTATCTTGACTTGGTCCTCCCCGGCAACAGCGCTAGAAATTCCTTTTGATGTCGCTTGAAGCTACGTCGGTATTTCCCCAAAGAGGAAGGGATGATGCAGCACAATGGCGGTAGGTATTTCCCTCAGATATGAAACCAAGGTTATCGAACTAGAAGGAGAACCAAGCAACACAACGTAAACAACCCCTGCACACAAATAACAACACCTCGCAACCCAACATGTTAAAGGGGTTGTCAATCCCTTTCAGGGTACGGAGCCTCGAGATAGGCAAAGGACGTGAGGTAAATTTGTAGTAGATTGATAGATCGAATGCCAAATAAAATAAATAAGGATAAATTGCAGCAAGGTATTTTTGTATTTTTTGGTTTAATAGATCTGAAAATAAACGCAAGGAAAAAGTAGATTGCAAGGCAAATATATGAGAAAGAAGACCCAGGGCCATAGGTTTCACTAGTGGCTTCTCTCGAGAAAGATAGCAAACGGTGGGTGAACAAATTACAATTGGGAAATTGATAGAAATTCAAATAATTATGACGATATCTAGGCAATGATAATTACATAGGCATCGCGTCCAAGATTAGTAGACCGACTCCTACCTGCATTTACTACTATTACTCCACACATCGACCGCTATCCAGCATGCATCTAGTGTATTAAGTTCATGGAAAAATGGAGTAATGCAATAAGAATGATGACATGATGTAGATAAGATCCATTTATCTATTGCGGCAGATATGGATCCCATCTTTTTATCCTTAGTAGCAATGATACATACATGTCGGTTCCCTTTCTGTCACTAGGATCAAGCACCGTAAGATCGAACCCACTACCTGGCACCTCTTCCCATTGCAAGATAAATAGATCAAGTTGGCCAAACAAAACCCAAATATCAGAGAAGAAATACGAGGCTATAAGAGATCACGCATATAAGAGATCAAAGAAACTCAAATAACTTTCATGGATATAAAAACATAGATCTGATCATAAACTCAAAGTTCATTGGATCCCAACAAACACACCGCCAAAACACTTACATCATACGGATCTCCAAGAGACCATTGTATTGATAATCAAAGAGAGAGAGAGAGAGAGAGAGAGGAAACCATCTAGCTACTATCTACGGACCCGAAGGTCTACAAAGAATTTCTCACGCATCATCGGAGAGGCACCAATGGAAGTGGTGAACCCCTCCATGATGGTGTCTAGATTGGATCTGGTGGTTCTGGACTCTGTGGCGGCTGGATGAATATTCCGTCGACTCCCCTAGGGTTTATAGAATATTGGGGTATTTATAGAGCACAGAGGCGGTCCGGGGGGTACCCGAGGTGGGCACAACCCACCAAGGCGTGCCTGGGCCTCCTGGCGCGCCCTGGTGGGTTGTCCCCTCCTCGGGACTCCCCACAGGTGCAACCAGGGCCCATCTTCTTCCTTTTGGTCCATAAAAAATCATTGTAAATTGGCGTGGCATTTGGACTTCTTCTGATATTGATTTCCTGCGATGTAAAAAACATGCAGAAAATAGCAAGTGGCACTTGGCACTATGTCAATAGGTTAGTACCAAAAAATGATATAAAATGATTATAAAACATCCAAGATTGGTAATAAAACAACATGGAATAATAAAAAATTATAGATACATTGGAGACGTATCACTTATCTGCTCTACCCTCCACTTTCTCCAAATTATCATATCTACATTTACTCTTACCAAAATGTTGAATAAAGCCAATGCCACTGCACACGTTGATGTCTGCATTCCTCTTGTCAGTACATTTTGCCTTGTAACACTATACTTAATTAATAGCTATTTGATTATGTATCATCACTCTGCTCCTGAGCTTCATTATCCTCTACTTCTTCCAATATTATTTGATCTATATTTACTATTTACAAAATGTAGAATAAAGGCTACACTTATAAAGAAGTTTTTTTGGGGGAATTTCTTGAATTACCCTTCCATCGACATGGAGAAGGACTTTGTCCAGCCTGTGTTAACATGTAATATAAGTTCATCCTTCTCAAGCCTTCAAACTTTGTTATAGTATAGATTTGGATAGGCATCATTTCCACCAATGTTGTTTACTTCGGTGTTTACATCTAATTAGATGTTTGCAACAACTGCGAGTTTTAAATTGTAGTTGTAAAAACATGTTCCTTATGCAGAACAGATCCATTTATTTTCTTATTTTCCAATATAAAATGGGACGGGATTGTCAGCATCCTGACTATCATTGCTTATATATTTGTGAAACATGTTACGTGTCTCCTTGTTTGTCTTTTAGAGTCATATCTCTTATGCCAGGCAGAACTTTAGGGAAGATAGTGAGCCAAACCATCTTGAAGAGAGCGAGATGACCCCCAAGGACATGTCAAGACAGTGAGTTGAAGCTACTCACGAGCAGCTGTGAGACAACCTCTGTGCAGTTGCTGCCTCAATCAGTTAGACTTCTTCAGTCTCAACTTAAAGCGGAAAGGCTCACTTCAGCTCAGCTTCGACTTGATATCAATGATGTAAAGAAGACCCTAGAGGATAGGCATGCATGCTTTCTTGCTATGCAGCTAGGGTTAGAGCATCTATAGTTGAGACAACTGAGGTCTCATCAGCTTGTTCTGCTGCTTGTGGTGCACTTCCAGGGTAGGCCTAATGCCTTCTAAAGTGATGTTTGTTTTGTATATTCTTTTGTCGACGCATTTATATGTACTGCTTGCGATCTTTGATGCTAAGTGTATGTAATCCGTGGTCTCGTTGCGCTTTATTATCACTGGTGGGGAACTTTGATGCCCAATGGATGTAATATGTCGTAATTTCTTTATTGTATAGTCTAGGTTTATTCTTAGTCGGTATGCTGTAATTTAGGCCGGAAGCTTCAGCGGATCTCAATGTTGTCGGCCTTCAGGCCGGCCCGTAACTCGCTATGTATGGACCGAAACATGGGCCTATAATCATCTTGGGCCATTAGCAGGTCTAAACATATAGTAGGTTTCCGCCTTTAACACGTCAAGTAAAGTTCAGGCCAGCTAGGCCAGAGAATACCATGGGCTTTTAACATGCTAAAAACTAGATTGGGCTAGCATTGAGCCAAAAAGTTCTCGGGCCAACATAGGCAGAAGCTGTCTTAGGCCCATGTTTGGCCGAAAGAGCAAACGAGCCTTTAACATGCCAAAATATATCTCAGGCCTTGCACTACAAAAAAAAGACACATCCGTGACATTTTGGGCCGAACGAAAAAAAATTATGTCATACATATGACACTTCTATGACAATAATTGTGACAAAACCCGGTATCATCATAGATGTGGTGGGCTCCTACTTCTATGACAAAAAATCATGACAGAAAATGGGCTTTTCGTCCTGGGCGGGCCGGAGACGCAGCTGCATGACATTCTTTAGGCCGTCCATGACGGAAAAAACCGTGGTAGAAGCGAGGGGGAGGAAAATTTCGGGGAGTTGCCGGTTACGGTGGGAGGTCGGGGGCGGAGCAATGCGCGTTTCTCTCGTACGTACGCGCATGTGTGCGAGGCATTGGCTCTAAATGAAGCCGAGCGAGGCGTTGGGCTCTAACTGAACCCGAGCAATTGCACTGTAGGCTACGCGTTACTGAACCCGAGCGATCGATCGATGGCTGCTAACTGAACCCGATGGAGCGATTCCTTCGCTACTGCTGCTAACTGAAGCCGATCAATGCTGCCTCTGGGATGAACAGTGAGCGTTGCGGGGGGGGGGGGGGGTTGGATGAACAGTGAGCGGTGGTGTTGCCTCTGGATGAATAGGAACCCATGGTGTGGAGGGCTGGATGAACGGTAGACAGTGGAGGGGTGGCCGTGGAGGGGTGGTTGAACAGGACCCCGTGGTGTGGAGGGCTGGATGAACAGTAGACGGTGGAGGGGTGCCCGTGGAGGGGTGGTTGAACAGTAGTCGGTGGAGTAGCGCGCGGTGGAGGCTTGATGAACAGGAGCCCGTGGAGGCTGGAGGAGGTCGATGGTAGCCCGTGGAGGCTGGAGGAGGTCGACGGTGGAGATGAACAGTATCCCGTGGAATCCCGTTTTGCAGTACGCCACACCCTCCCCCCCCCCCCCCATTTCGACCGTAGCGCTCCAACACAAGTCCGTTTCGTCCATTTTGCGGTACGCCACACCCCTCCCAATGAACAGGACCCCCGTTTCGACCGTAGCGCTCCAACACAAGTCCGTTTCGTCCATTTTGTGGTACGCCACACCCCTCCCGATCAACAGGACCCCCGTTTTGACTGTAGGAGGTCCGTTTCCTCTGTTTTGCAGTACGCCAGGCCCCTCCCGATCAACAGGACCCCGTTTCGAACATGGCCGGTCGAACACAAGGTCGTTTCCTTCGTTGTGCGGTATGCCAGGCCTCGTTTCCATCGCCTGTTCCGTCCAAGCCCTCCCGATGAACACGACCACGCATTCCATTCCGACCCAGCCGGTTCGCTCCCCATGAACACGACGACGACGCTGTTTCTCCATTCCGACCCAGCCATGTACGTATGCGCGAGTAGGCGTTAGAGACCCTGCCCGTATGTATGTATGTGGCTGTATTTTCTTTCTTGCACCCTCACCGCTGTACGTACGTGTACATGCTATGTGCGCGCCTCTACTACGACACGTGCGCGCCTCTACATCTACGACACGTGCGCGCCTCTACATCGACCAGTATGTACGTACACGTTCGCGACCAGAATGACAACGCTACGTACGCTTCGACCAGGTGGGTGCCGACTGTCAGGCACTTCCTTGCGTGCAAAGATGTAGCTGGTGGGTCCCAGCAGTTAGGGGGGCGAATCATTTTTTTTGCCTGGACGCACTTCCTTGCATGCAGAGGTGTAGCTGGTGGGTCCCAGCAGTCAGGGGGGAAACGTTTTTTTCGCGAAATATGGTGGCCCGTCTGGTGGGTCCCTGTTGTCAGGTGGAGGAATAATTATTTTGCGCATAATAATGAGGCACTTCCTTGGTGCGGCCGTGGACCCAGCTGCCAGCCTCTCCACGTACAGTCCACGTCCGATGGAAGCCGTTCCTTGACCATGTTGACCACGCCGCGCCGAGAGCACCAGGGCGGTAGACGACGGCGAGGCCTAGGAAGGGGACGACGTGGAGCCAGGGAAGACGCGGCAGTGGATGCCCACGCATAGAGGAGTACGAGGGTTCACTGGTTCGCTGCGGTGTGAGGCTGCCATCGCCGCAGAATAATAGGGGGTATGGGTGAGTAGAGGGAGGGCCTGGCCAGCGGTGGGAGTAGTAGGGGGCGGTGAGGCCTCCGCCGCATCGCAGCCGGCCACGGGAGGCAGGAGCATGAGGCACGACCGGCGCTGGTTTGGGCGGCTGGAGCAAGAAGACCAGAGGTTGAAGAAGCACTACGGCCATTGGATGGGCATCGTACGGCCACTGGAGCTAGAATCGTGCATATTGACTAAGTTGACAAAGCCCTCCGTCCCCGTCAACTTAGTAGGCCCACAAGTCAGCCTGCCACTATACTAGGTCCCAGCTAACAGGGGGAGTATTCATTTTTTTTGTGTAATAAGGAGGCACTTCCTTGTGTGCGAAGATATAGCTGGTGGGTCCGAGCTATCAGTGGCGGTAACGTTTTTTTCGCGAAATACTGAGGCCCTTTCGATGGGTCCCCGATGTCAGGTGGAGGAATCATTATTTTGCGCGTAATAAGGAGGCATTTCCTTGCATGCGGCCGTGGACCCAGCTGTCGGCCTCTCCATGTACAGTCCACTTCAGATGCATGTCGGTCGTTGACCACATTGACCAGGCCGCGCCGAGAGCACCAGGACGGTGGACGACGGCGAGGCCTAGGAAGGGAACGGCACGGAGGCAGGGAAGACTCAGCCGTTGTTTCCCACGCGGAGGGGAGTACGACTGAACGAGGGTTTACTGGTTCGTCTGCCGTGCCCGGAGAATAACAGCAGGTGTGGGTGAGTAGGGGGATGGCTAGGCCAGCGATGGGAGTACGGTGGGGCGGTGAGGCCTGCGCGGCAGCACAGCCGGCCGCGGGGAGGAGGGAGCAGGCAGTCCTGCCGGCGCTTGTTTGAGCGGCTGGAGCAGGAAGAGCAGAGATTGAAGAAGCACGACGGCCGTTGGATGGCCATCCAACAGTCACTGCTTGTGCGTCAACCTTTTTTTAGGAAAGCCTCAAATCTGTGGAAAACAACATACAACCCATCTGCCATTATTTCTAATAATTTACAGCCCATTTGCTAATTCTTAAGGTTTTGTTTGGAGCCCATATTCTTTTTGTTAGCATTACAGCCCATATTGTGGCCACGGTTAAAAAATTATATGAATTTTTGCATATTTCGGTGCGGTCCGAACTGTTTTTAATCCCGAAATTTCGACTCACATTCAAACTGAATTTAAAACTAAATGTATATCAATATAAAATCCAACAAATTCTCCACGCATAAAAATTAATGTAATTTAAAATCTCGAAATGAAAAAAAATTGAAACTAATTGCCACTTTGATGTGTTTTAAAAATGTACAGCCCATTTCTCATTACTGATGGGCCATTTTCTCGGCCAGCCGAATGAAAGCTCTCCTTGTCTTGAAAGATTTGCAGCCCAACAGGCCTGACAAAGCGATTTACTTGGAAAATCACAAAATAACTGGGTTGTGGCCGTGGACCCAGCTGTCAGCTTCTCCACGTACAGTACTCTTCCGATGGAAGTTGTTCCTTGACCACCTTGACCACGGCGCGCGGAGAGCACCACGGCGGTGGACGGCAGCGAGGCCTAGCCGGGGAAGACGCGGTAGTGGAAGCTCGCGCGGAGAGGAGTACGAGGGTTCACTGGTTCAGCTGTGGTGTGAGGCTGCCGTCGCCGCAGGGCCTGGCCAGCGGTGGGAATAGTAGGGGCGGTGAGTCCTCCGCGGCAGCACAGCCGGCCATGGGAGGCAGGAGCATGAGGCACAACCGACGCTGGTTTGGGCGGCTGGAGCAAGAAGACCAGAGGTTGAAGAAGCACTAGGGCCGTTGGATGGACATCGTACGGTCACTAGAGCTAGAATCGTTCATATTGACTAAGTTGACAAAGCCCTTCGTCCCCGTCAACTTAGTAGGCCCACAAGTTAGCCTCCCACCAAGGTGGGTCCCAGCTAGCAGGGGGAGTATTCATTTTTTTGTGTAATAAGGAGGCACTTCCGGTGGGTCCGAGCTGACAGCGGGGGTGACTTTTTTTTCACGAAATACGGTGGCCTGTCAGGTGGGTCCCAGCAGTCAGGGGGCAAACGCTTTTTTCGCAAAATACGGTGGCCCGTCCAGTGGGTCCCTGCTGTCAGTTGGAGGAATCATTATTTTCCGCGTAATAAGGAGGCACTTACTTGCTGTGGCCGTGGACCCAGCTGAGACTCTCCACGTACAGTATACTTCCGATGGAAGTCATTCCTTGACCATGTTGACCTCGCCGCGTTCTGTTGCATGCATGCGTCCATGGGCGTGGTGCGTCCCCACTGTCAGCCTCTCACGTACAGTCATCTTCCGATGACTCTCGGTTGTTGACCATGTTGACCACACCGTGCCGAGCGCAACCAGACTGGAACGACCCAGAGATGGGGAAGACGGGGCAGTGGAGTCGCAGATGGAGAGGAGTGGGAAACTTCACTTGGTTTGGGTGTGCGGCAGCACAGCCGCGGTGCCGCCCACGGGAGACAGGAGCAAGAACAGAGGTTGAAGAAGGAGCACGGCTGTTGGATTAACATCCAACGGTCCAGTTGCTAGAATCATTTGTTAATTAAGTTCACAAAGCCGTGCGTACATGTCCGCTTAGCATGCCCACAAGTCAGTCACCAGATCTGACGGGTCCCAGCTGTCAATGGGATGAATAATTTTTTTCGCAAAACAAGGAGGCACTTCCTTCCGTGTGAAGATACAGCGGGTGGGTCCCAGCTGTCAGGTGGAGGAAACATTTTTTTAGCTTAATAAGGAGGAACTTTCCTTGCGTGCGACCATGGACCTCGTGGGTCCCAGCCGTCAGGCTCTCCACATACAGTCCTCTTCCGATGACTCTTGTTTGTTGACCACGCCGCACCGAACACAGTGAGGCGATGGAAGGTGAGGCCCCAGACGGGAACGACTCGGAGATGGGAAAACGCGGCAGTGGAGTCGCAGATTGAGAGGAGGAGAAGGGTTATAACTGGTTCTGTTGCAATTCATATCAAACTCAAGTTCACAGGACACGTTCATATTCATAGCCAACATTCACTATCAACAACTCAAAAGATTCATATATACACAAGCTCAGCATATCTATGCATCCAAATGATTGATAGATCACACGACAATATTCATACATATTTCACAAAAAGATTCAGATATACACATGTTCAGTATGTTTATGCATCCAAATGATTAAGATCACAGCCAATATGATCCATGGACGAACTTTAATTACCTAGGGTACAGACTGGTAAATGGTGTTCAATTAGAGGTACTTCTTGCTAAAATTAGTTCTTGTATGAGTAAAATTTCGAGTACAAAAGAGGCAGCACAGACAATCTGAACTTTGCTTGTAGGTTTATCCTCAAATAGTGGCCTCGTGCCGATGGAGGTTTGAGCAACTTGGCCACTACTTTCATCCAACTAGTTTACTGGCTCATCTTGGTCCTGTATCTCGCCAAAATTCTACATTGCAGACGAGAAAGGAGGCGGTTGAGAAAATGAACCACCCAAATTTTTTGTGCAGTTCAACTGAAATGGAGAATCCTTGGCGTGCAGACTGATTAAGTCCCAGATGAATATACGTGTCAACCAACTTGTCTGGAATCTTTACACTCCATGCCATATAGTTCGCTACCATATGTGCCGATAACCAAAAGGCACAAGTTGGGACCAAAAACTGGACTGCGTTTTTCTGGGCTATGCACAAGCAATATTTTTGGCGTTCACTCTCCTAATACTTGGAGTTTGACAATTGGTTGACGCCGAATGATACTCGAATGAATATAGGCACTTCTTATCAACATCGATGCTTGTCTGAGTGAACTTTGGAGTACATAGCAGCAGCATAAGTACCTGTCCATCTAATCATTTTGTGCAGTTCTACTGAAATCGCCCGATGTAATGATTTGCCTGCGAGTTCAGGCTCCAAATTACTCCTTTATGAAATCGGCAAACAGTAGCACAATACCAAATTACCAATAGATATAACAGGCACAATAATCAGGATAAAGATCAGTACCAACCTGTGTGAGGTAGCATATCAATTACTATTTCCTTTGACTGGAAGCCGAGATAAGCCAAGCGACTGACAGCAAAGGAAGAAAGCAAGTGGAGATTAGCGACTGACAGGAAAGGACGGAAGCTGTCGAGGCAATGAAGCACCCAAAGTTTTTGTGCAGTTCCACCAAAATCGAGCATCCCTGTTGGCACATATATTGAGAGAGTGAGATTACTGTAATAGTGGGACTAGTTGATGAAACATACACTAACAAATAGAAGCACCCTCATTATCTTAATGGGTAAAGTTAGCAACATGGTAGTCTTGCTTAAAGAGAGGTATTAGTTTATTTAATCAGTGCCAATTAGCTCAACTCAACACTCGAAGCATTGCCATTTATCATAGGTTGCAAAACTTAAAAGTGCAAAGATAAAGGAGTTTCTCATGACAGTAGCACGATACAAATAGAGATGACAGCAAACTAATATGGATGAAGGCCTTAGGCCCGTACCAACCTGAGAAAAAAAGCTTATTCATGTAGTCCCATAAGAGATGATAAAGCACTCACTGGAATCACACAATAGTATATATTTTTGTGCACTTCAAATGTATGGTTGAAATCACTCTTGTTTACCAGTGCTGAAATTATATTGAAAGATTATCAAGAACTTCCAGCAGAGTTAAAGCACTGGCTGGGATACAGTTCATTGTATTGTCTTGTGTAGTTCCACTAAAATGTATGATTGGTACAACATGATCCCTATTTGCACAAGTAGGAACAAGGTGAAACCTTTATTAGCTTAGTGAGAAAGGATAGGAAGACATTAGCATATTACTCAAAACAGTAGCATCAAATTCATGATGGACAATACGCAAAACATTGCCTCATTGAACCAATGGCAATAAATTGACATGCAAAACAATAGCACTATTATGTCATGACACTAATAATATTCCCTCCCTGCTCCACCACATGATTCACCTCCATAGACACACATTCACACGTACATGATTCAGCATAGGGTCCTACTAAAGATTTGTTTAACTCCAACAGGAAAATTAGGCAGTAATAAATTAGTGGTACTTAAGTGCTCCTAATTAATTAAGTGAGACAGCAGAAGTGGAAGGGCTCCCTGGAGGATCGTCTCACATGTAAGATTGTCGTTGCCGGAGCCCTTGAATAGCCTCGACTGAGGCCTCTGGCTTCAGCAAGATCGCCTTGGCACTGTTTATTCTTCTTCCTCCTCCTCTTCATGCTATGTTCCTCTTTCTCCTCACCAGTTGGTGAAACCAAGTACATGATTGGCCTTCTAATTCAGAATTGGTTTTGTTAGTGAGGGAGTACAAGTGTACTAGTAAAAAACAGCATTATTTTCTCATGGCAGTCGGAAAATAGAGATGAACACATGCATTAAATATCATTCTTACCTAAAGGAAGGTTATGGCGCCAATATGGATGATGAGGATTGGAACACAGATCTCCCTTTGTGCAGTTCCACCAAAATGAACCAACTGTTTCATCTGACATTCCAGTTAAACAGCACAAAAGTCACTTCTTTTAAGAAGAGTTTTGTGTAGTGCACCAAAAGGTCACAACAGCAACCAGGTGAATTGGATATCCCTGTTTGCACAAAAAGGCACAGAGGAAACAGCCAGAGTCTCAAACAATTAAAGGCAAAAACATTTGGCTAAACTTGTCAGAGTCTAAAACAATTACAGGCAAAAATAGTGGCATGGCTTCATTTTTACCAAGGACATTATATTAAGAACAGCTAAGGCTGCGTTCGATTCACAGGTTTGGTGCAGGATTTTCGTAGGAACACAATTCCTACCGTATTCTTTCCCTTCCAACCGTTCGGAACACGGGAAAGGTGAATAGTGTTTCATAGGAAAGCTGGTATGGTAGTACTAATTCCATCAGATTAGAAACATCCACGCGCTGCTCATTTTTTGGGCGGAAGCCCGAGGCAAGCGCTCGCTGCCATCGTTAGACAGGTTGATGTGCTGTGTTTGTCGGAATAAAAAAATCAACCTATGTGTGGTACGTGAGGTGAGGACAAGAGTAGTCACTGTGCAGCTGAATAAACAAATAGCATCTCATACTGCCAAGCATGCTACTCTAAAAAAACAAATCTGTACATTTCATAGTCCATCCGAACACATTCTCTTGAGAGTTTCCTCCGGTTCACTGTTCCATAGTTTTATACCTACATTCCTTTCCTATTCCTCTATTTTCATCAAGACCTATGTTTTCTGCCCCTTTATTCCGACCGGAGCCTAAATATTTGGTATAAGGGCATGGGACAATGGGTGCACCAGCAGTACAGCACCATGTACGTAAACAGGGGCATAAAGTGGTGATTCATAGTTTGTTGCCCCGAGAAACAAACATCTAAGAAACATATCTGGGTTGGTCCCATTTTTGTTCACTCTAGCCACCTACTCCTATGTGTGGATAGAAAATCTAGTCCTGGTCATACCACCGTGTACAGCGTTACCCCTATATTTCTCTTTTCGACCAAGAGACCGGTTGGATGACCAGTCTGTACTACTTTCATCCCCTTTCCTTCCTGTTTGCACCAAGTCCGATGTACATACTAAATTCCCCCACCACCACTTTATTTCAATGACAAGTATTTTCGTACGGAGGGAGTACAAGATTCAACTACATGAAGTAGCTTTACCTCTAACAATAGAAGAAAAAAATAGGTGACGTTGGACCATCCGATCGAGAGGGGCTGAGAGGTAGAAAATGATGCACATGCAGCGACGTAGCGATCTGGGGAAGTAGAGCTAAGGTGGTTTCGAACGAAGATATACCTGAAGGTCGTCGGGATGTGGATAGGTGGGAGGCGGGAGGCCGGATCCGCCCACAGGCAACGATGAAGGGATCGGAGGACCTCCCGCACCGGTGCTCGGCCAGAGATAACGGTGCGGCCGGCAGTGGGTCTCCTCCCTCGCTGTCGACGACGGCCTAAACGCTGCCCCTCCTCCCCTTCACCGGCGGAGGGGGATACGTCCGGATCTGTAACCAGCGGTGAGGATAGAAAGTCAGTGTTTTTGAAGGGAGAAAGACAGGGTTACTACCCCTATCTTGTTTAGATCTGGAGAGGATGAGAGTGTGTGAATAGAGCAGCCCTAGCAAGCAAGCGCGGAGGCTTCGGCCTATATATAAGTAGTGGGGTAGTTTTCCTTTTTCACTCCATCAAAACAATTGTTTAAAATTGTGTACTATACTACATGCCAGGTCGCGGTTTTTTTTAGTTGTTGATTGTTTTTTGAGATATCTACCCGCTTGTTCCAAGTGGTGTTACGGTGTGCCAGGTTGCACTTTGTATCATTCAAGTCTGGTAGTACTACAAGTCCCTCCATTAAATGAACAACCACCCCCTCGTAAAAATTGTGAACAAGCCCACGACTAAAATTAGCGGAAACGTGGGTTGCCCCAACATGCATTATTATTTATATTTTCTACTCCCTCCATTCCTAAATATAAGTCTTTTTTATTAGCCACACCTAAGACAATAATATTTTTATTAGCAGTGAACCCCACATGTCATAGACACAAAAAATGTGGCAAGATTCCCTTAGGCAAGCCAAAGTGTGTCTAACAATTTGAGCAACTCAGGTTAGGCAAGTGTGGCAAGTGTGGGAAAAATAATGTGGCAACATAAGACAAACATAGTCACAATCCAAACAGCCCCGTGATTTTTTGTGCCATGCATGAAAATTTGGTTAGTTAAATTTATAGTCAAAATTTGGCAAGGTGCATCAAATCAACACATGCAAGTATCAAAAGGAAAGTCACGGCATGCATGCATGCGTTGTACCCCCTCCATTTCCAAATATAAGTCTTTTTAGATATTGCAACAAGTGACTACTCCCTCCATTCCTAAATGTAAGTCTTTTTAGGGATTCCACTACAAACTACATACGGATGTATATAGACATATTTTAGAGTGTAGATTCACTCATTTTGTTTCATATGTACTCCAGTTCATAGTGAAATCTCTAAAAAGACTTAAATTTTGGAACGGAGGGAGTACATACGAAGCAGAATCTACTCCTACATACGAAGTAGCCCATTTGAAATGTGTAAAAGGAGTTTTATCGAATGCAGTGCTTTGATGTGTCGCGTCAACTCGTACAAGCCCGAGAAATTTTGATTACTACGACGCCCTCTCCCTCGCGGACTGAGCTCCGGTGCCTTAACTGCACCTGCCTTTGGCTGCATGACAGGTGGGCCAACCACCTATTGGTCCCACCTGTCATGGACGCAAAGGCAGGAGCAGTAAGTAGAAGCTTTCGCTACACGCTATCCCTCCCGCACGAGGTGGACGGACATGCAGCAGTGGATTCGATACTATAGAAGTAGGAGTAACATCATTGTTTGTCTTCCCGAAGAGGCGAAGAGCCAAGTGCAAACCGAACGTGGCAGTTGTGAACGCTCGCGTGGTGCGGTTCCTTGGAGTACTAGCCAAGCTCTTGCATGAGACAAAATTGTATTGTTTAACAATTAAACTCCATTATCCATTGGTTGATACTCATTCTGCATAGGTCCATGCGCTTAGCACCATTTCCTCCTGGGGTCACCAATGTTTATTTGCTAATTAATAGCATTCCATGCAATGAACTAGCCATTGCAAGTCATTAAAAGCATGCACACCTCTCATCTCTTATTGGTTGATACGTATGTCAAGAAACAAGAAACAAGGTAGAAGTTAATGCACCACGCCTAAGTGTTTTGGGACTATTTGGTTTTCGTAAGATGACTTACACACCCAGACGGAGGGAGTAGTATAGACCTATAAACCGAAAAGGAGTATTTGCCTTTCTAGAGATTTCAACAAGTGACTAGACTTCGGCTCAAAAAAAACAAGTGACTAGACTACACCGTGTGCAGTACCCCCTCCCCTCCGGTTTATAGGGCTCAAATCTCAAATCTCCTGAACCAAGGGATTTTGCGATTGGAGGAATGTATCTCGTACTTTACAAAACTACCCTAATTAAACTCATGCATTAATTACATAGTTCTCTCATTTTCCTCTCTGCCTTGGTCGGGGTGCACAATATTGAGGCTAGCCATAGTGGGAGTAACTTAGGTAGTAACTTAACACATCCCAAGACAATTTTGCTTATGTGGCAAGTATTTAATGAGGAAAGAGGTGCTTGTGGTAACATAATATGTTACTGTAACATAGCGATTTCCGAGGCAAAATGAGTCTATGAGATAATAAATGAAGGAATCTATGATACTACTACTATGTTACTTTGCACTATGGAGGTAGTAACTTACACTAGTGTCATATGCATGACACTAGTCTAAGTTACTCCCCACTATGACCAGCCTGAGAGAGTGCTTTGATACGTTTTAGTCTCATGACTAAAAGTAGTGGGACTAAAACTTGTTAGCCTCATCCATGCTTGGATCCAAATACTAAAGAGACTAAAATCAAGTTAATAACATTTCAAAGCATCCGGGCCCGCGTGCCATCCACCAAATCACAGCGAGGTGCTACAGTCGAGACTCACCTGTCACCCCGGTGTGGCCGTCATGACCCGTCATATCACAAAACCCACACCTTTACCAGCAGTGGTAAGGTGGCCTCCAAGTTGGACTGGACAAAGCAACCATCATTTCATTGGAACGCTCGTTCAAGCCCTTTCTTCCCTTTCTTGAAGAAAACCTCACTCCAGGCTACTCAGTTCTGCCATTTTTCTTCTCTACCGACGAAGGAAAGGTGGGCGAATCAGTTATGCTGCTATATTTTCATTCCAATAATCTTCTTTTTGCGAAGCACCGACCAATTCTTACATCCTATTCTTTTCCCGTTTTCATTGCGATTGTGGTTTCCTTTCGATTGCTTTTTGTTTGTCAGTTCATTGATGGATCCTGAAGCACTAGGAAAAGAGTTGTCGGCGGACAACCCACTAGAGACAGCGATCTCCAGGAAGCGAGCACCGACCAACGAGTTGACCATGTTGGCGGGCCAACCCATGGAGATGAAGAACTCCAAGAAACAAGCACTAGCCAAAGAGTTGAGGACGTTGGCGGACGAACTCCTCAAAGAAAGTTGGAAGAACAGCAAGGGTCCCACCGTGCCTACCCCAGGAGCGCTGATTGCCACCTATGTGAGGCTCAAGACCGAGTTTGAGGAGATAGTTGCCGTTGAGAAGCAGTATTCCCCTGGCAAGGTGATGGCCCCCATCAAGGACGAGGAGATGGCCCCCGGAGGGATGAGATCCCCCGGTGAGCTGCACAAGGTAAAAAATAATGGCTTATTACCATAGTTGTGGTTTTTGATTATTTGCAATGCGCTTGCTTTTTGATTATTTTCAATGTGCTTGCTAATATGTTAGTGTTGTGCAGGTGCCGGTGGTTGTCCTTGATGATTCCGATGTCGTGGCCCGTCCTGTTGGCATCGCCCCGGAGATCGATTCTGATACCGCTATCCATCCTGTGGACATCGCCCCAGAGATCGATTCCGATGTCGCGGTCAGTCATGTGGACATCACCCCAGAAATCGATTCCCATGCCGCTGTCCGTGCTGTGGTCATTGCCCAAGAGATCGATGACAAGAAATAGTTGGTCGCACTAATCCTTCAGGGTAGTTTGCATTGCCCTGTGTTTATACCAGAACGATGCGTGTTATCAAACCATCTTAGGGCTAGTGCACTGTCTTGTGTTGGCGGATCTTGCTACTTTTGTTTGATAGTGAATCATCCGATGAATCATGCGAACCCTCTCCGAGTTATGGAAACAGATGTATCCTCACCAGCTTTTGATGTAATATATGGCATGCTTAGATGTAAGTTTGAACTGTTTATCATATCAGCAGGGCTTGTTTGATGATTCTTGGTGTTAGTAGGCTAGCTACTGTGCGAGCTATAGTACTTGCAAAACACTCACCAAAGAGAAACGTTGGGGCTGATGAGCTCGTGGTACGCTTATACTTATCCCTTGTTGATCGACCAATAGCCCTAGCTCCTAAAATTGTAGGCTTAGCGATCAATCAGACAATAGTCGACATACATTCAGGCCTCATTTGGTTCATAGGGTAGGAAAATCGTAGCAAAAGTACAGAGAACGTGCAACACAAAATCATAGCAGTGCAGAGACATACTCCCTCCATTCCAAAATAGATGACCTAGGCGGGCTAGTTTGGCCTAGTGGGTTTCAGTGATATGACGTGGTACAGTGTCGTCCAGTCTTCACGTGTGGTAGCAGTATTGCGGGTACAGTAAGTTTTCTTGAAGAAGCGGAATTCAACAAAGTCATGATGGTTCCTTCGTCCGAACAACTTACAGTGGGAAAGGTTGGGCCTGCGATATGACCGGGGTAGACCAGGATAATTTTGTGCATGGCAGGTGGACCAGGATGGTCGACGTCCCACATGTTGGCGAATGAAAGTATTCTTTCCGATATAGAGGACGAGCAACGAGTATTCATTGTTTATTTTTGATGAAAGCTATTTTCTCCACTGTTACTCCTTGACTTTGTCAATGCCTCTCTCTCCTCCACATAAGCGGGGACTACTTGCTATGCATGTAGCGGGCAGCTGGCGTCTTGAGGGGACAGGGCGGTGAGAGCGGGCTCCGAAAGAGGTCCGGGCTCTAGCATGGCCCACCTCACATTATCACCATATATTTCTTGGAGTCCGTGCGCGGCGGGCGGGCGGTCTCTTCTCCCTCCCCCGTTTCTCTCTTCTCAGCCGATGCCCGCCGAGCGATTAGATTTCGGCTCTCAACGGTTTATTCAATTACGGTCCCACATGTCAGTGAAATTGCAAGACAACATGTGTCCCCTTTGGTGAGGGGCGTGCGAGCCGGACTGTCGGGGTTGCGACGCGTACGAGTCGTAAGTGTGCCGCCTTTTCCTTTAGAACTTGCGAAGCGTAACATTTCCGGGCGATCGATCAATAGAAATCCAGAACAAAATGACGAGGGCGGTGCTTTCCCGCTCGTTAGGCGGGCTAGTTCGAGTGATATGACGTGCTACAGTGTCGTCCACTTGCTCCATTTTTATGTAAGCAAGAGTTTACACTCGTACGCGGGAGGAGTGCGAAACACCGCGGACCTGATTTTGATCGAGGGGTAACTGTTCCCTGCCAAATAATGGAGGATTGTTAGCGATTATAGCTATTGGAAATATGCCCTAGAGGCAATAATAAATTAGCTATTATTATTATATTTCCTTGTTCATGACAATCGTTTATTATCCATGCTATAATTGTATTGATAGGAAACTCAGATACATGTGTGGATACATAGACAACACCATGTCCCTAGTAAGCCTCTAGTTGACTAGCTCGTTGATCAATAGATGGTCACGGTTTCCTGACCATGGACATTGGATGTCGTTGATAACGGGATCACATCATTAGGAGAATGATGTGATGGACAAGACCCAATCCTAAGCCTAGCACAAAGATCGTGTAGTTCATATGCTAGAGCTTTTCTAATGTCAAGTATCATTTCCTTGGACCATGAGATTGTGCAACTCCTGCATACCGTAGGAATGATTTGGGTGTACCAAACGTCACAACGTAACTAGGTGGCTATAAAGGTGCACTACGGGTATCTCTGAAAGTGTCTGTTGGGTTGGCACGAATCAAGACTGGGATTTGTCACTCCGTGTAACGGAGAGGTATCTCTGGGCCCACTCGGTAGGACATCATCATAATGTGCACAATGTGACCAAGGGGTTGATCATGGGATGATGTGTTACAGAACGAGTAAAGAGACTTGCCGGTAACGAGATTGAACAAGGTATCGGGATACCGACGATCGAATCTCGGGCAAGTACAATACTGCTAGACAAAGGGAATTGTATACGGGATTGATTGAGTCCTTGACATCATGGTTCATCCAATGAGATCATCGTGGAACATGTGGGAGCCAACATGGGTATCCAGATCCCGCTGTTGGTTATTGACCAGAGAACGTCTCGGTCATGTCTGCATGGTTCCCGAACCCGTAGGGTCTACACACTTAAGGTTCGATGATGCTAGGGTTATAGGGAATAGATATATGTGGTTACCGAATGTTGTTAGGAGTCCCTGATGAGATCCCGGACGTCACGAGGAGTTCCGGAATGGTCCGGAGGTAAAGATTTATATATGGGAAGTCCTGTTTTGGTCACCGGAAAAGTTTCGGGTGTTATCAGTAATGTACCGGGACCACCGGGAGGGTCCCGGGGGTCCACCAAGTGCGGCCACCGGCCCTAGAGGGCAGCATGGGCCAAGTGTGGGAGGGGACCAGCCCCAGGTGGGCTGGTGCACCCCCCACAAGGGCCCAAGGCGCCTAGGGTTTGGGGAGGGGGTGCTTCCACCTTACTTGAGGGGCAAGTTTCCCCCCTCTCCCCCCTTGGTCGCACCCTAGATGGGTTTTGGGGGCAGCCGCACCCCTTGGGGTGGGAACCCTAGGGGAGGCGCAGCCCCCTCCCTCTCCCCTATATATAGTTGAGGTATTTGGAGCTGCATACACATGAGTTTCCGCCTCTCCCTGGCGCAGCCCTACCTCTCTTTCTCCTCGTCTCCTGCGGTGCTTGGCGAAGCCCTGCAGGATTGCCACGCTCCTCCATCACCACCACGCCGTTGTGCTGCTGCTGGATGGATTCTTCCTCAACCTCTCCCTTTCTCCTTGCTGGATCAAGGCATGGGAGACGTCACCGGGTTGTACGTGTGTTGAACGCGGAGGTGCTGCCTGTTCGGCACTAGGATCTCCGGTGATTTGGATCACGACGAGTACGACTCCTTCAACCCCGTTCTCTTGAACACTTCCGCTTAGCGATCTACAAGGGTATGTAGATGCACTCTCCTTCCCCTCATTGCTAGTCTCTCCATAGATAGATCTTGGTGACTCGTAGGAAAATTTTGAATTTCTGCTACGTTCCCCAACAGTGGTATCAGAGCTAGGTCTATTGCGTAGATTCTATACACGAGTAGAACACAAAGTAGTTGTGGGTGTTGATTTTGTTCAATATGCTTACCGTTACTAGTCCAATCTTAATTCGGAGGCATTGTGGGATGAAGCGGTCCGGACCGACCTTACACGTACACTTATGTGAGACAGGTTCCACCGACTGACATGCACTTGTTGCATAAGGTGGCTAGCGGGTGCCAGTCTCTCCCACTTTACTAGGATCGGGTTCGATGAAAAGGGTCCTTATGAAGGGTAAATAGCAATTGACATATCGCATTGTAGTTTTTGCATAGGTAAGAAACGTTCTTGCTAGAAACCCATAGCAGCCACGTAAAACATGCAAACAACAATTAGAGGACGTCTAACTTGTTTTTGCAGGGTATGCTATGTGATGTGATATGGCCAAAAAGAATGTGATGAATGATATGTGATGTATGAGATTGATCATGTTCTTGTAATAGGAATCATGACTTGCATGTCGATGAGTATGACAACCGGCAGGAGCCATAGGAGTTGTCTTTATTTATTGTATGACCTGCGTGTCATTGAACAACACCATGTAATTACTTTACTTTATTGCTAACCGGTAGCCATAGTAGTAGAAGTAATGAGTTGGCGAGACAACTCCATGGAGATACGATGATGGAGATCATGATGAAGGAGATCATGGTGTCATGCCGCTGACGATGATGATCATGGAGCCCCGAAGATGGAGATCGAAAAGGAGCAAAATGATATTGGCCATATCATGTCACTATTTTGATTGCATGTGATGTTTATCATGTTTATGCATCTTATTTGCTTAGAACGACGGTAGTAAATAAGATGATCCCTCATTAAAATTTCAAGAAAGTGTTCCCCCTAACTGTGCACCGTTGCGAAAGTTCGTTGTTTCGAAGCACCACGTGATGATCGGGTGTGATAGACTCTAACGTTCACATACAACGGGTGTAAGCCAGATTTACACACGCAAAACACTTAGGTTGACTTGACGAGGCTAGCATGTACAGACATGGCCTCGGAACACAAGAGACTGAAATGTCGAGCATGAGTCATATAGTAGATACGATCAACATGAAGATGTTCACCGATGATGACTAGTCTGTCTCACGTGATGATCGGACACGGCCTAGTTGACTCGGATCATGTGATCACTTAGATGACTAGAGGGATGTCTATCTGAGTGGGAGTTCATTAGATGAACTTAATTATCCTGAACATAGTCAAAAAGATCTTTGCAAATTATGTCATAACTCGCGCTTTAGTTCTACTGTTTTAAATACGTTCCTAGAGAAAAATTTAGTTGAAAGTTGATAGTAGCAATTATGCGGACTGGGTCCGTAAACTGAGGATTGTCCTCGTTGCTTCGTAGAAGGCTTATGTCCTTAATGCACCGCTCGGTGTGTTGAACCTCGAACGTCGTCTGTGGATGTTGCGAACATTTGACATACACGTTTTGATAACTACGTGATAGTTCAGTTAAACGGTTTAGAGATGAGGCACCAAAGACGATTTCGAAACGTCGCAGAACATGTGAGATGTTTCGAGGGCTGAAATTGGGATTTCAGGCTCGTGCCCACGTCAAGAGGTATAAAACCTCCAACGATTTTCTTAGCCTGCAAAATAAGGGAGAAAAGCTCAATCATGAGCTTGTGCTCAGATTGTCTGAGTACAACAATCACTTGAATCGAGTGGAAGTTGATCTTCCAGATGAGATAGTGATATTTCTCCAAAGTCATTGCCACCAAGCTGCTAGAGCTTCATGATGAACTATAACATATCAGGGATAGATATGATGATCCTTGAGATATTCGCGATGTTTGACACTGCGAAAGTAGAAATCAAGAAGGAGCATCAAGTGTTGATGGTTGGTAAAACCACTAGTTTCAAGAAGGGCAAGGGCAAGAAGGGATACTTCATGAAACGGCAAAGCAGTTGCTGCTCTAGTGAAAACCCAAGGTTGAACCCAAACCCGAGACTAAGTGCTTCTGTAATGAGAGGAACGGACACTAAAGCAGAACCACCCTAGATACTTAGTACTCCCTCCTTCCCAAAATATAAGGCACGGTTTGACTTCTCTGGTCTTCGTTGCACAAATTTGACTATATTTTTTATGTATTATATGTCTATAAAATTATTATACATACATATGAAATAAAATTGCTTTGCAAGACAAATACAGCGATGTCATTTATACATGTTCAATCCATATACTTTGATATATATTAGTGGTCAAAGTTGTGCATCAAAGACCATAAAAAGTCAATCGCGCCTTATATTTTGGGAAGGAGGGAGTAGATAAGAAGGCAGGCAAGGTCGACGGAAGTATATTGGATATACATTATGTTAATGTGTACTTTACTAGTACTCCTAGTAGCACCAGGGTATTAGATACCGGTTCGGTTGCTAAGTGTTAGTAACTCTAAATAAAAGCTACGGAATAAACGGATACTAGCTAAAGGTGAGCTGACGATATGTGTTGGAAGTGTTTCCAAGGTTGATGTGATCAAGCATCGCACGCTCCCTCTACCATCGAGATTTGGTGTTTGCGTTGAGCATAGACATGATTGGATTATGTCTATCGCAATACAGTTATTAATTTAAGGAGAATAATGGTTACTCTATTTATTTGAATAATACCTCCAATGGTCTCGCACCTAAAAAGAATGGTTTATTGAATCTCGATCATAGTGATACACATTTTCATGCCAAAAGATATAAGATAGTAATGATAGTACCACTTACTTGTGGCACTGCCATGTAAGTCATATTGGTGTAAAATGCATGAAGAAGCTCCATGTTGATGGATCTTTGGACTCACTCATTTTTGAAAAGTATTGAGACATGCGAACCGTGTCTATTGGTGTATACGCATGAAGAAACTCCATGCAGATGGATCGTTTGGACTCACTTGATTTTGAATCACTTGAGATATGCAAATCATACCACATGGGCAAGATGACTGAAAAGCCTCATTTTCAGTAAGATGGAACAAGATAGCAACTTGTTGGAAGTAACACATTTTGATGTGTGCAGTCTAGTGAGTACTGAGGCATGCAGTGAATATCGTTATGTTCTTACTTCACAGATGATTCGAGTAGATGTTGAGTATATTTACTTAATGAAACACAAGTCTGAATTATTGAATGGCTCAAGTAATTTCAGAGTGAAGTTGAAGGTCATCATGATAAGAGGATAAAATGTCTATGATATGATCATAGAGATGAGTATCTGAGTTACGAGCTTTGGCACGCAATTAAGACATTGTGGAAATTGTTTCACAATAAATACCGCCTGGAACACCATAGTGTGATGGTGTGTCCGAACATCATAGTTGCACCCTATTGGATATATATATGGTGCGTACCATGATGTCTCTTATCGAATTACCACTATCGTTCATGGGTTAGGCATTAGAGACAACCGCACTCACTTTAATAGGGCACCACGTAATTCCGTTGAGACGACACCGTTTGAACTATTGTTTGGAGAAACCTAAGTTGTCGTTTCTTAAAAGTTTGGGGCTGCGACGCTTATGTGAAGAAGTTTCAGGTTGATAAGCTCGAACCCAAAGCGGATAAAATGCATCTTCATAGGACACCCAAAATAGTTGGGTATACCTCCTAATTCAGATCTGAAAGCAATAGGGATTGTTTCTTGAATCGGGTCCTTTCTCGAGGAAAAGTTTGTCTCGAAAGAATTGAGTGGGAGGGTGGTGGAGACTTGATGAGGTTATTGAACCGTCACTTCAACTAGTGTGTAGCAGGGCACAGGAAGTTGTTCCTGTGGCACCTACACCAATTGATGTAGAAGCTTATGATAGTGATCATGAAGTTTCGGATCAAGTCACTGCCGTACCTCGTAGGGTGACAAGGATGCGTACTACTTCAGAGTGGTATAGTAATCATGTCTTGAAGGTCATGTTGCTAGACAACAATGAACCTACGAGCTATGGAGAAGCGATGGTGGGCCCATATTCCAAAAAATGGTTAGAAGCCATGAAATCTAAGATAGAATCCATGTATCAGAACAAAGCATGGACTTTGCTGGACTTGCCCGATGATTGGCAAGCCATTGAGATAAATGGATCTTTAAGAAGAAGATGGACGTGGACGGTAATGTCACCGTCTATGAAGCTCAACTTGTGGCGAAGAGTTTTTCACAAGTTCAAGGAGTTGACTACGATGAGATTTTCTCATCTGTAGCGATGCTTAAGTCCGTCGGAATCATGTTAGCATTAGCTGCATTTATGAAATCAGGCAGATGGATGTCAAAACGAGTTTCCTTACCAGTCTTTGTAAGGAAAGGTTGTATGTGATACAATCAGAAAGGTTTTGTCGATCCTAAGGATGCTAAAAAGGTATGCTGGCTCCAGCGATCCTTCCATGGACTGGAGTAAGCATCTCGGAGTTGGAATATACACTTTGATAAGATGATCAAAGATTTTGGGTTTATACGAAGTTTATGAGAAATTTGTATTTCCAAAGAAGTGAGTGGGAGCACTATAGAATTTCTGATGAGTATATGTTGTTGACATATTGTTGATCAGAAATGATGTAGAATTTCTGGAAAGCATATAGGGTTATTTGAAAGGTGTTTTTCAATAGAAAACCTGGATTAAGCTGCTTGAACATTGAGCATCAAGATCTATGAGGATAGATCAAAACGTTGAATGGTACTTTCAAATGAGCACATACCTTGACATGATCTTGAAGGTGTTCAAGATGGATCAGTCAAAGAAGGAGTTCTTGCCAGAGTTGTAAGGTATGAAGTTAAGAGTTAAATCTCGACCACGGCAGAAGAGAGAGAAAGGACGAAGGTCGTCCCCTATGCTTCAGACGTAGGCTCTATAGTATGCTATGTTGTGTACCACACCGGAAGTGTGCCTTGCCATGAATCAGTCAAGGGGTACGGGAATGATCCAGGAACGGATCATTGGACAGCGGTCAAAATTGTCCTTGGAGTAAATAAGGACATGTTTCTCGATTATGGAGGTGATAAAGAGTTCGGCGTAAAGGGTTACGTCGATGCAAGCTTTAACACCTATCCGAGTGACTCTGAGTAGAAAACCGGATACGTATAGTGGAGCAACCATTTGGAATAGCTTCAAGTGGAGCGTGGAAGCAGCATTTACAATATGACATAGAAAATTGCAAAATACATACGGATCTGAATGTTGCAGACCCGTTGACTAAAACCTCTCTCACAAGCAAAACATGATCAAACCCCGGAACTCATTGAGTCTTAATCACATGGTGATGTGAACTAGTTTAGTGACACTAGTAAACTCTTTGGATGTTGGTCACATGGCGATGTGACCTATCAGTGTTAATCACATGGCGATGTGAACTAGATTATTGACTCTAGTGCAAGTGGGAGACTGTTGGAAATATGCCCTAGAGGCAATAATAAATTAGTTATTATTATTATATTTCCTTGTTCATGACAATCGTTTATTATCCATGCTATAATTGTATTGATAGGAAACTCAAATACATGTGTGGATACATAGACAACACCATGTCCCTAGTAAGCCTCTAGTTGACTAGCTCGTTGATCAATAGATGGTCACGGTTTCCTGACCATGGACATTGGATGTCGTTGATAACGGGATCACATCATTAGGAGAATGATGTGATGGACAAGACCCAATCCTAAGCCTAGCACAAAGATCGTGTAGTTCGTATGCTAGATCTTTTCTAATGTCAAGTATCATTTCCTTGGACCATGAGATTTTGCAACTCCTGGATACCGTAGGAATGCTTTGGGTGTACCAAACGTCACAACGTAACTGGGTGGCTATAAAGGTGCACTACGGGTATCTCCGAAAGTGTCTGTTGGGTTGGCACGAATCGAGACTGGGATTTGTCACTCCGTGTAACGGAGAGGTATCTCTGGGCCCACTCGGTAGGACATCATCATAATGTGCACAATGTGACCAAGGGGTTGATCACGGGATGATGTGTTACGGAACGAGTAAAGAGACTTGCCGGTAACGAGATTGAACAAGGTATCGGGACACCGACGATCGAATCTCGGGCAAGTACAATACCGCTAGACAAAGGGAATTGTATACGGGATTGATTGAGTCCTTGACATCGTGGTTCATCTAATGAGATCATCATGGAACATGTGGGAGCCAACATGGGTATCCAAATCCCGCTGTTGGTTATTGACCGGAGAACGTCTCGGTCATGTCTGCATGGTTCCCGAACCCGTAGGTTCTACACACTTAAGCTTCGATGACGCTAGGGTTATAGGGAATAGATATACATGGTTACCGAATGTTGTTCGGAGTCCCGGATGAGATCCCGGACGTCACGAGGAGTTCCGGACTGGTCCAGAGGTAAATATTTATATATGGGAAGTCCTGTTTTGGTCACCGGAAAAGTTTCGGGTGTTATCGGTAATGTACCGGGACCACCGGGAGGGTCCCGGGGGTCCACCAAGTGGGGCCACAGGCCCCAGAGGGCAGCATGGGCCAAGTGTGGGAGGGGACCAGCCCCAGGTGGGCTGGTGCACCCCCCCACAAGGGCCCAAGGCGCCTAGGATTTGGGGAGGGGGTGCTTCCACCTTACTTGCGGGGCAAGTTTCCCGCCTCATCCCCCTTGGCCGCACCCTAGATGGGTTTTGGGGGCAGACGCACCCCTTGGATTCGGAACCCTAGGGGAGGTGCAGCCCCCTCCCTCTCCTCTATATATAGTTGAGGTATTTGGGGCTGCATACACATGAGTTTCCACCTCTCCCTGGCGCATCCCTACCTCTCTTTCTCCTCGTCTCCCGCGGTGCTTGGCGAAGCCCTGCAGGATTGCCACGCTCCTCCATCACCACCACGCCGTTGTGCTGCTGCTGGATGGAGTCTTCCTCAACCTCTCCCTCTCTCCTTGCTGGATCAAGGCATGGGAGACGTCACCGGTCTGTACGTGTGTTGAACGCGGAGGTGCCGTCCGTTCGGCACTAGGATCTCCGGTGATTTGGATCACGACGAGTACGACTCCTTCAACCCCGTTCTCTTGAACGCTTCCGCTTAGCGATCTACAAGGGTATGTAGATGCACTCTCCTCCCCCTCGTTGCTAGTCTCTCCATAGATAGATCTTGGTGACTCGTAGGAAAATTTTGAATTTCTGCTACGTTCCCCAACAATAGCATGATAGTTAGGGCATCTCCAGCACTGGCCCACAAATTTACACCGGCATCTGTCCGAGGACACTGATGGATGCCATCCGATGCTGCCCGCATACCTTTCGACAACTATATGAACTAACCAGACGAAATTCGTGCAAACAAAGCAAATTTCAAATTACCCGGATGAAATTAACCAGATGAAATTCATTACATTTCGAAAACTTTTCCTACAAACTGGATGAAATTCATTACATATTTCGCACAAACCGTACTAAACCTACTGTAAACCTAATCTAAACGATCACCAGTGCCTGACCACCAAGTCCGGCCATGAACCCCGAGAAAGCCGGCCATTGCCTTTGCCTCCTCATCATCCCCTCGATAACCTCCTCCTCCGGCCGGAGCACAAGGTTATGAAGATTTCCGCCTCCACGTCACCGTCAAGCGGCTAATCGGTCGCCGATGTTTACCCCGCCAAGCTTGGCATCGACTGAGTGGAGTAGCGGTGGCCTTCCCGGGACCAGAGCGGCGGCGACCTACCGTGTACTACTCTTCCTCGCTGCCGGCTGCGCCCGCGCATGCGTGCCGGCTTCGTGGTCGTGGCGGCGGAGGGCGGCCCGGGGGGTGCCGGCGATCTCCTTCGTTTGCTCCTGCGATAGTACGTCGAAGAGAGCTTTGGAGCGCACCCGGAGCGGAGCCGCCGATGTCCCTCGTCTGCTCCTGCAAGAGTACGTCCAAGAGAGCTTCGGAGCACCACGAGGCCATGGTTGAAGTGGTACCGACAGAAGGAAGGGACCGGAGGAGAATAAGTGTGGGTCTTTGGCTATGGCTGGGAGCTGGGGCTCAAGTTAATATACCGGGCGAATGGCAATGAGCCGCGGCAGACGGATGGACAACTGGCACCAGAGTAGCTTCATCGGGCGTGAATGCGGACGCTGCTTCAGTGACTTAACTGCAGATGCGTTTGGGTGACTGACATGTGGGCCCAATGGGCGTCTGGCCCGCATATCAGTGACACGCCAATTGCACCTGTACTTAAGTCCAGTGAATGCGGCATTGACATTTTGGAGAGACAGTGACCATTTCAGGCGCATGCAGACTGTTTGACTGGTCAACCATACAAATACGGAGCTATACGCTGAGCCAGCGACCGTATAATCACCATATCTCGTATACAATGATCAAAATGAGCTATCAAGACAAGTTCGATGACCGCAAATGCATTTTACTCGGTAATAAATGACCAGGATTGAAGGGGAATCCTAATTTGCTTCGTCTTCTGTCCTTGAGCTCTTGACAAACCAATGCACTATACGGTTGTCCGGCCACTCCACCCCAGAGCTCTCACCAAGCGTCGTTCATGCCACCGCGCCGCACACTAACCGGTAAGGCAGCGATGGCATCCCGCCGCGCCGAGTTCCTCGCCGCCCATGAATGCACACAAAATGGTAGGGAAGCGATGGCATCCTGCCGTGCCGAGTTCATCGCCGCTCGTGACCTCACAACTATGTGGGAGGAATTTGAAGATGCCAAGGCCGAATGGGCGGTAGAGCAAGAGGCGGCCAAAGCCGCACAGAGGGAGCGGAAAAGTCAGAAAGCACTCAAGAAAAGAGAGGCCCGCTGCCGCAAGAAAGAAAAGGACGCACGCGCTGCTGCGGAGAGGTCGGCGGAGATCCAAGCACGGTGGGGTGTCTCCGACAAAGCCGAGAAGGAGAACGACGGCGTCTGGCCAGCATGTGAGAAGTAGTAGTACTAGTAGTTAGTGTGTGTGTTTGTGTCTGGGTACGAGCATGTACATATACTACTAGTTACTACTGTAGTTTTTAGAGCAAATTACCAGTACATTAGCCTAGACTAAGTGGAAAAATTCCTATCCTATGCATCAAATGACATCTCTTTCTCTATAGGAATTGAGATGCATGTCATCTCACTTCCTATGATTTTCATATTCCTATCCTATGAACGAAAGGAGGTCTCTGTTGGAGTAAATACTGTAGCTAGCAGTACTGCTAGTACAGTAGTTTTCTTCAAGAAGCGGAATTCAACGAGGTCATGATGGTTCCTTTGTTTGAGCAACTTCAAAGTGGGAAGTGGGCCTGTGATTTGACGGCTCATTATTCAATGTTACTGCGGCGCAACGACCTGGGTGACTCTCCCTTGGAGTTCTGCATGCATGGCAAGTGGACCAGGATGGTCAACGTCCCACATGTTGGCGAACGGAAGTATTCTTTCCGATATCGAGGAGCAAGGAAACCGCTTGGTATAGTATCACTACTGATTGGTTCGCAAAAAAATAGTATCACTGCCGATTTATAATTATTTTTTATTTCTGATGAATGCTAGTGTTTCAACTCTTACGACGAAGGGTGCCAAACACGGCACGTGTTGGATGTCCCACACGTCAGCGAAAGGAGTGGGACATGAACAGCGTGGTAGAGCCCAACGTAAAAAACAGTGTGGTAGAGCGTCTCCACTTCTTCCACTTCTGGGTCGGAGACCACACGTAGTAGTACTTAGCTGTATGAACGATAAAAAATGCGACCTGGAGAGAAAGACACGTCTAGTTGGAAGGTCTCGGGGCATACACGTAAACAAATATAAAAGTTAATATGTGCCTCCAACTAATATAGTAGTAGTACAGTACTTAGACACGTACTCCATAACATCACCGTGCATTGCACGTACAACATTTAGTGGTAGTACATAGTATGAGACAAATGCCGCCCAAGAGTTCCCTTCTCGACCTACTTTTGGGTGTTGATAGAGTGTATGGAGGGTGCATGAGTCCATACTAGTTTAGCACAAATACACTAGAAGCATGCATGAAGAGAGCATGCATGAAGAGGGGTGTTGAGTTGAGCATGCATGAAGAGGGAACAACTATGCTGAGACGAGAACGCAACCAAACACACCATGTATGCCACGCATGTTCATACCATTTGTGCCTTTCTACTCCACTTACTGCGCTACATTACTCAGGTTCGTACGTCCACTCCTGGGTACATGTCCGTCTCGTAGTTCCAGTGCCACGTGTTCTTCATATAGATGGAACGATCATTGCATAACACGTGCGCCTTGATGCTAGATGTCTCGCGTGTTGGCAAAAGGATGAACAAAGCTCACGTAAAAAAATAGAGTGGAAGAACATAGATTCCGGACGACCGAGAAGGAGCAAGGAACCTCGTGGTGGAGCGTCTGCACTCGTAATATTTAATATTATTCAGCGATATAAAATTAACCAATCATCTCCACAGTGGACTGGAAGAGTACGAAACACGGCAGCCAAGTGTAGTTACATCATACTAGTACATGGCTAACCCACGCTATCACCATATTTCTTGGCTTCCGTGTGACACATATCTCTAGTAATCCAGCAGCCTGTATCACTTCTCCCTCCTTGTCTCTATCAAAGTGCGGCGGGCTGGCGTTTCTGCCATCTATTGAGGTCGGTTAACTATCACATGTTAGCGACATGCCAAGAGCTTCTAAAAAAATCCTTTCACATTCCATTTTCAAAAAGAAAAAAATCCTTTCACGTACGAATTTGCCTGTATGCTTTGAGCAACTTGCATGTCCTATACTGCTCCTGTTTGATACTCTAACTTAGCTAGAGGTTAGACTAACTCATGACTAACCCTAAACTAACTGTAGCCAAAGAGGTGTTCGGGTGACAGGGTTAGATTGACAATAAATGCACTTCATGGAGAGAGAAAAGTGATTTTTCAGTGGTCCCAATGAGAACTATCTCCAGTTAGCACCTCTTGGGTGGGATAGTTTTTTTTGGTGGGTTCGGTGCAACTTCCTCCAATTTAAACCCTCATGCTTTGATACTTTAGGGCTATTTGAGCCCCAACTAGCTCAAACTAACTCTAACCCATGGATCCAAACAGGGCCTATGGCCAGTCTCGACGCAGAGCTGTCGCGTGCACCGGGAAGCTCTCTTAGCCGTCGCGCCACTTCAAAGCCGGCGCCAGTGATAGGTCGCCTCCGCTCTGGCCGGGCATTAATGCGGCACTGACGCTCCAGGCGACGCTGACCGTTTCACGCGGGAAGCGCGCGCTGGCAAGGGAGTATAGGTTTTGAACCGTTTCAGGTGTAGTAGTAATGGTAGTTTGCAAAACTACTCAATTATTGCACTCAGTTTCCTAAGAAATTGTGGTAAAAAACGTTACTCCACAGCCCACTTCCCTTCTCCTTCCTGCTCATGATTTACGTGGCCATGTTAACGTGGTTGTGTCAAAAAAATGTCACTTCCTGCTCGTGATTTGCGTTATATAATTACAAGCAAGATTCTCGTGCATTGCACGGAACATCAATATGTATTTTTTTTACAAAACACCTATTGTGATTGACCCATGCAGGAGTAACCACATGTGTAAAAACTAATGATATCTCGAGAATTTTATCGGAAAACTGGTATCTCGAGAATGTCATCGAAAAAATGAAAGATGAGAGATAAGGCGAGGAGGAGTGGAGCGTGGTGGTGACTGGTGGTCGGAATGGGCGGAGGCATGGGGATGGACGGCGCCGGCAGGCGGCAGCGGCCACCATGCATGCTAGATTGTTCCAGAGACTTATTCCTTTTATAATTGCTGAGCAATGAGGTTGCGGGAGATAATGATGTGGAGAGAGGTGCGGGTATATTTTGTAAAATTATCATAGTTTGCTTCCTATCCGTCAGATATAGATCATACGGTCTGTATTACGAGATGGCAGGCACACCATCATCGCCAACTCGTTTTTTTATAAGGGTATACAAATGATAAGTTTGCTGACTACAAAGTAAAGTGGAATCTGTCCATGTTATGCAAGTAAATAAAGGTGATTGTTTATCATACAGGTAAGGTTGGATGAAGGGTGGTAGGAACAAATGCTCCGCCTAGAGCATGTGTGTGTGAGATGG